>NW_027532594.1:5109966-5173592 GCF_008692635.1 Crocuta crocuta
CACTGCTTGCAGCCCAGCAGCTCCGAGACGGCCAGCGAGGCCGTGTACGCCTGGTTCGCGGTGGTGGCCAGGCGCATGTCGGCGCGGGGACCGCTGCGGACGCGCAGAAGAAGCCCGGCGGCGCGGAAAAGGCGAGCGCTGACCGGACGGCCGGGCTCCGGGCTGCAGCGCCTCAGGCAGCGGTGANCGCCGGAGCTCCCTGCCAGGAGCTAATTCTCACGTCCAGAGCTGGCTCGGTGGCCTTGCTCTAAGGCTGGGAGATGCGGCGCGAGCTCCTCAGGCGTCAATAAAGGCGAACGCGCTCCTGTCCCCAGCATCAGCGACCGAGAGCCTGCCCTCCTTCCTACCCACTCGGATTCATTTACCTTGTGCCGAAGCGCAACCCACCTCTCTGCGGACCGACACCACCTGGAAGAACCAAGTTCGCCTTACATTTTATAAACCGTTGAAATCCCCCTGGGCCTTTCCAGTAATGCGCAAACAACGCTGAATGGGCCCAGAATGCTGGAACAAGTATGGGATCATGGCCTATATTCAATATAAAATTATTTTTGGTAAGCTATGTAGAAACTATAAATATCACTCTCCCACACAGATAATAAGCCTTGGTAGCCAATCTCTGAATTTCCTTTTTCTTCGTAAGTAAACTAGAAGGCTTTAACGTTTCTAATATTCTCCCATAAGTGCCCTGGGTTCTAAAGAAAGAATTTCTCTGAAATCTGATGAGGAACTTGAGACAATATAGGTTAAAAGGGAGCATAAATAATTGACACTGTTGGACCTGGATCGCAAATCTCTCAAGTCCTGCGTGAACACGATTTCCTTACATGGCTTCATTAACTTTTAAAAATCACCTCCTAAATTAGATCTCTTTTTGCATGTTTGCTCTTGTGTTTGCAAAAGTTTACATGTCCAGATTTTTTAAAAAGTTGGAACATTCTGACAGAAGGAAAAAAGAGGAATTTAAATCAATAAATACTGACAGACACAGATCCAGGACTCCGAAATGCAAATAAGTTTCAGTCTTAGGAGTGGAGGTTACAATGTCTCAGGGAAGACTAAGTTACTCTTACAGCTTTTAAAATGTAATTTAAAGGCAAGTTAAAATGGTTATTTTTTATCTTCTCCAGATAAATACGATAAATACTGTATATTCTCATACACTGTTTTTATAAATTTGCTAAAGCACGCAAAATATTTTTACTGGTCAAGAAAAGCAATTTTGGATTAATATTAACTTAAAAGAAAAGGCTACAGAGGCTTCCAAGCTCTCTTCTGAGCACAGCCACGAAAGGAAACAGGATAATCAAATGCCCACTCAGTCACAAACCAACAAGCAGGAAAAATAAGCCCAGTAAATCATCCAGTTTGCAGCAATATGACATACCCTCTAAAATAAACTGGTGGTAGATGAATACCTTGGAAAGATAAATGGACTTCACATATGAGGTTCTGCGCTATGACGCTGGATAATGAGAGGAATAAGTGAAAATGATGACTCTGCTTCTAGAAGAGTTGAGCTGTGATTTTTATTTTCTGGAAGGAATACAACAATGGGGTTGAGTTGTCTAGTAGGGCATAACCTTGTTTGTGACATTAAAATTGTCATTTGCAAAACGGAGAATGCTTACCTTTCTATTTTTTAATGAGAGGCAAGGGAAATGCATGCATTCAGATAACTCAAAAATGGTTTGAAATCATTAAATACAAATCAAAACTGCAAAGTATATATAGAGTAGTATTTGATACTTAGAGTGTGATATTTATCGAGAGGCATACACTGAAATTGTATAGGAAGCTGCAATTAGGAGTTTTTCCCCTAGACAAATTCAGTTTATGTACTTTGATGCTGCCTTACATAAAAAGAAAGATAATTTTAACTCATGTTCTAATTCAGTGGTTTATTGAGGACCTTTAAGCCATTAAATGTCAAGATTCCTTTATGGTTTCTAAAAAGACTGACAATTTCTTCGAAGAGTACTAACTTCTGCTCTTTACAATAGAGCACTATGGTGAATTAGTCATTTTATTTTCCAACATAAAAGGGTTGCCTCCAAATAGATCTGTAGTAACCAAGAATTCCAACCAATGTATTAACCTGCAATATCACTGTATAGATTTCACTTCTTGAGTAGGCCAGATGTCCTGAAGGTGCTTCTCCTAATGAACCCCCAGTGTTTGGCATGTCACAGGCATGCAATAAACATCTGCTAAAAAAATGAAATCCTGAGCACAGAACAGTAATTGGAAAGGACTAAACTTTTGATATTTACTACAGGTTATCATTATAGGCTGACAGTTACTTTATAAAGTCCGCTACTTAAACATTTCAACATGATTTCTAGGAAGAATCCTAATATTTAATCCAAGAAGTAATAGTAATTCTGAAATATTTCCTTTCCTCTAAAAATGTTTTGGTAGACTTACTCAGTTGTATCAAAGTGAGGTTTTTGCATTTGTCATTAGTAGTAATGGTCTCAACTCTAATTTTCTCAAGAATAAGCTGATACACCTATCTAAAAGCAGAGTGGTGTTAAATGACTTTATCTGAGCTGAGAACTATGATGTATTGGAGAGTCTGGACTTGAAGCTGTGGTTTAAGACAAGCTTTCTGAAGGAAGAACATCTGAGCTGGGGTTTAGAGGATTAGTGGAGAGGCTCTGACCAGAAAATTGAGGGTCGGGGGAGTCAGGAGAAGGGGCTTGGGAGAATTGAGACAGAGTTCTAAGCAAAGTAACCAGTATGTGCAAAGGCTCAGAGGCTGGGTAGAGAGAGAATGGTCCAAATAGAGAAGCTGAATAAAGGAAGTTTATTGAGTCTGGAAGAAGACAGTGACAGAGTTCAAGTAAAAGATCAACAGTAAGGAGGGACCTTGTTCAAGCTTAATTAAAGAATGTAAATTTCATTGTTAAGAGTACTGTGGAGTTCTTGAAAGTTTTAAACAGTAGAAAAACATCAGACTTGCATTTCAGCTAAGTTTAGAAAATTATATTGGAAGGGGCAAAATTAGAGGCAGAAAGACGGGTTAGGAAGGCTGTTGAGGCAATTTTGGCAAGGCAATAGGGTGGTCTGAAGAACAATGGGAATGAAGCCAAGTGTAGGATGAAGGTAGATTTTGTTTCTCCAACATAATATATTTCTTGAGAAAGGAAATCATGCCTCATACTCTTATTTTTGAAATTGAGGAAACAAATCTCAAATTAGCTGCTATCCTAAGTGGCTTTCCTACATCCATTAGACTTTTAAAAATGTAGTTAATTCATGGAAAATAAGAGATATGTTTTAGTAGAATGAATACTTATCAGGCCAAAAGGCATAATCACACTTTCATGGACCACATATTAAAGCTTGAATTTTCCCATTAACCAAAGGAATTATATTAAACTACACAGATTTGTAGATCTATTTATTAGAAAGTAATTATATTTAGTAATTGGTTAGAAAACACACATAACAGTGATTTCAGTGATTAAGCCAAAGAACTCTTTTAAGAGTGGGCTTAAAGCATTCTTGAAAAATGTCCTATTGTCATTTAAAACATTTTATTTAGAATGAATGCTGGTTTATAAGACTACTTCTGCTTACTAATTTTATCAAGATTTTTCTCCTCCAGCTCATATCTTCCTGTTTTTATATATATAGCTTGTCTGCTAAGCACTTTTTTCCTTTCAACATGTTTTGAGTACACTGAGATCCTTTTAGCACTGAACTTTAATTTTACATTGTTCTCTTATTTGTCCTCTACTTTTCTCACTTCTTCAATTTAATTTTTAGAATTTTATCACTTATAAAGGAACACGAATGTTGACAGACCTTTGCCTTATTCTCTCCTTTAGGGTTTCTTCTTTGAGAAATGCACAATTTTAAATCTCTAATAGGGTTTTAGAAACATAGGCCATCATCCGCGTTTGTAAATAAGCAGTATTCCAAACAATGTCAATAGTTTTAAATTAGAAAAGCACTTTCCCCAAAGAAGAAGCATATTAAATTGTGGTCAGGTTTTCCAGGTTAATAAGACCAGTAACTTAACTAACTCCTACCCATTAGACACTAAAGCAATTGACATGTATGAGGCAGATAATTATTCCTATTTTCTAATTTATAAAACAGGAACTTATAAAAGCATGGTAACACATCTAAGATCACAAAAATAGTAAATTGCCTTTAAGGATTAGATCCCAGGTCTACCCAAATCCAAAGCAGCCGAAGCTGGGTTGCTTCTTTTAATGAATAATTTGCAAGTTTTGGTAACTATGTATTAGTCTCAGTTTTCTTAAACTCTTGCCATTCTTATTTTATTTATTTAAAAGAAGTTAAAATTTTTTCTTAAATTTACATCCAAGCTAGTTAAGCATATAGTGCAAAAATGATTTTAGAAGTAGAATCCAGTGATTCATCCCCTACATATAACACTCAGTGCTCATCCCAATAAGTATCTTCCTTAATACCCATTGCCCATTTAGCCCATGCCCTCACTCACAGCTCTTCAGTTTGTTCTCTGTATTTAAGAGTCTCTTATGGTTTGTTCCTCTCCCTGTTTTTATTTTATTTTTGCTTCCCTTCCCCTATGTTCATCTGTTTCATATCTTAAATTCCACATATGAGTGAAATCATATATTTGTCTTTCTCTGACTGATTTTGCTTCGCATAAAATATTCTAGTCCCAGTATTAGTCTCAGTTCTTGATTCTGAGGAGAAGAAAAGAGGGAATGAAGAAGGAAAAATTTGTCTCCCTTATACTCAGGATGAGATCTGGCTTTAAAAAAAATCATGGAATGAGTGATCTTAGTCTTTGAGAGCTTATCTCCTCTATTTCACTATCCCTATCATTCCTCCTAGTGTCTTTTCCCAGGCCTTTGGTGACCTCTTGTTACCTAGAGGTCCTTCACTATAGAACTCGCCTGAATCCACCTAAGTCTCCACCTAAGTCTACTAAAAGGTCCTCCTACCAACCTTATTCCTCTTAGAATAAGTGGTTAAGTGCTAGGAAGAAAGCAAGCTTCTTAAACGAATTCATACTATTCATTGTATGAGGTACTGGTATCTCATAGTAATTGATTTAGTTTGACTCAACAGAATATAAGCTCTGTAAAATCAGAGTGTTTGTCTTTTTTGCTCACTGCTGTATTTCCAATGCCCAAGTGCCTACCATGGTAGACCCTCAATAAGTATGTAATGAATGAGCTCCAGAGATATTTCTATTAAAAAAAAAAAGCTTACCTCAATAATGAATTTAACTTTATGAAAGATTTGGGCCATCTAGACAAACATTTTTGGAGGTTTCAGGTCCATTATCCAGGCAGGCAGGCTGTGCTTGGAAATCAGCTTGTCCCTGGGTTCAAGCTAAAGAAACTTCTGTTTTTCATAGTTTTTCCCCATCTTCTCCTTGAGAATCCATAGATATTCCCCAGCTTCTTTGATTTTTCTTTGCTTGCACTGCTAAGCTAGCTATATAGGTTTGGGCAATGGTATATATGGTTCATTTGTTAAGTCAGGCAGGTATTTACAAGTCAGATACTGTCTGAATACGTACCACTGTTTGACAAGATTCATGAACATTCTGTAACCAAGTTTGGCTTTAAACATCTTTAGGCCTATGGTGAAATGACAGGAAAGAGTCTATTGAGATCTCAAAATTAAATGGGAGAACTCATTCAAAAATGCTACAATTTTTTACAGGTGTATTAGTTTTTAGCATTATTATTGAGTTAAATAAGAAGGAATCAGTATAATTTGGAATAGGCTGAGGTTCAGGTGTGGTGGGAAATTGAGAGTTTGGACTTTATCCCATATGTACATCGAAGCTACTACTGTAAGTTTTAAAGAAGGAGAAAAAGGAAGTGAAACAGACTCCAAAAAAAGGTAACCCAAGATACTAAATATATGACATATTCAAGTAGAAAATATTTCTCAGACTAGGCACATATCCTACTGTATTGTATAATTTTTAAAATGTTTTTTGAGAAGCTGGATTTCAACTCTACCTAAAAACATATATGAAGACATGTATTTTTTTAAAATTCTCAAAGTACTTCTGTTTGTGGGCACAAGGCAAGAACTGGTTTTAGTATGTAACCTATAATTTTTAAAAAATTCTTCTTCCTTTTTTTTTTTTTTTTAGTAGTCTCTACATCCAACATAGGGCTCAAACTTAGGACCCCAAGAGATCAAGAGTCATGCTCACCTGACTGCAGCCAGCAAGGTGTCGCTAAAATCTTTTAATCAGGTTTTTTTAATTTGTAACAACTCTCCTGACCTCCCTATCTCTGCCCACCCCACCCCGTGATTCCTACCATGTAGTGAATAGAGATCTACAATATGTGCTTTTCTTATAGAACTCAAAGACCCCCACTCAGTTCCTCCATAATAATCTTTATTTTTAACATTTATTTATTTTTGAGAGAGCAAGATAGAGCATGAGCCAGGGGAGGGGCAGAGAGGGGGTAGGGCACAGAATTCTAAGCAGTCTCTAGGCTCTGAGCTGTCAGCACAGAATCAGACGTGGGGCTCGAACTCATGGATTGCAGGATCATGAGCTGAAGGTGGATGCTTAACTGAGCCACCCAGGCCCCCCATCTCTGTAATAATCTTTAGTTGTGGGTCCTTTAATCTGTTAAATTACCTTCTTTCTTTGCCTCCTTCTGAGATCTCTAGTTTCCCATGAGGGTATCAAATTGTAGAACCTGGTCACAAAGTACAAGGCCACACCTAGAGAATACTTGCATGTTATTAAGCATCTTAGAAATAAAACACCATTCACCAAACTTTCCCATCTGTTCCTCTGCCTTCCAAAATCCTCACTGCATCCCTGGGCCATTTCCCCTTTTGTACATAGAGTACGTATATGTTCAGGCCAATGTAGTTCAACAGAGATGTTTATTTTTACTTATCACTATTAACTTTCTGTGTAGCTAAAAATATTAGAAAGACAGAGAGAGATAATGCCACTTTAAAATTGTTTTTACATGAACTTAAATTTGAACAGAATTCAAGATCATTTGTAATAACAAAACTATGGTTTTCTAAGTTTTGGCAAACGATTGAGAAATACTAACATAGGATTTTATTCAGCTATTACAAATTGGAGAAGGTATTCTTTCTTATTATGTTATAACTCTAATTTAAAAAATACATTTTGGCATAGGTTTATGTATGGGAGTCAATGCTATTATTTTGGCAATTGACAGAAATCTTAATATTAAGTAAGCACTTAGCATTCAATAATTATTTATAGATATTTACTAAGTTCCAAATTATTTGCATTTAATTTCTTAAATCCTATGAACAAGCAGAAATATCTCAAGTTTGGGTGTCTATTTTATCTAGACTTACACCTCTCACATAAGTCACACAGATTGGCAGATAGCTTGGTACTCTGTTGAGGAACATTAAATGGGGAGTCATCTAGTTTACTGCCCAATCCTGAAACAGACTAACAAAAAACAGAAACCCAGTTTGTAAATCTCTTAACAGCCCTTCCAGTTTTAGCCCCCTCAAATTTAAAATGAAGGGCAGGTGAACTTCATATTCTCTCAAACTTTATTTCAGCTCTAAAGTTCTGCTGTTAACGTAATTTCTGATTTTATCAAGAGTTACTACATGCTTTAAACTAACTAGAATCTGGCCGCCTCCTACACCAGGCTTCTTTTGTTACATTATCAGTGGTTTTCAAATTGTATTTCTTAGGATCCGTTCCTTACAAGTTCTTTAGAGTTATTATAAAATATTAGATTTGGACTTTCTTTTTCAAGGCAAACTGCAAATGCAAATCAACATTAAATGCATTGGAAATTGCCATAACAGTAATTTGTTGCCTAATAATTAACTAATAATTCAGTTCCTGGACTACATAAAGCTTCCTTCACCATCTCTGTGGGCATATGTTTGAAC
The DNA here is from genome assembly GCF_008692635.1 of Crocuta crocuta. NCBI lineage: Eukaryota > Metazoa > Chordata > Mammalia > Carnivora > Hyaenidae > Crocuta > Crocuta crocuta. Next base: position 5,117,857 of record NW_027532594.1, read on the forward strand.
ATTTTTGTAAATGTGTCAGGATAAGGAAGGGTATAGTTAGTGTATTCCAGCCTTTAAAAAAAATTCATGCCTCTCTGCATTTGCTGGAGTAAAACTAGCAGTGAGTGGACTGCTACACTGAGAGTATAGCGAGGGTGCTTTGCTGTGTGAATCCAGATTTCCTGGATATTATGCATACCGGAAACTACAGAGGGGCGCCTGGGTGGCTCAGTTGTTTGAGCATCTGACCTCAGCTCAGGTCATGATCACACAGTTTGTGGTTTCAAGCCCCACATCAGGCTGGCTGCTGTCAGTGTAGAGTCAGCTTCAGATCTTCCGTCCCCCCCTCCCCCGCACCTCCCCCACTCACGCTCTCTATCAAAAATAAACATTAAAAGAAAGAACGTACATAAATAATACTGCAGCCATAATCCCTAACCCTTAATTTCAAATTTGTTTAAAACATAAAATAGCCTCACTGTTCTGACTTAATAATTTAACTTTATTTGAACTTAAAGACATCATTAATAAAAGGCCAATTTTAGATACTACATATGTCAGAATTCTGGTAATATTGTTTGACTAAAGACTATGCTGACAAAAAAAAATTAGTAACACATATTGATACCACTGCCTTATATATACGCCATATCTCCTCATTGGCACACTAGAACTCATAGTACATCTGGAGAATCCATGCTAGTCTGTAGTTCCCTACCTTATTCATCCAAGGCTTGGGTCAGGCTTTAAGGTTCAGAGAATGATCTCTGGATTTCTGCTGATTCCAGCAGAATGCAGGAGGGATTTAGTTCAAAGTCTCATTCCTACCAATGTTAAATACAGCCTTAAAGAGAAAAGACTCTTAGAATCAAAATGGTTTATGACAGTCTACTGAATTACAAACCAAACTTGCCTTCCCATAGAACTTACATTTAGCCTGTCCTGGATCTCGTCTATAACTGCAAGGATTATCAATCCTTCTAACCCTTCTCCAGAAAACATGAATAAAGTCAATCTTACCCTTCAGTGACACACATACCAGCATGATGAATAATAGCTTTTATCCTAAATCACAAAAATTTGACCTAAGAAATGTACAATGAAGTAAAAGTACAATGAAGTACTTTGAGATTGTTTTTATTAACAATGAAGATATTACTGATATCCAAATAATCTTTTCTGTTTGTAATAGGCAGGTTCTTAAATAATACATGTGTTTTTTACAACTAGAACTTACTTTTATGTCAGAAACTTCAACTTTCAAGTATTCAATGAGATTTAAAAAACTAAACCACAATACTTTAACTTGCACATTAAAAATATACAATTAAAACCTTAGAACCCTAAAATAATGTACATTAAATTTACAAATTTGTGGGTTTGAAAAATATCTAAATTCAAAAGATATCAGAAAAAAAAGTATGTGGATCCAGGAAAAAGAGCAAAGCAGAGTCAAAAGCAGGGTGCATTTCAAATAGGTCACACTCAACTTTTAACTTTTTCTAAGAACAAAAAACAAGCTTAGCAACAGCTTTCAGCCAACCACAAAGCAAACAGGTCAGGACTCAACCACTCCAGATAGCAATGAGGTCCAACCTTCAATGTTTTTTAAAAAAATTATATAGCGTCAGAACAGAACACTGTTGTAAAACAGGATATACTGTCCTGAGTTAAAAGTAACAAAGATTTAAAATCTCTTCACCAAATCTTTAAAAAAAATAGATTTTAGTAACATAGTGATAATTTTGTTTTTATTCTTATGTGCCAGATACTGTATACATTAAAGTCACCTTTAAAATATTAGTGTAATTATAATAAAATATAGAATTTTCTAGGAAATTTTCTTTCTTTTTTTGTGGATAGAGGATAAGGGTGGGAATATCCCTAAGAAATTTTTTTTCTCTTTTTAAATTCCCTGCTACTCAATTTCCAAAATTCATGGGGAAGGGGGGTAGCCAACAATGAAATGCTATAGTCCAAATCCAAAAATATGAGCATGACAGTCACATATAAGTATAACCTTCAAAGCAAGCAAGGAAACTGAACAAACGGCGTAGTGCTATTCTATGCAATTTTTCCTCTTTAGCACTCAATACATATTCTCCTCTGAGAGAAGAAAATTTTCTGAGGATTTAGAAGAGATTTTCAAAGAGTTATAGATTTCATCACTGTAATGTTTGGTGCTGACCTCCATTATTTGCTCAAATTGAGAGAGTTACTTGCAATAGAGACACACAAACACTGTGAAATGATACTTGATAGTTTTCTTCATTTTGCTTTTGGCTTGCTAACTCTATATTCCAAAGCAGTTACCAGTATTTTCTGTAAAAATCTTCAAAAAACACTTTTTGTTTTTCGTCAAGTGCTGCTTAAACCATTTGCTGGTTTTAGTGCCCTAAAAAATAATTATTTTAAGTAAATCAGCTTGACTTGTCCTATCGTTTCCTGTACTATAAAACATAGGAGGTTTGCTACTAATACTGTAAGATGCTCTCCAAAATGTATGTATGACAGGCACCTGGGTGGCTCAGTCGGTTAAGTGTCCGACTTCAGCTCAGGTCATGATCTCACGGTTTGTGAGATCTCATGCTCATGCTGTCTCTCTCTCTCTCAGAAATAAATAAAACATTAAAAAAATTAAAAAAAACCCCAAACNCCATATCCTCACTTTATTCTGTTCCTCTCTCCTCAATTGTCACAGATAACAAAGCTATATTGAATCAAGAAAAAGGAAGTTTCATGGGTTGGGGATGTATTAAGGAGGGCACTTGTTATAATGAGCACTGGGTGTTGTTATATGTAAGTGATGAATCACTAAATTCTACTGAAACCAATATTATGCTCTATGTTAACTAGAGTTTACATAAAAATTTGGAAGAAAAAAATAAAGATGCCTTCTGCAAAAAAAAAGGGAAAGAAAGAAAAATGTATTTTCAATACATTATTTGGGAAAGACAAACTTTACACCAAGCTCATATTTTCCTTGAGCTCTTAAGTCTTAATATTTTTGAACAGTATCCACCCAAATCTTACTGAAAGTTTCATCAATTACTTAACACTCATATTTCTATACACCAGAGACTGGTTGTGTATCTTTTTGTTAAATTCATGAACCTCTATATGTATGGATATAGTGGACCAATTTATTCAACATTCATTCAACCAATATTAATTAAGCATCTATTATTAGACAAGTATTTCCACTTCCCCTCAGTTGGCCTTTGAGAACAATATCCACATCTTCCTTTTTCCTCCCTCCTCTTTTTGTAATTTCTTATAGTGATCCACCCACTATAGTCTTTTTGCTTCTAAAGGGGCACCTGGACTGAAGAATGCCTTAAACTACAAATGCAAAGAAGTACAAAAGGCTTGGAAGGCAGGATTGTGTGTTATGGTGAACATCTGTTATTGTAGCAGTTAGGTAATTGTGTGCCAACTGATGAGGAGCTTTAAAACCAAAAACTCAGGTTTTTAGTTTCAGATTTGACTCTGGAAGCAGACAGATGCTATATTTCATAGTTTCAGAGTTGATAATATTAACAGAATAGCTAACACATACTGTTGTTAGTATGTATCAGGTACTCTTCTAAAACATTTTACATATGTTTTAACTCATCTAATATTTAACTCATTTTAACTCATTCAACCCTCATAATAACCCTTTAGGTAGACACTCTTTTCATTTTAGAAATGAGAAACAGAGAGAGGTTAAGTATCTAACCTAAGGTCACACAGCAAGCAAGCGGCTTAAGTAAAGATTAGAGCTCAACTTGACTCCAAAGGCATATTCTTTCTACTATACCATGATGCTGCCTAATAATGTTTTTAGTTCTTTTCCCACTGTTAATATTCCAGTGATTATGTATCTATCAGGAAAGAGGCCAAAGGGCCATAAACTTTTTTCTCTTAATCCCTTCCTATCTTACCTGTAATCTCTTCTCTATAACTGACTGTTCACCCCACCCTCTGTGGACCTGAACTTTAGAATGTCACCCCCTGAAATTTCACCCCCTGAAATTTAGAATTTCACCCCCTGAAACTTTAGAATGTCATTCCTCTCCAGGAAATCTGAACTGGCTCCTCACTGAGCCTACTGCCAAAATAGGAAATGCTTCCTAACATCCCTCAATATCCCTTCTCCCTTCACCCTGGCCACTGCCTTATTAAATCAGATCCCAGTTTCCTTTATTCCACTTACCTACTTCCAGTCCCCTCTGAACCCTTACACAATTTTGTAAAGCTAAATGAGGAATGTCTTCTACCACTTGACAGTTTACCACACTGTCTCTTAATCTACAAAACACCATGCACTATGTTTTAGGTATAGTTTATAATTAACTATTTCTGGATGTACCTATGTTGTGTTTACAGTTTTAAAGTATAACCTTAGAGTATTTATATGCCCCTTTTGGGCTATGTTGAGAGTACATTCTGTTCTAGATGCAAAGATCTGGGGAGTGGAAGTATGTTAATCTTGCTTTGAAATTATACCTATTAGCACACAAGTATTTAAAAACACATTCTCATTATAAGATTTGTACAAATGACACCAAAGAGTAAGCTGTAGACTTGAGTCTAACTAAAACATCATCAAAATAGTTAAATGAGTAAAATTATCTTTTAGCATAAGTGAAATATAACATTTTACGTAAAAGGAAAAAATGAAAACATAAATGAAGACAAAGTGGCCCATAATCAGTATTAAAGTCACTTTATTGACTAACTGGAATTTATTTATTTTTCTTTCATAGTTTATTGTCAAGTTGGTTTCCATATAATACCCCAGAGCTCATCCCAAGAAGTGCCCTCCTCCATGCCCATCACCCTCTTCCCCTCATCCCCACCCCCATCAGCCTTCAGTTTGTTCTCAGCATTCAAGAGTCTTTCATGGTTTGCCTCCCTTCCCCTCCCCAACTATTTTTTCCCTTCTCCTCCCCCATGGTCCTCTGTTAATTTTCTCCTAATCCACCCATAAGTGAAAACATATGGTTGACTAACTGGAATTTAAATAAAAACTTAAAAAAGACTTTTCCAAATAAAAAATAGTCACTTTAATCAACTTAAGGCATAAGAAAATACTGCAGTTTTTTTCCTAGTGGCTAAATATGATTGGGGGAGGGTAATCTTAAGAACAGAATCTAGAACAAGCAAAAAAAGGACATAAAATAGATGCCACAGAGTTTATCTATCAAAGAGTATGTACTATAACTCAGAGAAAAACCTTTGGCCCATCTTTCTTAAAGACAATGAACTTTTATTTTGTGCAAAATGACAACAAGCTTGTTTATCTAGCTTCTAAGTCCACAGTAATTTAGAAGGGAGTAGGGACTACTGTTTAAATTGACAGCAGAGAAAGTATGATGGTCAACCATTTAATCACAAGGAAAGAGTCAGAAATATTCTGAAAAGCAGAACTAAGAACTTGGACAGCACAATGTAGGAGGCCATTTATTATAAGGATTCTTAGTCCTAAGCCTGAAGGAGCTCTGACAGCACCACTCTCCGACAGATTAGGGTAATAACTAACCTCCATAATAGTTACTCTTACTCATGTTGGACAAAACACCTACAAGTATTTCTATAAGAAATGTTGGACAAACACCTACAAACATTTCTGTAAGAAATAAAATGGCTGAGCTGGCAAAGTAACAGAAATCCTCAGAAGTAAAAAAAATGACCGATAGGAGAAACCCAGAGAGGTAACAATTACTGGGGCTGGTAGTTATGGTTCCCCAGTAACCTAGAGCAACAGCATGGGAAGAGAAGACAAAACCTAGGACTTGGGAAATTGGGGGGTAAACCAGAGACTCAATTATAAAGCCAACCCCCAAGAGGTTATAGTACCAATGAACACATGAAATAGGAAAAATATCCCATCGACAAAAGGAGATAGAAAATTTGCTGTTTCAAGTTTTGTTCTTGGTGGGATGAAATCTCCCCTGAAAATTCATAAACACACAGTAGTTCGCACATGAGAAGTTGGGGCTTTAACATACTATTACCCCTCTGGCCTTAAACAAAAACTAATGCAAAGATTCAGTTAAAGTGCATTGGTTATGTTTACAGGCTCCAGTCAGAAATATGGATCATCCAAAGAGATAAAATTCTAATGAATAAAAGCTTACAGTAATAAAATATACCGTGAAAAAGGCACGATTAGTGAGGGTCAGAAGAAACAATAATCACTTAACTCAGACCTGTAAGATTTGAGGTGTTAGAATTACAGATACAGAATACCAGTTTAATATGTCTTTTATTTTTTTAAAGGAAATGGAAAATATGGGTGAGGAACAAGAAATCATCAAAAAATAAGCAGATTTTAAAATGAATTGAATACAGATTTTATAATTATTAAAACTTAAAACTCAATTGATAAACAGCATATTTAAGCATAGCTAAAGAGGAAGTTTTTAGTAAGCTGGAAAGTAAATCTGAAGAAATAAGTCAGAATGTAGCATACAATGCAAAGAGACCAAAAATAGAAAAATACATGGAGAATGAAATAGAAGGTGTAATGTATACATATAATGACATAGTATATATGTAGTAATGATATACTGTATACATATATTTGGAAGGAGAAAAGCAATATTCTAAGAGGTCATGGTTGAGAATTTTCCAGAACTGATTAAAGATACCAATCCTCATTTTTTTCAGGAAGCACAATGAATCCCATGCAGAATAAAAGAAAGGAAATTCATATCTTGACATATAGCAAAACTGAAAAATTCCAAGAAAAAGGGAAGATCTTAAAAGTTATCCAAGAGAAAAGCCAGATTATCTACACAAGGATAGTAAATGGACTAGTTTTTAACAATGGAAGTCAGAAGAGAATGGAATAGTAGCTTCAAAGCACTGAGAGAAAAAATGGCCACTCTTGAATTCTATTAACATATGAGAAGGCAAATGCAAGAAACACATTTTAAGAGATAAAGCACACGTTTACCACCAATAAAAATTACTGGAGGAGCTTCATTTCAGGAAAAAGCAAAATGATCCTAGAAGGAAGTGTGAAAAATTATTACATAGTCAACAAAGAAAGGTTCCTTGTACTTAAGATTTTCATTCCATGGGTAAAATTCTTACCTATGTAGAACAGTACATTCTCTAAGGATTCTGAACAGCTTTATGTGAACATATGCATTTCTCTTGACTTGGAGTGAAATGGCTGGTTCCTATACTAGGCATAGGTTTAACTTTTCAAGCAAATGCCAAAGTGTTTTCCATGGTGGTTGTACCATTTTTATATTACTACCAGCCGTATGAGAGTTCCAGTGGCTATACACCTTTAACAACACTTTGCATGATAAATATTATTTTAGGCAATCTAGTGGTATAGTGTGGCGAATTTTACCTGGGGATGATTTGGCCCTCTAGGAAATATTTGACATCGGTTTACATTTTCATTTTCACAACTGGTAGGTGAGCGGTTTGCCACTGGCATTAAGCTAGTAGAGGCCAGGGATGCTACCAAATATCCTACAGCACATAGGGCAGCCCCTCACAACAGAAAATTATCTGGCCCAAACTTTATGTGCTGAGGTTAAGAAGCCTTTGTGTAGTAATATCTCACTGTGGACTTTACTTGCCCATTTTGGATAACTATTAATAGTGATCACCTTTCAATGTGCTTATTAGTCATTTATATACCTTTTTTAATGAAGCATCAGTTTAAATCATTTGTCCATTAAATTTTTTTTTTTTAATGTTTATTTAGTTTTGAGAGACAGAGAGAACACAAGTGGGGGAGAGGCAGAAAGAGGGAGACACAGAATCCGAATCAGGTTCCAGGCTCTGAGCCATCAGCACACAGCCTGATGTGGGGCTTGAACTCACGGACTGCAAGATCATGACCCAAGCGAAAGTGTGATGCTTGACTGCCTGAGGCATCCAGGTGCCCCTCATTTGTCTATTTTTAAAAATTGGATTGTTGTCTTCTTGTTACTGAGTTGGAAGTATTTTTTATACATTTTGAATACAAATTGTTTAGTATATGTAGTTGCGAATATTTTCTTCCAGTCTATGGCTTGTCATTTCATTTTCCTAATGATGTCTTTTGAAGATCATAGAGATTCGAGCAGGCAAATATTGGAGTAAAAGAGGGTTAAACAACATAGTTTTACTTATAGTATCCTTAGGTCATAAAAAGGCATTTCTTAAAAGCAGTATTAATTGATGCCACATGGAAAACTGAGCAGCACATACCACAGAAACAGAAAATCCACTACTTAAAATGATTCTCCCAGTCTGAAGACCTCGCACAGAAAAAGGAACAGTCCATGGAAACAGCGTGTTGGACAATGAGATCCTTTTAAAAAGTCCTCTGAACCATGGCTATTTGTATCAAAAAATAACATTCCTAAAGATCTGGAGTTGAAGAAATGAAAAATAGTACTGGAATTGCACAATGGTACATATTGGTGACATTAGAGAAGGTATCTTTGGGGATGCCTGGGTGGTTCGGTTGATAGGGCATCCGACTTCAGCTCAGGTCATGTTCTCATGGGTGGTGAGTTTGGGCTGCGGATCAGGCTCACAGTTGTTGGTAAGGAGCCGGCCTTGGATCCTCTGTCCCCCTCTCTCTCTGCCCCTCCCCTGCTCATACTTTTTCTCAAAATAAACAAACATTTTTTTTAAAAAGAAAAGGTATCTTTGAGCTGAGTTTGAAGATTACTTCGAAAAATATACATTAACTATCTCATGTAGATTTAGATTCTAAATTGTTCATGTAATAGTGCAAAATTCTTACTGTTTCATGCTTTCTTTGAACCAGAGATTTAGTGTATGAAGATTATGATTTCAGGATACTTTTCTATCCTCTCTGCTTAAGAAAATTGTTTACTACAGAACATCTGCAATAATTTACTGAAAGCAGTAAATGGGGGAACTAAAGTAGCAAGAAAGGTCCTAAGTTCTACAAGGACTTTTGGAGAGCTATAATTTCTAAGAATAATAGAGCTGTGTGTCCTAGAAAGACTTTTTCTTAGCCACTGATGACTAAAGGTAAGATACTTAGATGTAGTCAAAGACTGACACATAACAAAAGTTCTTAGACATTAAGGTAATTACCCTCAGAATGTTCGACCCGTGCTCCCCCCATGCCATCCCTCCCATCTCACGCCACCCCAGCAAAAGTGGCAGGTAAATATTAATAAAATGGCCTTTTAACTTGGCCTAACACTTGGGACTTAGACTCACATGTCTGCTTCCTCTGATTCTCCATTCTTTGGTCCTGCATTAGCATGAGCAAGATCCCTAGGTCTGGAACTCGCAGAATCTAAGCTTTAGTACCTGATAAGAAGCCATTGCTAGGGCCCCCCTGAATAGAGAATCTGGTCTAGTGAGAGGAATGAAAATGGAGAATAAGAAAAATGGGTTCTGGAGAAACAAGGACTATGAAATGTCCACAGAGGCAAGAACAGTGCTCTATGTCCAGAGTATTTATATAAAGATACAGACTGCTAGTAATGTGTTCTTATGCAAGCAGAGTACAATGGGAGAAAAGACAGTGGGAGATTTTTTTAGTGTTTTAATAGATGAGACAACTGAACTTTTTTTCATGTCTCAAAGTAATTCTTTTCTTAGTTGCCTAAAATTATTTCATCCATTAGTTTGAAGATAGGGTAGGTAAGAATAAGTGAAAGAAAGAATAAAAATAACCAGGACCTGGATTAGAAAGCAGTAAGTCACAGAGGAAAAATATATGTCTAAAATTCTCAAGATCCAAAGGTCTTGGAAAGAACCATAAAATCCCATGTTATATAATGAATGTGACTCTACATACAAACTATGGAACAAAAAGTAAAACATGTATAGAGTTTTAGAGTCCACCCATTTCACATAGAGTAGCTTGTGCTATTTCTCACAACAGCCTGTGGGACCTCATTATTCCTTGTGTTACCCAAGAAGAAACCTGTCATGCAAATGAAAAGTGGCAGAGCTATGGGTCAAAAGCAAGTCTGTGACTTCAGGTCGGGTGTCCTTTCCTTTCCATCTCTCAACAGTTACAAATGCAGTTACACAACTTTAGTGCATTGTCTAGAGTGAGGACATGTTGCTCAAGACTCAGGAGGCACTGCTGGAACTTTGGGACAACTTGGGGCTGAGACCAGCAGAGGGAAAAGGTTTCTTGTTCACAGTTCTGACAGCTGAGGAAGGGGCTCTCATGAGGTTTCTGCTAGACATTTTAAAATTAGATTGTTTCCATGGAGACGCCTGATGAAGATTTACAGAAAGGGGAGATAGGTATACAGTTCTGGAACCTTCCGGTTGAAGTATAACCAGTGTCTGGCCATGGAAGGCAGATGCTCCTTTAGGCATGCTTTTAAAAACTGCCTTTTCCCATGACACTGATATAATTGAAAATGAAACGGAAGAGATGTTGTTTAAATATTTAATTTTTACCAAAGCCACTGTTTTTAGTTTACTATTTTTTAAACTTCTTTAATTTTCAAATTCAGAAAGTATATACATATGTGTTATTAAAGTTTCACATTCATCTAGCATACTTTCGAATTTACATTCATTGGTTGTAAAACAAGAACAAAACATGTAGTAAATCATGCCATTTTATAAATTGTCAGTTCTCAGAGGAGTGTTAAAATTGTGAGGAGAACCCTAAAATGTATTCTATTTGCTCCAACTATCCTACACTATCATTTGAATGCAATTCTGTAATCTTTTGCGTGAAGATACTATTGATTTCAGCATAGTGTACCTCCTCATTTATCACTCCATATGTAATTGACTAATGTTATTAAAAGTGAAATGAAATGAAATGTAGCTTCAGAGCCAGCCCTCAGGGAGCTTACAATCGAGTTGATGACAGAAGACTCAGAAACAGAAGACAATATTGCCCAAAATATAATTATGCATTAAATGACATGCCAAAAGCTGCAAATATTCAGGACTAGAAGCTATCAGTAAAGTCTTAAAAGACAGCTAGAGGGGAATGGAACAGAGGAGAAAGCAAGCTGCAGGAACTCAAGAGACTATAAGGAGACTCTTTTGGCTCTGGCAGGGGAATAAGTAAGTGGTGGGAAATAGGTTAGAGACCGTTGTAGGGAGCCTAGAAAGCCAGAGAAAGAGGTGACTGGACAAAGCAGGAGGCAATAATGGAGCCCTAAAAGATTTCTGAGTAGTGGCATAAAGTGGTGAAAGCAAGGACTTTCACAAGCGTGCAAGATGAACACAGGCAAAGGAAACCGTACAGCTAAGGAAGAGGTAGTGAGACTAACTGCTCCCCTTCCTCTTCAGCCTCACAAGTTTACCTAACTTGACAGTCACCGAAAGGGATCATTCTTGGACTTGTGCACATGTTGTTCTCTCTGACCCTGGCGCATGCCTCACTGTCAGTCTCAAGTTAGAAGTCACTGCCTTAGAGAAGCCTTCCCAACTCCTCTCATCAGGTTAGATGTTCCCCTTGTACACTTCCCCTGTCACGGCACTTACCTCTGCACTGTAAAAGCTAATGGGCTAGCCAGTCACCTTTATTAAACCAAAAACTCTAGGTGTACGTAACGGCCCATCTTTTCCAGCACTGAATCCCTTTTGGTGAATTGGAAGAATTAAGGAGGGGTATAAGATCAGTAAACATTTCCCTAAAATTATATGAACAAGTGAGAAGATAGATACATATCTAGGCATGCTACAATAAATAAGAATGTTATTTGGAAGATGGCCTCGATCTCAGTGAAGAGATACTGCAAACCTTTTCTATCTACCCAAGCCCCTTAATGAAGGGGAGAGTTGGATTAGGGTCATGGCAAAGGTAGGAAGAACATAGCTTTTTTATAACCACTGCTTGAGGATAACAGCCCTATAATTTTTTAAAAACCACATTTTGGCTTTTACAGGATCAAATAATTTAATAATTTCCATTTAACAACTATCTACAGAGAGCACGGTGCTTTGCAAGAACCCACACAAAATATTTCAAAGTATTCAAAGATTAAAGAAATACAATTCCAGTCCTAAGGAGCCTTATAATCCAATAAATACATACAGTGGAGTTATGTTACAGGTATAGCAGGGCTTTGAATTAAGAAGGGAAGAAATCAAGGTCTCATTAAAATGTTCCAAGCAGGGAAATGAGGTTATTGAGATTTGGTTTTAGAAGATTAGGAGAAGTTGCCAAGATAATTTTAGTTGTGGGGCGAAGCTAAATGCAGGTAGACTAAGTTTAAGATAATGCAATGATCTAGTCAGGAGGTAACTGGGGTATAAACCAGAGAGATGATGGTAGAAATGGAGTGCAGTAGACCTATTCAGTAGATTTAAGAAGGCAGACTCTCAAGAAGCCTGATGCTTCCTTCTACTTTATACCTAAACACATGCAAGGCAAGGTGCTGTTGCCAAAGACGGTTTTGATGGAGATGCTTATGGACAGGATACTAACATTAATTTTACATGTAACTGTGTACTTGCGGACAGATGCCTATCTGTTTTTATTCCAAAATGTCCTTCTGCAATTATCTCTAGAGCTTAAAGCAGCACACAATTAAATGAAAAGAATCTGAACTTAAAAATCCAGATTCCAACCCCTGCGCATTATTTTATCTTCTCTGACTTAGAATTTTCATCTGTAAAATACGTTACTTACTTCATGGGTTTGCTATAAGAACAAGATATGAAAACTGCTAGAAATAAGTAATTGACAACATTGACAGTGCCAATGTTTTGACACCTTCATACTATCAGGTTGCCATCTGGACAAGACAAATACTCATAATAAATAAGCATTTAGTAAGAATGGTTTTCTCACAATTGATTCAAGCTGTGTTTCTATGTAGATACAAAATGATACTCAGATAAACTATACTATTAAACATTTATAAAGAAAAAGTAGTAAAGTATAATGACTAAAACCCTTGTCATTAGAGTCCAACAACGCTGAGGTCCAAGGATAAATTAAATCTCTCTTAGTCTTGATGTCCTGACCTGTGCAATGGGAATGATAGTATAGTAACTTTAGAGGGCCAGAGGATTACATGAAATCAAGCACAGTGGCTATAAGTGGTCAGTAAATAGTAAACAATCAGTAAATATTAGCAGTAGGAACTACATACATTGAGCCTTGTCATACTTGGAATATAAATTAAACAACTATTCAGCATAGTATTGTGAAATACTCAAAAATTTTTTCTCCTTTTGGTGTTTTGGGCTTGAACAATGTGTATCTAGGATAAAAACTATTAGGTATTGATGTAATTTTATTTTTTAAATGTTTAGTTTTGAGAGAGTGACTGCATGCATGTATGCATGTGCATGAGCAGGGGAGAGGCGGAGAGAGAAGGAGAGAGAGAATCCCAAGCAGGCTCTGTGAGGCAGAGCCTGATGCCAGACTTGATCTCACAACTGTGAGATTATACCCTGAGCTGAAATCAAGAGTCAGATGCTTAAGTGAGTCACACAGGCACCCCAAGTATTGAAGTAATTTAAAGAATTTAGTATGTGTGGGGCACCCGGGTGGCTCAGTCAGTAAAGCATCCGATTTTGGCTCAGGTCATGATCTTAAAGCTTGTGAGTTTGAGCCCTGCATTGGGCTCTGTGCTGCCAGCTCTGGAGTCTACTTAAGATTATGTCTCCCTCACTCCTTGCCCCTCCTCTGCTTGTGCTCTGTCTCTATCTCTCACTGAAAAATAAACATTAAAAATTAAAAAAAATAAAATTTAGTATTTGTATAATAATTCTAGTTATAATATTTACCATGTATCTGCAGATAATTTTAATGTCAAGCACACCCAGCCTCAATGATTTTACATATTAAATAGAATATATATTTTAAAAATAATACAAGGGGTGCCTGGGTGGCTCAGTCAGTTAAGCGTCTGACTTCATCTCACAGTTCATGGGTTTGAGCCCCACTTTGGGCTCAGATTCTGTGTCTCCTTCTCTCTCTGCCCCTCCCCTACTCACACTCTGTCTGTCTCTCTCTCTCTCAAAAACAAATAAAACGTTAAAAATAAAAAAAAAAAAAATCCAGAATGGTGAGGATGTAGAGCAACTGAACTCATAACTTGCTTGTAGAAATATAAAATGGCACAATCACTTTGGAAAAAAAATACAATATTGGGGCACCTGGGTGGCTCAGTCAGTTGAGCATCTGACTTCGGCTCAGGTCATGATCTCGCCATTCTTGGGTTCGAGCCCTGCTGACAGCGCAGAGCCTGGAGCCTGCTCCGAGTTCTGTGTCTCCCTCTCTCTCATCCCCCCTTCAAAAATAAACATTAAAAAAAATACAATATTGAAAATCTCTAATTTAACAATTCATTGGCTACTTTTTATTACTAATATTTTCCCAAGAACATCCATTTGTCAATGTGCTAGAAAAGGCTAGTTGTCCCTAGAGTCTGTTCTCTGCTTCTTCCATGGTTAATAAAGCTCCGAATCTTTAGCTGGGCATACTGCCACTTTAAGAATAAAGCTATATTATCCAGTTTTCCTTGCATCTAGGTGTGACCAAGTTAGTATGCTTTGGCCAGTACAATTATAAAAGGAAATGGAGTGTGCATCGTAAATGTCACTAAAATGAAGAAGCGTATGTTCATTCTCCTTGTAAATTCTTCCTCTGTCTGGAATGTGGATGTGATTTAGAGCTGGAACAACCATCTTGGACATCAGTCTTAAGAGAGTGAAGCCTCACCTTGAGACTACTGGAAAAATACACAAGGACTTTGGGTACATGATTAGATGGAGCTTCTAAATCAGTCCCAACTGCCTTCCTTTATATGAGAGAGAAGGAACCTGTCCTGTATAAGAAATCTGTTGGGTTTTCTGTCATTGGCAATTTAATCTAATTCAATTAAAAAAATATAGACAAAATGAAAGCCAAATTTTAAGTTCACTTACTTTAATAAGTTTGTTCTCATATATACATGCCTACTCTTTCTATATCCCTTTTTGATCATATTCCCACTGTGGACTCCTGGATTCCTGTTTTCATGTGCTACAGGAGGGAAAGAGAAGGGGTGAGTTCATTCATCTGCTCCACCACTTGCATAGTTCATATCATATCTATCTATCATTCAGTCTATCATCAATCACCAATCTATCACCAATCTATCATTCAGTCTACCCCTTTAGGGTCCATTTTGCTCTTCATCCTAGAAACGCAACTCTATACCTGTCCTCAAAAATAGCATTCATTTGTTCATTACTTCCTCAACAGATTTTTGAGTGCTGTGTGCTAGGCATTCTGTTAGATAATAAAACAGATCTTTACTTCAGAGAGCTATGTTAGGTTAATACTTTAAAATGAAGATTGAATTATGTTCTATTATTTGTGTATTACACATCTGTGGTCCCAAAGTTTCCTAATGGACCAAAATGAAAGGTAAATGAATATAAAAGGTTGGAAGGAAGCAGGATATATGGAGAGAGAGCAGGGGATCAGAATGTATGGAGGAGGACTCTCAGAGACAAAGGCAAAGATATAACCATAGCAAAGGTAGGAGCAAGAAGGGAAAGAAACATATTCATTGAATTTTACTGGGCTTCATATACCTTCACAACCTCTTTCATGTATTAATGTATTAATTAATTAATTAATATTAATCAGTATAATTAATCAATTAAATTCTTAATTAATCTTAATTAGTATTAATTAATTGGGACAAGCCTATTGTTAGACTTCTGGAACTTCTAGAGCATAGCGACCACACTCATCATTATTATTATACCTGCCTTTTGCAACGCTTGCAATGCTAAAAGCAAAGACCTTCAGAAATCCTCAAAAGGCTCCTTAATATTATTTCCCAATTTTGGCCGCCATTCAGGACTTCTGCCCCTTCCTACCTCTCAGTGGAATCTTCTACTAGTGTCTCCTGAGAGAAGAGGTGATTTGGAAGAATGAGGAGTGTAGCTGAAATCCACAATTAAAATTTGGGTTGTTTAATTATCTCATAGAAACACTGCTATAATAGAAGGCAAACATCATTTATGCTACCAAATCTATAGTTCAGCAACTTTATGTGACTAAAATGGGCTTTTATGGGTTGTTTCTAGGATTTGCCAGAGTGAGAAAATAAGTTCATAGTTTCCCACAATTAACATTAATTTAAACTTTGGACTGTAGTCCCTTACTGAGGCACAGAAAACCTGAAGACCATTTTTTGTCCAAAATATGAAGACAGTGCCACTGCTCTTAGACACATGGCCCCAGAAGGATTAAAAAAAAAACAAACAAAAAACAAGCAATCTTAAGTAGGGATTTGGTGTTTTGCTGATCACTTTTAAAAAAAATCTTAGGTGAGGGAAAGTGTATTTATTACCTATTACTAAAGCAGTCTGACTATGACCTTTAGTTCTTCATACTCTATAATGAGACGTTATGAATTTTTTTCTTAAATTGTGGTTTTAACACATCACAAGTAGTTTCTTTTCCTGTTAATTTTCAGACAACTCTGCTTAATCTTGAGCTAAATACCTGGAGGAAGTGCTACCACAATTTTAGCTTTCTTGTTTCCAATTGAGCAATATTATTCTCAGCTTTTCTCCACTAGGAAAGTATCACCTGTTTGGTTACAGTTCTCTTTCTAACAAAATATAAAAGTTCTTAAAAATAATCATAGTAAGGGGCACCTGGAGGGCTCAGTCAGAAGAGCATGCAACTCTGTTTTGGGGTCATGAGTTCAAGCCGCACGTTGGGGATAGAGTTTATTTAATAAAAAAATAACCATAGTAAAATAAGACAATTAGAAATCTGAGACAGAGAAAAAGAGGAACACTGCCCCATCAGTACTAGAAAAAAGGCTTACAGGATGCTTAAAAATTTTCTTTGGGTTTTGTTCAGCACCTGAGTCTGGCAACAATTACTGATCATAATCCCTTGTCTTTTTCTACAGGGTCCTTGTCCATAACATGCAGCCAAAATGTAAGTAATTCTTGTTATATTCTTGATATGGCATAAAAAAACATATGAAAACATTCTAGGCAGTAACTATAATCTTTCTCTCCTCAGTGGACCATAAGTCCAGAAAAACAAGTTACTTCATTTACAAACCATGCTATTTAAGATTCTGTGATGCAACAACACTGAACTACTATTTTGTATAAAAATGTATTTTTTTCAGTCAAAATCTTAGCTCAAATGTTGTATGACAATGCTAAGAATCAAGGGTTTTTTCCTCTTATTCTTTCAAATTGGATTTAAGGCATATAAAAAAGAATGTTTTTATTTCACATAATAAAATCACTATGCCCTAAAACTGTATTTCTCTACCAATTAGTATCTTTTCATAGCAATAGTTATGGCAATAACTATAACTGTGAATAGTCATTCACAGGGATGACTTTGAAATACAGCAAGGTGTTAAAACTCTTCAGATTAAACAGTGTATTAAATTTATCATCTAGTTCATACCTCCTGTAATAATCATAGAATTTCACACCTAAAATAGTTATAAAATAAAGTGAGTGAACGGGGCGCCTGGGTGGCTTAGTTGGTTAAGCGTCCGACTTTCGCTTAGGTCATGATCTCGTGGTTTGTGGGTTCGAGCCCCGCGTCAGGCTCTGTGCTGACTGCCAGCTCAGAGCCTGGAGCCTGTTTCAGAGTCTGTGACTCCCTCTCTCTCTTACCCTCCCCTGCTCACGCTGTCTCTCTCTCTCTCCTAGAAATAAATAAAACATTTAAAAAAAAAATAAAGTGAGTGAAGTTGGAAGGGGAATTTGGAGAGTGTCTAAGTGGCAATATTCTCATTCTTTATCTAAAGGTTCTATAGACTCAAAGGTAAAATACATAGTTTAATGTTTAGGTATTATATTTTTTAAGAAACCTGGACATTGGTGTGTAAAATCAGGGCTGACCTTAGAATGTGGCAGAGTAAGTGGCTGCTTATTTGATGTAATTTTAGAAATGCTATTACAAAAAAACATATACAAATTTGTCATCCAAGTTCTTCCTCAGAGGCAGAAATGGTAAAAAGATACCTAGCTGTCTTTCTTTACATATTTAATTGAGGTTTAAATAGTGTCTATAATTCCATAAGCAGATGAAATCTATTATTTCCTGTTAAAATGCAAACACCAGGCAAAAGAGAAAGCTCACTGAACTATATATAATGAATTCAAACCTTACGTAGGCATGGTGAGGTCAAAATCATGTAGATAAAATTATCCCTCAAAATCTCTTTAGAAGGTATCAGACTCGAGGCTGATAGACACTTCTTAGTAAGTCCAAAGCAGACATTTTCCCCTCTGGTATTAGAACAAGTGACTGTTTATTTGGTTCAGCACAGCTGGAGTCACTGGCTTGCATTTAGGTGTCTTGTATAAAAAAGCACATGTCTTAATATCTGAAATACCTTCAGAATGGTGAGATGCTCACTCTATGAGAAGCAAGGAGAAACTCAGACCAATGGAGAATACTACAGCTTTCGGTTTCTTATTTCACATTCACTTGGTATATATTCGTTGAGTAGGATGTCAGGCAGAATTGCCCATGATATCTACATTAAAAATATTTTCTACCTCACATTTAAAAATTTTTGATGAGCAAGAATAGTTGCATTTGCAACTATTGTAAGTTAAATGTATGAATGATGTTAACTTCATTGTAGGATCAGTTACTTCCGTAAAAGTAGGTTTTGATGTGCATCTTTTCTGACTGCAATGCGATGAAACTAGGAGTCACATACAAGAAAATATCTGGAAAGACCACAAATACAGGAAGATTAAATAACATGCTATGAATGGCTAAACCAGGAAATAAAAGAAGAAACAAAAAAGTACATGGAAACAAATGAATATGAAAATACAATAGTTCAAAGCCATTGGGACATAGCAAAAGCAGTTCTAAGAGGGAAGTTTATAGCAATACAGGTCTAGTGAAAGAAACAAGAAAAATCTCAAACAACCCAAACTTGCACCTAAAGGAGCTAGATAAAGAACAAAAAACAAAAGCTAAAACCAGAAGGAGGAAGGAAAGAATAAAGATTAGAGCAGAAATAAATGATATAGAAACTAAAAAACAAAGCAAAACAAAACAGTAGAACAGATCAATAAAACCAGGAGCTGGTTCTTTGAAAACATTAATAAAATTGATAAACAAGCCAGACCTATCAAGAAAAAAGAGAAAGGACCCAAATAAACCAAATCACAAGTGAGGAGAAATAACAACCACCACCACAGAAATACAAACAATTATAAGACAATATTATGAAAACTGACATGCCAAGAAATTGGACAACCTAGAGGAAATGGATAAATTCCTAGAAACATATAAACAACCAAAACTGAAACAGGAAGAAATAAAAAATCTGAACAGACTTATTACCAGCAAAGAAATTGAATCAGTAATCAAAAAACTCCCAAGAAACAAAAGTCCAGGACCAGATGGCTTCATGGGCAAATTCTATCAAATATTTAAAAAAGAGTTAATACCTATTCTTCTCAATCTATTCCAAACAATAAAAAAGAAAGAAAAACTTCCAAATTCATTTTATGAGGCCAATATCACCTTGATACCAAAACCAGGTAAAGACACCAGAAAAACCAGAACTACAGGCCAATATCTCTTATGAACATAGATATATAAATCCTCAATAAAATACTAGCAAACCCAATCTAACAATACGTTTAAAAAGTCATTCACCCCATTCAAGTGGGATTTATTGCAAAATGGTTCTATATTTCTCAAATTAATCAACATGACACATCACATCACTAAGAGAAAGGATAGGAACCATATAATCATTTCAACAGATGGAGAAAAAGTATTTGACAAAGTATAATACCCATTCATGATAAAAACCTTCAACAAAGTAGGTTTAGAAGGAACTACCTCAACATAATAAAGTCCATCTGTGAAAACCCCACAGCTAACATCATCCTCAATGGAGAAAAACTGAGAGCAACAAGACAAGGATGTCTCCTCTCACTGGTTTTATTCAATATAGTACCGGAAGTCCTAGCTGAGGCATCCAAATGGGTAAGAATGAACTAAAGCTTTCAGTATTTGAAGATGGCATGCTTCTATATACAGAAAACCCTAAAGATTCCATCAAACAACTGTGAGAACTAATACATGAATTCAGTAAAATTGCAGGCCACAAAATCAATCGAAAGAAATGTGTTGCATTTCTATACACCAATAAGGAGGCAGCAGAAAGAGAAACTAAGAAAACAATCTCATTTACAATGGCACCAAAAACAATAAAATACCTAGAAATAAACTTAACTATGGAAGTGAAAGCCCTGTACTCTGAAAACAATAAAACATTAATGAAAGAAACTGAACAAAAGCAAAAATAAACTATTGGGACTTCATCAAAATAAAAAGCTCTTGCACAGCAAAAGAAACAATTAGCAAAACTAAAAATCAGCCTATGGAATGGGAAAAGATATTTACTTGCAAGTGACATATCTGATAAAGGGTTAGTATCCATAATATATAAAGAATTTATAAAACCCCAAACCCAAAAAACAAATAACCCAATTAAAAAATGGGCAGAAGACATGAATAGATATTTCTCTAAAGAAGACATCCAGATGGCCAAGAGATGCAAAGATGCCCATCATCACCACCAGGGAAATGGAAATCAAAACCACAATGAGATATCACTTTATACCTGTCAGAAAGACTAAGATCTACAACACAAGAAACAACAAGTGTTGGACAAGAAAGGTAGAGAAAGGGGAACATTCTTGCACTGTTGATGGGAATGCAAACTGGTGCAGCCACTCTGGAAAACAGTATGGAGGGTCCTTAAAAAGTTAGAAATAGAACTACCCTATGATCCAGCTATCATACACACTACTATAGGTATTTTCCCAAAGAATACAAAACCCTACTTCAGAGGGATCATGCACCAGCATTATCTACAATAGCCAAGAAAAGGAAGCAGCCCAAGTATCCATCAGATGATGAATGGATAAAGAAAATGTAGTATATACATAAAACAAATTATTTATTTAAAAAAAATTTTTTTTAATGTTTTATTTATTTCTAGGAGAGAGAGAGAGAGACAGCGTGAGCAGGGGAGGGTCAGAGAGAGAGGAAGACACAGACTCTGAAGCAGGCTCCAGGCTCTGAGCTGGCAGTCAGCACAGAGCCCGACGCGGGGCTCGAACCTACGAACCGTGAGATCATGACCTAAGCGAAAGTCGGACGCTTAACCGACTAAGCCACCCAGGTGCCCCAAAACAAATTATTACTCAGGCATAAAACAGAATGAAATCTTGCCATTCTCAAGGACATGGATGATGCTAGAGAGTATTTTAAGTGAAATAAATCAGAGAAAGACAAATACCATATGATTTCACTCATATATGGAATTTAAGAAACAAAACAAATGAGCAAACGGGGGGAGGGGGGAGAGAGGAAAACCAAGACAGACTTTAAATAATAGAAAACAAGCAGATGTTACCAGAGGGGAGGTGGGTGGAGGGATTGGTAAAACAGGTGATGGGGATTAAGGAGTGCACTTGTCATGATGAGTGTTAGGTGATTAAAATAAAGTTTATTAAAAAGTAGGTTTTGATGGCATATCAGGGCAGAAGGAAAAGGAATATACTCTGAGAGCAAGGAAGGATTCCACAGTGGGGGTGAGGAAAAACCATGGCCAAAGATGCCTGCTTTACAAATTTATTTATAGATATGCATATGCTGCATAAAACCTTTAAGTCTTAACAGCTTATTAACCATAACATCCCACGTTCTCAAATATGACAAATAACCAAGCTTACTGTAATTTACCTCACTTTTGCAAATAGTAACTGTTAGTGTCAAAATGTCATCTTTATATTTTATTTCAGTTCAAGATGAGGTACAATTTACAGTAACTTGGAAGCAAGAACATCCAATTGCAAATCACAGAGCTATCTATATTATAAACTTTCCTTATTCAGTACTGCAAGTGCCAGATAGGTTTATCTTGATCAGTACTGCTAGAGCACCTCAAAGGGTGCAAACATAGTCCTATGTCTAGTATTAAAAATTGTCAGATACCGTATTATATAAAGACAATTTACACTTACAGATTCTAAGCTGATTGACCCATATAGCAAAATAAAGTGGTTAGAAATGGGAACAAGTATTTTCACAAGTTTACAAACTAAGTTCTATTAAGAGATGTTTTGGCTACAAATTCAGTTTTTCAAACACCTTGTTGATATTTCTTTTTTTTTCCCTAACTATGGTCTTGTTCACACAGAAAATAAGTAAGTCAATTGAACTGTGATGGGTTCAAATCTGAAAAGAAAGCAGGGACGGGAGAGAAGAGAAAGCACAGCTGAAGGGGGTTATTTCGTGGCCACACACTGCACCACGGCTGTAGCTGGGGTTTCACAGATGTGTGTATGTACCATCAGTCCAAATGGAGGACTGTAAGAGAATGTCGATGGTTGAGCTCTCTTAGGAACCTTGACTGGGAAAAAAACTAACTGGAAACACATGGCCTATTGATACCAAGTATTATCTTTAGCATGAAAACTTCAGTTATGGGATTATAGATTATTATTTGAATTGCTAGTCCTCAGCTATAGCACTAATGAAAGTTATTGATGCAATAACAATAACAAAATAACTTCCCATTTTTTCACAAAAGAAATAATTTAGTTTGGCAGGTATGCTCGCATTTATATAGGATATCGTTTTTTGTTATACTTAAATGCACTTCTTTAGGCACAAAAGTAGCAGACTGAGGGTTTTTCAGGCAGTGATAGTTGAAAAAGGATGAAAGGGCTGTACTTGATGTTTAGGCTTTTGATTTCTCTGCCAACTTAGTTGTTAAATGTGGCAAAGTTATTAGGAATTTTTCAATTTAGTCATGCCACTCTATTCTTTGTGTAAATATTTATCCAAGAACTCATGGGGAAACTGGAGCAAATCATATCAGGTGTTTTGCTATAATGATTAAATTAAAACAGGAGTCCTTGGTATCACTTCCTTGATTCTAACTTCTTAAAAACAAAATGTTAACTATCTCTATGATAAACTAGTATACATTTTTAAATAACATATCCTCAGTTGGCAAAGTGTGCATCATTTTAAGCTGAAACATAAAACTAGGAGACAATATTTTACCATTTCTTCCTTATAAGGCCAACCCAGCATTAATCTGTACAAATACTTGTGCCATTAACAAGTAATCATTGAGCCAAAGAAGGAATTTTGAGGACAATAAATAAGTGATAGAAGTTTCTAGGCTGTAGAATCAAAGTTCAATTACAAAAATTCCTCATGTCATGAGAAAACAACAGTGCCCATAATTATTATGTGAATAATATATTTTAATAATGTAGCAATGATCAGCTTAGAACTTATTGTGTGGCTAATCTTGGGATCTCTCCTTTCCTAAATTATGTGATAATTCCTGAAATGTTTTAAAGTTTCACAGCAAAATATTCCAACATAGCCTTGAGAAATGATATTTTAAACAACAGCAGTAAGAAAAAAGCATTAGATCCAGAGCATAAACTAATCAAATCAATAGAGTCTAGCATATAATTTTCCACGCATTTAACAGCCTTATACTCAAGATCTTATGCAAACCATTTAGAATACTGATGATGAATATATGAATGCTTAGATAGGTAAATACATGAACATATCTAGTTTTGGCTTAAGTACCACTGAAAAATGGGAAAACTTCTGGTGCATAAGGTATACCTTTTTAAATACACACAGAAGATAGGAAATCTACCATAATTTCTATAATTACAAGTATCTGAACTCAGTATGCCTGTGTCTTCCTACCACAAAAAGTTGAAACAATATAAACACTATAAATTTAGACCCATCTGGAAAGGATTTTTTTCTAAGAATGTTTTAGATCAATTATTATAGATGAGAAATATAAAAGCCTATTCTCTCTAGCCAAAGGATAAGGAAACAGACAGCCTCGCAAGACAGGAGGTTTTTAAACAACAGCCACTTGACTGCAAACACCACCACCACCACCACAATAACAAAACTGTGGCCTAACTCCTACTCACACCAGCAAAGCCTAAGTGGGAAGATTAGACTTTTACCCTCACCAGGCTGTAACAGGGCATCCCCTGCGGGGATACTGTCAGAGAATATCGAGTTACCAAAAAAGCTGGAATTTTCATCCCCACTGAGCAGTAATGCTCCTCACTATCCCCACCTCACAACTGGCAATGTCAGCAGAGGAGACCACATGGGGAACCTAGATGTGCACTCACACTGCAGGAAATGAGCATGCCTCCTTCTCTGCTAGGGTAGGGTCAGAGGAGGCCTAGAGGAAAGTCAGGACTCTCAACATAGCCCCGTGAAAATGAGGTTACCCCTTGCTGTGCCATGGGAGCAGCAACAAGACAATCCTACCCTTTCCAGACAGGAAGGTAGCATCGGAGGTCTGGTGGTGAGCTGGAACCTGTCCCTTTTCCCACAAGTAAGAAAGAGTTCCCTCAGCCCTCTGCTTGGGGACCCTGGATTTCTGCCTCTACCATGCAGGGGCAGCAGTGCCTGCTCTTCCCCTTACTAAATAAATTTTAGACAAAAGCAACTAAAACAGAATATTTAAGTAAGATGGACCTATAGCTGATTTTATACTTAGTGATGAAAGACTAAATGTCTTTCCTCTAAGACTGGGAACAAGGCAAGTATGTCTACTGTCATCACTCCTACTCAGCATAGTACCGGACATTCTAGTCAATGTGACAGTATAAGAAATAAAAGAAATAAAAGGCATAAAGATCAGAAAGGAAAAAATAAAACTGTTCCTATTTACAGATGTTATGACTGTCTATACAGAAAATCACAAGGAATCTACAAAAAAAATCCTTTTAGAATAAACTACTTTTTTTTTTTAAGGCTCAGGTAGCTTTAATGAAAGTGCCTGCAGTCCTTTCCCCCATGGTGGTATATGGATGGCTGAACCCAACCCAGAAATGCAGCTGCTGAGACCAGCCGTCGTGCTGAGGCAGTCGAGCTCAATGCTCCAGATTTGGGGGCCAGGGCAGGGAAGTCTCACTTTTCATGGCAAGGTCCAGCAACCATGCCTCATAGAGGTCACATCTGGGCTCTATGCTTTTAGTGACCCTATGCTGCTTTACCAACCCACAGGCCCGTGTGTGAGATGGGATGACAGAGGCGGCCAGGAATCCAAAGTGACCACCACCACTGTGGCCCAGTAAAGAAGTGCTTTTAGAGTGTCACAAGAAAGAGTGGTCATTCTGTCATTAAAAGTCAGCAAGGTTGCAGGACATAAAGTTAGTATACAAAAGTCAGTTGCTTCCCTGTATACCAGCAATAAACTACTGAAATTTGAAATAAAAAAAAACTTACACCAGCATAGGAAAAAATAAAATATTTAGGTATTAATCTAA
Source organism: Crocuta crocuta (assembly GCF_008692635.1). Lineage (NCBI taxonomy): Eukaryota > Metazoa > Chordata > Mammalia > Carnivora > Hyaenidae > Crocuta > Crocuta crocuta. The sequence goes on from NW_027532594.1 coordinate 5,143,126, forward strand.
TAAAATGTGTATGGGATCTATATGCTTAAAACTACAAAACTCTGATGGAAAAAACCAAAGAAGATCTAAATAAATGGAAAAATACTCCATGTTCGTGGATTAGTAGATTCAATACAGGATCCAATAAAAATCCTGGCAAGCTATTTTGTATATACAAACAAACTGATTCTAAAGTTTATATAAAAAGGCAAAAGACCTAGAAGAGCCAAAAGAATGGTGAAGAAGAGTTACACCACCTGATTTCAAGACTTACTATAAAGCTACAGTAATCAAGACAGCATGGTATTAGTAAAAGAACAGAAATGTATCTCAATGGAACATAGCAGAGAGCTCAGAAATAGACCCATACAAATATAGTCAACCGATCACTAATTGACAAATGATCAAAGATAATCAATAAAGATAATCTTTTCAACAAATGATGCTGGAACAATTGGACATCTACATGCCAAAAAGAAAAGAAAAAAGAACTTAGACACAGACCTTACACTTCTCACAAAAATTAACTCAAAATAATTTTTTTAAAATTTAGGATCAGAGACCTAAATGAAACACACAGAGACAAAAAGATTTTAGAGAAAACAGAAGATCTAGATAACTTTTAATTTGGTGATGACTTTTTAGATACAATACCAAAAGTATAATGTATTACTGAAAAAACTTGATAAGTTGGTATTTCTTAAAAATTAAAACCTTCTATTTTGTGGCAGAAACATAAGAAATGAAAAGACAAGCCACAGAGTGGCAGAAAATATTTGCAAATCACTTATTTGAGAAAAGATTTATATCTAAAATATATTTTTAAAAAAGCCTCTTAACACTCAACAGTAAGAAAACACCTAATTAAAAAGTGGACAGAATACTAAAACATATACCTTACCAAGGAAAATATAGACATGGCAAGAAGTGTGAAAAAAATTATCTATCATTAGAGAATTACAAATTAAAATAACAGTGAAGTATCATCATATACCTATTATAAAGACTAAAAATTTTAAAATGCTGGTGAGGTAGTAATAGGAACTCTCATTCATTGCTAGTGGGAATGCAATATGGTACAGCTACTTTGGAAGACAGTTTCCTAATTTCTTACAAAGCTAAAAATAACCTCACCATACAAGCCAGTAATCATGTTCATAGGCTTTTACACAACTGATTTGAAAACCTGCAAATGTTTATAGCAGCTTGACCCTTAATTGCCAAACACTGGAAGCAGCCAAAATGTCCTTCAATAGTGAATGAATAAACAAACTGTGATATAATCAGCAATGGAATATTATTTAGTGATAAAAAGAAAGAAGCTTTCAAGTCATAAAAGGGCATGGATGAATCTTAAATGTGAATTACCAAGTGAAAAGAACCAGTATGAAATGGCTACCTACTTCATGTATGATTCTAATTATGAGGCATTCTAGAAAAGGCAAAACTATAGAAATAATACACAGATCAGTGGCTGCCACAAGTTTAGAGGAAGGGGGGAGAGTTGAATAGGTGACGTACAAGGAATTTTTTAGGTGATGAAATTATTCTGTACAATACTGAAATGATACATATATATGATATTATGCATTTGTGAAAACTCAAAGAACTTTATAGCACAAAAGTAAAACGTAACAAAATTTTAAAAAGCTATTTAGAAGGTTAGGGGATCTCAGGAAGCAATGCAGAATGTGAAAAGATAATCTAACTGAATTACAAATGCATGAAACAATTTTACTGACAGGGCAGAGGAAAAATGTGCTGACCTAAGTGACTTTGAAAGTGAATAGAGTCTATAAGACTAAAACAAAAAGGAGTTGCGTGTAAGAACTGTGCTCTCATTGAAAAAGTTGTTTCTCATGGGCACATGGGTTAACGATTCTATAGTGCTATACATTTATGTTGAAAGTAAGTAAATGGATCGTGGATGATATGAGCCAGATATTTCCTGTTGAAGTAGGAATTTACAGATAAGAGGAGGAATCTAAAATGATCCTTGTGGTAATAGATTAGAGACATCATTACAGTCATGTTTAGCTTATATAGAGATGGTTATATACAGAATGTTTACAGATATATGCATATATATTGGTTTGTACACACATATATACTTCCTTGCTTTGTCTGCTAAGAGGCCCCCAAATCAATGAATGACACCCTACTAACAAAAAAGCACACCTAGTTGGTATCTCTCTAGTCATTTTGGTAGTCCAAAGTTCATTCTTAAGTAGATTCTACAGGAAGTAGAATTTATTTCCTATGAAATAGGAAGCTATTTCCTGCATATATATTGATATATATATCAATATATATGCTGAGCTCATATATATTGATAACTTCATTGTTTATACTTGAAAGTAAGAAAATTCTTGGCTCACATTTTGTTTGAGTATCTTCAATATGTTGCTTCATTTTCTTTCGGTATTGCTATAGAAAAGTCTAATGCTGATCTAATTTTCCCTTATAAGTTAGTATGACCATGTCTTGCTAATGGTTGTTCTGGGTCAATATTTTTAGGCACACATTATATTCTTTAAATATATAGCTTATTTTTTTTTTAATTTCAGGAAAGTTTTCTTGAACTGTAGTTTTGGTATTCATTCTGTTCACTTGCTCTAATTTTTTCTTCATTGGTTTCTATTCATCTGTATGTTGGATATTCTCAGCCTATCCTTAACAAGTCACTTCTCACAAATCCTTTTTTTTTTTTTGCCATTTCTTTTCTATTCTTATTATTTAAAAAAAAATTAATGTTTTATTCATTTTCTGAAACAGAGCATGAGCGGCGGAGGGGAAGAGAGAGAGGGAGACACAGAATCTGAAGCAGGCTCCATGCTGTCAATGCAGAGCCTCATGTGGAGCTCAAAGTCACCAACGGTGAGATCATGACCTGAGCCATAGCTGGACACTTAACTAACTGAGCCACCCAGATGTCCCTCTTTTTTTTAATGTTTATTTTTAGAGAGCTAGAAGGAATGGGTGGGGGAGGGGCAGAGAGAGAGAGGGATAGAGAGAATCCGAAGCAGGCTCCATGCTGTCAGTGCAGAGCCCAACACAGGGCTTGATCTCACAAACCGTGAGATCATGACCTGAGCCAAAATCAAGAGTAAGACACTTAACTGAGCCACCCAGGCACCTTTCTTTTCTATTCTTAAAGGTTTCTTCTTTTCCTCCTTCAATTTCTCTTATGGCATTATTTATTTGGACTTGTGTTCCTTCTAGTTTAATTCATTTCTTGTAATTATTTTTCTTTTACTTCCAATTATTTGCAGAGTTATATTACCTCACTTTTGATTTTCTCTGATTCTCATTTTTGTTGTTCTTTCATTTGTTAAATCATTTTCTGAACATCATTTAGTTTATTTTTAAAAAGGTTACAGTACTTGACTAATCTTTTAAGCATGCTTTCATTTTCTGTAGATATTATTCAATTTTTATTTTTTTTCTTATGACTGTATATTGCTCATTTTTATGGGAAATTAGCTTTCTTGAATTTTTTTGAATGAGATTCAAAAAATGAGCATCTCAAATCTATGCTATGAGTTAGTATAGATTTTCTAACTAAACATAATTCCTTTTTCTGTTGTTTTTGTGTAGTGTTCAAAACTAAAGTTTGCTTTCTGCAACTGTTCGGGCTCCATTCTCTTTTGCCATAATTTTTCATCTATATTTCCCCTATTCTGCTCATTTCTATTACACCCCCAACAACTGTTCATTAATAATAAGACCCTGTCCTAGAAAGAGGGCACAGAAATGTCAACTTTTAAGAGTTCATAAAAGGGGCGCCTGGGTGGCTTAGTCAGTTAAGCGTCCGACTTTCGCTTAGGTCATGATCTCGTGGTTTGTGGGTTCGAGCCCCGCGTCGGGCTCTGTGCTGACTGCCAGCTCAAAGCCTGGAGCCTGTTTCAGAGTCTGTGACTCCCTCTCTCTCTCTGACCCTCCCTTGCTCACGCTCTCTCCAAGAAATAAAAAAAATAAAAAAATAAAAAAAACAAAAAACGAGTTCATAAAAGCTGTATTACTCCAACCTTTTTGGTTCTTATGGTGGACCAAAATTCTCATTCTTATGAGCAAAATTCCTCCCAGTATCAGCCAGTGTTTGCAAATTGACTAGCTGTATTTCCCAATGAATATCTATTGGCTATTTTAGGGTTTTCCTCTTCCTGGTTCTATCAGACACTGCCCCATTGCTTCTTTCTTTACTTCTATCCCAGGAACTGATACTATAAAGGTCTTGTCTTACTTCATTTCTTCCACAATTGACAATGTTGACCAATTCTTTTCTAAAGTCTCTCCTCCCTTACTATCCTGAAAGATCCTCTTTCAGATTTTATCTTCTGTTTCTTGCCACTCAATATCAATCTCCTTTATGATTCTTTTTCCTCTGTTGTTTTCTTATTATAGATGTTATAACAGATGTGTTACTTCCATCCTCAGCTTTCTTATTATATATCTTCTCCCTGGTGATCTCACTCTTTCATAACTTCAACAATGAATGCTGATCAAGGCTATCATTACCTATTAGTCCCTTCTCCTGAGTTTGAGACCCATTTATCTAGCTACCTGATATATTGTACCTTGCTATCCCACAGCCATCTCAAATCTAACATGCTAAAAGCCAAACTCATCACCTTTCTCCCCCTCAAGCCACTACAGTATTGTTTTATTCTCTCCATGAAGGCCTCATCATACATCTGGTTGTTCAGTTGCAGAAACCTCCAATTCCTTATCTAGGCCTCAATGTCTCCATCACTAATCTCCTGCCAAGTTCTAAATACTCCACAACCTAAAAACTGTCAAATCTATCCTCTTATCCTCAACCCCAACCCCATCAGTGGGGTCCCTGTGCATGTCTCTCCTGGATTATAACAGTAGCCTCTTTTCTTCACACGGGAGCAATCTTTCTAAATTGCAGATCTATGATATTACAATTCTTCATAGGCTCCCCTTAACTTTCAAAATAACATCTAGATTCTTCATATGGCATACAATTCCCATCTAGATCTTGTCTCGGTCTACCTCTCCATTCATACTGAATACAACCTAGCTTCTCGGACATGGTAACTCTCACGATCCTGTGCTTTTGGGCATCCTGATCTCTCTGACTAGAGCACCTTCTACCTCTTTAACTGGCTATTCTTCAGTTAGGCTTTAGGAGCCAGTTGAGGCTTTTACTGTTCTAAAGAGTCTTTTCTGACCATCCACTTTCTGTGTTCCCTTATTCCAACCATTCAAAGCCCACGGTAGAACCTTCCTTCAGAGAACAGTTATTACAACGGTCTATTTACCTGTCTATCTCTCCCTCTGTGAGCTCCTCAAGGGTGAGGCCTTTGTCTTATCTGTTCCCCCAGTGCACAGGGTAGATAAGAAATGTTTCTTAAATAAACAAGTTAATGTGAAGCATGATGTGGAGAACTCAATGAAAGTAAGAATTTGCTTTTGAATCTGTATAGATTGAAAAGAATGTATTCCATTATTTGTTCTAAAAGAATGACCAATTCCTAAACATTCAATAATTCACACACTGGAACACAGGAAGTAGAAAATGTTACATTTACAAGATTTAAAAAATCCAGCGTAACATTTTTGCTTTCTAACATTCAGTGAAACAGTGGCAAGAAAAATGTCCTTCATAAATAAACTCCCTATAATCTTTTGTCTTTTAATATCATAAAGACTTAAATAAACATTAACCACCCCCAGATGGCTCTCCTAATAGATGTTGTAGATAGTTTATCACAGATGAATGATTTGAGGATCCATCTTCCTGAACCATTCCTCCACTGACCTTGCCTATTTAACTTGAGATCTGTACCATCAGTATTGCTTCACTGGGTTTAGTCACCAAAGCGGTAGGACTATTTCTCAAGGGCTGCTGTTACAATGTAGTGACTACCAAGGAAATAAGGCTATGCTTTGAAAGGCGACCACCTTCTCTAGTCTCTCCCTTTAACACAAATATATTTATAAGATCAGATAGGTAGGGCCCATCAAAATTTTCCACAGAGGCATCTTCATCTCTGAGGGGAGAGAGCTCCTTCCATAGGGAATAAAGTGGTAACCAGCTCAAGAGTAACTGGCCGCCACAAGTAGGACAATTATTTATATCAAATTTTGTATCTCAGTCCTTAATATAGGCATGCTTATTTTTTAACCCAAAATAATGTTTTAATTACTTACCAGTTGAATTACCTATCTCCTCACCAGACCTGCCCTTCCTTTCTCCCTCCAAAGCCCACCCCATTCTAAACCCCAGGAAGGTATGTTGCATTTATTCTAGGTGAGAAAGAGGATATGAAGATTTCACTAAAGGTGCAAGAGAAAATAATGCTGGAAAGAACAGCAGAGCTGGCATAAGATTGGATTCTTGGTAGCAGGATTCCAAACATGTTAGACAATAGCATTTCATCTGGGAGAAACTTAAAATAAAAGTTAAAAGCTTCACAAGGTAAGATATGTTCCAATTTAAAACACTAAAAACTAGTACCATCAATGAAAAGAAAATCTGCTTCTAAGTGTACCAAAAAGGTTGTAGGGCAAATGAAGGAAATTTGCATTTGTTGAGATATAAACAGGAGTGTTCTATAAGAGGGACATTAATTATTATTAATGACAAACTTGCAAATACAAAATGAAACCCAAATCACTGATCACATAATTCAAAATTTACATGTAATAAAGGCAACAGACGCAAGTCATGGCTTGTCAAATATTTACTTTACTGATATAAAGCCATTGAACTCAGGCTGTAATCATATTCCAATTTATGAAATTGAGACTTTAAAAACTGAGAGGATGAGTACTTAAAACATTTTAACTATTTACTTATCTATTTTCTCTACTAAACAGCCCTTGTCTCTTGAGGACAGGAGTTGGGATATAGAATATCTATCCCTTTTGCTTAGAATACTTTTTTGCACAAAGCTTGCTTTCAACAAACATTTGTAGAATGTATATATGTATATATGAATGAATGAATGATAGACATAATCTCTGCAAGACTTGGAAGACACCTTGGCACATGAGAGGAGGGAACAGTGGTGTCAAAAAAGGCAGACAGCAGATATTTAGTATTTATATTAATATGTTACATAATAGTATCTATTAATATACCACATATCATACTGAAATAAATTATATATTAATATATATTTTAATAATGTAGAACTGAAAGGAAGTTAACTTACATACAACTTTAAAAAAAATTCCAAGAAGAAAGTTACATCATATGAATCAAATGGCAAAACAAACATAAATACCCTGAGAAGAGGAAATAAATAAAACTACAGGTCTTTGATTTGAAACCTAGGTAATGGCTTTAAGAAATTTTAAAATGAAGAGTCATAAGTAAAAATGTTGGAAAATACAACAAACAAAATCAAGACTAAAGGAAAGGTGGTAAGTACAGGAACAACTGACTTTTAAAACTGTATCAAGTAAAAACGTTGGCCAATTTAGTGAAAACACAAAACTGGCTGTCAGGCAGCTGACAACAATTTTTTCAATTTTCAACAGGTTTTGAGGCATGTCACAACCATGCTCTAATCACATGATAGAGATAGCCAACAGAAGGGAGGAACTTCAAATCTAAATGTGCCCTAAAAAGAGCAATAATTGGCCCAACAGGTATTTCCTTGAGGACTGACCAACTGTGCTATCAGCTGAGGTGGTGTCTATATGCAACAGCACCTATTGGGGCAATAAACACATTCCAAGTTTAGAAAAGACATGGATTTTATCATTGAAAAAAAACCATTTCAATTTATAGTGAGTTATAGAGTTACCATTTGGCTAAGGAAAGAGACATACATTAAAAGTAGACCTAAAATATATAAAAATTATTACAAGAGGAATAGTTATTTGGAATGGTCTAAAAAACTGGTCAAATTAGCTTCCTAAAAGAAACAAACACCCAATCAGTCTCCAACTTTCAAAAAACCTATCTATACAAATGGGCAAGCAGCAGAAGTTATCTCCCACTATCCAAATAACACCACCACACTTAACGCAATCCTTAACCAACTTCTTGAAGCGTAAGGGCAAATGTTCTGTATCCCGGTTTGACCATAGGAAGAGCAACTTTGCAAAAGACCTATTTTCTCTTAGTAAGCATGCAGAATTAATAAAATACTGGTGCCAACAAATAATTACTCACTAATAGCTTCCCTTCCTTTCCAATCTCTGGATCCCAGTCTAGAATGAGGAAGCAAGGAAAAAATCATCAAGCTTCTCTACTGTTTAGATAGGGGTTATGTGGTGCTTAGAATATACATTTCCATAGAAATATTGTTACAAGTGGTAGTTATGGTAAAAATTGCTCAATTAGCATAACTGCAAATAAGAATGGGCTAAACTTTTTTTTTTTTTTTATGTGAGAGCTGATCCTTGAAGCTAATCACCAAGTATTAATACTGCTTATACACATAAACATAAGTGGAGTCCTAAATAACTGATATACAAACTAACTTCTGGAGCAAACAGGAAACCTGTTAAGACACAGAAGAACTCATTTCAGAGATTAGTTTCACAGTGGTTTAAAAATTCTTTTGGATCAGGAGCTTTAGAGTTGGTTTTACAAAATAGCAGGGTTTCATAAAGTTTCAAAGGGAATTAGAAAGACTTAAAAGTTCTTTATTTACTGAACACCTGAAATAAGTCAGACTATAATGGTGCCAACTTTAGTGATAATGTAACAAATCAGCTGATTATTTTTAACATTAAGGGAGTAGGATAAGCAGCAACATTGTGTATGGAGTAACACCATGTGAATTGACTCTTTGAAAGAAAAAAAAAAGTAACCCTTTACAGAAAGTTTAAATTGGGTCCCTCTTATCACCTTTATGTTGGACAGCTCTGTCAAAGATAGGAATATAAGGTATGAAAAACATTAGAAGAATGGTAAAATTGCAGAGTCTGGAAATCATAGCTACTGGTTTCCCTTTTTTCCATGACATTTCTTTTTAATGTGACAGCAATAGTTTTGAGGAAAGATGTGGAAGAGGAATTTCAAACCAAAGTCGCACAGATAGAAGTAATATCTCAAAATGGAAATTCCATAAGGACAGGGATTTTTGGCTATTGACTTTTGACTCATCTCTTTGGCCCAGAATAGTGCTTGGGACTTAGCAGCTGCTTGGTAATTACTTGTTGAATAAATCAATAAACAGAAAATACAGTATCCCCCTATAAATTTTAGAAATATTTAAGAAAGTTTTAAAGATAATTTTTGTTAATATAAAACTAACAGTTTTGCTGTGAGAAAATAGGAAGTTACCTGTTTTATAAAGGTGGTATGTCCTTATAGATACAGATTAATTTTAATTGATCACAATTCTACCACTCAGGGAAAAAAAGGTCACTATTATGATATACTTCTAGGAGCCCCTGGGTAGCTCAGTTGGTTAAGCATTCGACTTCACCCCAGGTCATGATCTCATGGCTCATGAGTTCCAGCCCTGCATTAGTCTCTGTATTGACAGCTCAGAGCCTGGAGCCTGCTTCGGATTGTGTCCCGCCACCCCCCCTTCCTTTCTGCACCTCGCCTACTTGTATTCTGTCTCTCTCTCTCAAAAATAAACAAACATTAAAAAATATATATATGGTATACTTCTAGTTTTTTCTTATGCATATTTTTACATAGTTGAGATAAAAAATTACTTAGCTACGCTTCATTGTACAAATGGGCATTGTACATTGCATTTGTACATTGCATTTTTAGTGTAAGTCTTTTCCAACTTTACTGAAAGCAAGGATCTTCTTTATCCAATACTTTTTAAATGGTTTGTTGAAACATTATGAAACACTTGAAAACAATTTTTAGGGACAAGTCAGTTTTATATAAGGCACTGGTATGAGATTATTCTCTAGCAATTGGTATTGAATTTGTGATTTAGAGGCTGAAGGCAAGACTATCCTATAGGAAACATTAACATCATGTATGCTGTTTTGAGAAGAGGCAGGATGTGTTTCTAGTTCATTCATTTGTTCATCCACTCAACAAATATTTATTATGGGTTCACTATGGGCTATAGAGTTTATAATCTAATGAAGGGAAGAGAGACAGACATTAACTGACCAATCAACAACTTAAACTCACAATTGTGATAAGTTGTAAATGTTAGAAATAAGAGGTATATGGTCAGATGTCTCTATATAATTAAAGAAGTTGGCCTAGACTATTTGGTAGTGGGGTGTGTGTGTGTGTGTGTGTGTGTGTGTGTGTGTGTATCAGGGAATTAGGAGAGTAGATGGGTTGGAAGTAATTTTTTCTAACATTTATTGAGTACTTCATCCAATGGTAGTCAGGCCCTGTACTGTGTTGAGTACTTTACATAGTTTATCTAATTTTCTCATTTAATAACCACAGTATCATATGAGTCAAAATCATTTGTCCCCCATTTTATGGATAAAGAAATGGGGCTCAGAGAGAAGTCAAATAAGTTACTTAAGATTGTAAGATGCCAGTAAATAATGCTCGGGGAGGGTAAGCCAGACAATAAGCCAGCAGGGTCTAAAGTTATATTATATGTGATATATCCCACTTTGCAGCATAATTGGCATTTATAGTAGATTATAAATTAATATAAGTAGATTAAGTTAATGTAGCATGGGGTGGGGCAGAAGGAGGGAAGAACATTCCTTGCAGACTGAGAGACATGAGAAAAGCTCTGAGATAGGAGGGACTTCGGTGAATCAAAGAGGGAACAAAAACAGTTCGAAGCCAGTAAACTAAGCTGGAACACAGAACAAAGGGAAATACGGAGATGAGACTGAAAGAATAGGCAGCATCTAGGCAGTGAAAGCCCTCATGGGACACAGTAAGGATGGTGGCTTCAGTCCTAAATGTAATGAAAAGGCACAAGACACTTTCACTGTTTTATATGAAATTCAAAATTTTGAGGGGAAGAAAATTCACAAGGGTTGCATTTAATGACAGTACAGAAAGAGGATTATTTGCTCCATTTGAAAATGTTTCCTGGGACCTTTTGTACCTGTATAAGTCTGAATACTTTAGAAACAAAAGTGATGGCTTTTAAATACCTTTTAAAATAAACTGAAAAAATAAAAATAAATCAAATGTAGATAAATTAAAAAGAGGATTCTATAAGGAAATAGTACTAGAAAATGGCTTTGGGCTAGGTTCCAACAGATGTACCTGATATTTAATCAGTTGATATTTAATACAGAGGCATGTGGAGGCTGCAGGGATAAGCTAGAAGCCAGGAAAGTAGACAGTAATTTTAGACATTGTACTAGTCCATGAATGATGATATCACAGTTATGAAAATGAAAACAGTAAACATACCACTGAGAAGAAGCTGGAAAAACCTGGGCTATTCATCAGGCTGTGAGAGGTGAGTGCAGAGGGGAAGTTTCCAAGATATGGTCTTAAAATATCCTCCCTATATGCCACCAATGCTAATACAACTAGATTATATGTTGTGTAGAAACTGTTACTTTCAATGAATATGACCCCTGAATAATACATCTTTTGTGATCTCTGTTAACATACAGATGCTGTGATATGCATTTATGCATTCCATCTAATCCCATAGGTTCAGGATGTTTTCACTTCCATATTTCTGAGTTATTATGAATTAAGGCAATAAAAGTGCATTTCATCTAGAGGGTATTTTTTATAAATGATAAACCCATTTTTATTTGTTTTTTTCTGAATAAACATGACACCTTCATTTGATAATATTTACTTATTCTTAAACATTTTCTATTTAGTCACTTATGTTTAATTTACATCCCAGTTAGTTAGCATATAGTGCAATAATGATTACAGGAGTAGAATCCAGTGATTTATCTCCTACGTATAACACCCAGTGCTCATCCTAGCAAGTGTTCTACTTAATGCCCATTTAGCCCACCCTTCCCCCCACAACCCCTCCAACAACCCTGTTTGTTTTCTATATTTATGAGTCTCTTATGTTTTGTCCCCTTCCCTGTTTTTATATTATTTTTCTCTTCCCTTATGTTTATCTCTTTTGTATCTTAAATTCCACATGAGTGAAGTCATATGACATTTGTCTTTCTCTAATTTTGCTTACCATAATACACTCTAGTTCCATCCCTGTTGTCGTGCATAGCAAGATTTCATTCTTTTTGATCACTATTCCATTGTATCTATATACCATATATTCCTACTATTCATCAGTTGATAGACATTTGAACTCTTTCAATACAATGGCTATTGTCAATAGTGCTGCTATAAACATTGTGGTGCATGTGCCCCTTTGAAACACCATTCCTGTATCCCATGGATAAATACCTAGTAGTGCAACTGCTGGGTTGTGGGGTAGCTCTATTTTTAATTTTTTCTTCCTTAAATAGTTTATTGTCAAGTTGGTTTACATATAACACCCAGTGCTCATCCCAACAAGTGCCCACCTCCATGCCCATCACCCCCTTCCCCTCTCCCCACTCCCATAAGCCCTCAGTTTGTCCTCAGCATTCAAGAGTCTCTCATGGTTTGCCTCCCTCCCTCTCCCCAACTATTTTTCCCCTTCTTCTTCCGCATCATCCTAATCCACCTATATGTGCAAACATATGGTATTTGTCCTTCTCTGCCTCACTTATTTCGCTCAGCATAACACTCTCTAGTTCCATACATGTTGCAACAAATAGCCAGATTTCATTCTTTCTCATTGCCATGTAGTATTCCATTGTATAAATATACCACATCTTCTTGATCCATTAATCGGTTGATGGACACTTAGGTTCTTTCCATGTTTTGGCTATTATTGAGAGTGCTCCTATGAACATTGGGGGTGCATGTGCCCCTATGCATCAGTACTCCTGTATCCCTTGGGTACATTCCTAGCAGTGCTACTGCTGGGTCATAGGGGAGTTCTATTGTTAATTTTTTGAGGAAATTCCATACTATTTTCCAGGGGGGTTGCACCAGCTTATATTCCTACCAACAGTGTAGAAGGGTATCCCATTTCTCCACATCCTCGTCAGCATCTAGAGTCTCCTGATTTGTTCATTTTAGCCACTCTGACTGGTGTGAGGTGGTTTCTCATTGTGGTTTTGATTTGTATTTCCCTGATGATGAGGGATGCTGAGCATTGTTTCATGTGTCTGTTGGCCATCTAGATGCCCTCTTTGGAGAAGTGTCTGTTCATGTCTTCTGTCCATTTCTTCACTGGATTGTTTTTCGGGTGTGGAGTTTGAGGAGTTCCTTATTGATACTGGATACTAGCCCTTTATCTGATATGACATTTGCAACTATCTTTTACCGTTCCTTCAGCTGCCTGTTAGTTTTACTGATTGTTTCCTTTGCCGTGCAGAAGCTTTTTATCTTGATGAGGTCCCAGTAGTTCATTTTTGCTCTTGATTCCCTTGCCTTTGGGGATGTGTCAAGTAAGAAATCGTAACAGTTGAGGTCGAGGAGGTTTTTTCCTGCTTACTCTTCTAGGGGTTTTGATGGTTTCCTGTCTCACATTCAGGTCCTTTATCCAGTTTGAGTTTATTTTTGTGTTTGGTGTGAGAAATTGATCTAGTTTCATTCTTCTGCATGTTGCTGTCCACTTCTCCCAACACCATCTGTTAAAGAGGCTGTCTTTTTTCCATTGGATGCTCTTCCCTGCTTTGTCAAAGATTAGTTGGCCATACATTTGTGAGTCCAATTCTGAGTTCTCTATTCTATCCCATTGGTCTATGTGTCTGTTTTTGTGCCAATACCTTACTGTCTTGAGGATTACAGCTTTGGAGTAGAGACTAAAGTCTGGGATGGTGATGCCTCCCATTTTGGTTTTCTTGTTCAATATTACTTNGGTCGTGTGCGAAAAGTGAGAGTCTGACTTCTTCTTTGCCAATTCTGATGCCTTTTATTTCCTTTTGTTGTCTGATGGCTGACGCTAGGACTTCCAGCACTATGTTAAACAACAGTGGTGAGAGTGGACATCCCTGTCGTGTTCCTGATCTCAGGGGGAAAGCTCTCAGTTTTTCCCCGTTGAGGATGATGTTAGCTGAGGGCTTCTCATAGATGGCTTTTATGATGTTTAGGTATGTTCCTTCTCTCCCGACTTTCTCGAGGGTCTATATTAAGAAGGGATGCTGTGTTTTGTCAAATGCTTTTTCTGCATCTATCGACAGGATCATACGGTTTTTATCTTTTCTTTTATTGATGTATCATATTGATTGATTTACAAATATTGAACCAGCCCTGTAACCCAGGGATGACTCCCACTTGATCATGGTGGATAATTCTTTTCATATGCTATTGAATTTGATTTGCAAGTATCTTGCTGAGGAGTTTTGCATCCGTATTCATCAAGGATATTGGCTTGTAGTTCTCTTTTTTTTTTGCTGGATCTCTGTCTGGCTTGGGAATCAAAGTGATGATGGCTTCGTAAAATGAATCCAGAAGTGTTCCCTTCAATTTCTATTTTTTGGAATAGCTTGAGAAGAATGGGTATTAATTCTGTTTTAAATGTCTGGTAGAATTCCCCAGGAAAGCCATCTGGCCCAGGGCTCTTATGTTTTGGGAGATTGGTGATAACTGATTCGATTTCCTCACGAGTTATGGGTCTGTTCAGATTTTCTCTCTCTTCCTGTGTGAATTTTGGTAGTGAGTGTGTGTTTAGGAATTTGTCCATTTCTTCTAAGTTGTTTAGTTTGTCGGCATATAATTTTTCATAGGATTCCCTGTAATTGCTTGTATTTCTGAGGGGTTGGTTGTAATAAGTCCTTTTTCATTCATGATTTTGTCTATTTGAGTGCTCTCTCTTTTCGAGAAGCCTGGCTAGAGGTTTGTCAATTTTGTTTATTTTTTCAGAAAACCAGCTCTTGGTTTCATTGATCTGCTCAACAGTTTTTTTGGTTTCTATACTGTTTATTTCTGCCCTGATTTTTATGATTTCTCTTCTCCTACTGGGTTTGGGGTGCTCCTGTTGCTCTCCCTCTAGTTCCTTTAAGTGTGCTCTTAGATTTTGTACTTGTGCTTTTTCTAATTTCTTGAAATAGGCCTGGAGTACAATGTACTTTCCTCTTAGGACTGCCTTTGCCGCATCGTGTAGAGTTTGGATAGTTGTATTTTCGTTTTCATTCATTTCCATATATTTTTAAATTTCTTCTCTAATTGCCTGATTGGCCCATTTGTTCTTTAGTAGAGTGTTCTTTAACCTCCATGTTTTTGGAAGTTTTCCAGACTTCTTTGTGTGATGGATTTCAAGTTTCATAGCATTGTGATCTGAAAGTATGCATGGTATGATCTCAATTCTTTTATATTTATTGAGGGCTGCTTTATGTCCCAGTATGTGATCTATCTTGTAGAATGTGCCATCTGCACTTGAGAAGAAAGTGAATTTCATGGCCTCAGGATGTAGAGTTCTAAATATACCTGTCAAATCCATCTGGTCCAATGTGTCATTCAAGTCCATTGTCTCCTTAGTGATTTTCTGTCTAGTTCATCTATCCACTGCTGTAAGTGGAGCATTAAAGTCCTCTGCTATTAGCACATTCTTATCCATAAGATTGTTTCTGTTTGTGATTGTTTTATATATTTAGGTGCTCCCATATTCGGTTTGGAGACATTTATAATTGTTAGTTTTTCCTGATGGATAGACCCTGTAATTATTATATAATGTCCTTCTTCATCCCTTGTTACTGTCTTTACTTTAAAGTCCAGTTTGTCTGATATAGGTATAGCTACTCCAGCTTTCTTTTGACTTCCAGTAGCATGATANGCCATTCACATTCAGTGTTGTTATTGAAATATATGGGTTTAGAGTCATTGTGTCCTTTGTGGGATTCATGCTTGTGGTGGCGTCTCTGGTATCTTGAGTTCCTTGCAACATTTCCCCCAGAGAGTCCGCCTCAGGATTTCTTGTAGGACTGGTTTACTGGTGACAAATTCTTTCAATTTCTGTTTATTTGGAAAGACTTTTCTCTCTCCTCCTATTCTGAATGACAGGCTTGCTGGATAGAGGATTCTTGGCTGTATATTTTTTCTGTTCATCACATTGAAGATTTGCTGCCGTTCCTTTCTGGCCTGCCAAGTTTCAGTACGTAAGTCTGTAATGACTCTGATAGGTTTCCCTTCGTATGTTAGAGCCCTTTTCTCCCTAGCTGCTTTCAAAATTCTCTCTTTGTCCTTATATTTTGCCAGCTTCACTATGATATGTCATGCAGAAGACCAATTCAAGTTATGTCTGAGGGGAGTTCTCTGTGCCTCTTGAATTTCAATGTCTACACTTCCCTCTACAGGTTGGGGAAGTTCTCTGCTATAATTTGTTCCAGGACTCCTTCAGCACCTTTCCCTCTCTCTTCCTCTTCTGGAATTCCTCTGATATGGATATTGTTCTATTTGATTGTATTGCTGAGCTCTCGAACTCTTCCTTTTGTGCTCCTGGATCCATTTATCTCTCTTTTCCTCAGCTTCCTCTTTTTCTATAATTGTGTCTTCTAAATCAGTTATTCTCCTTTCTGCCTCTTCAATCCATGCAGTGGATGACCCCATTTTATTATGTATCTCATTTATAGCATTTTTTAATTCATCACAACTATTTTTAAGCTCGATAGTCTTTGGAGCAATAGTTTCTCTGATGTCTTCCATGCTTTCTTCAAGCCCAGTGATTAATTTTATGACTACTGTTCTAAATTCTTGTTCAGTTATGTTGCTTATATCTGTTTGAGCAGTTCTTTAGCTATCATTTCTCCCTGGAATCTTTGGAGAAAAGTTCTTCCATTTTGTCATTTTGGTTAGCTTTCTATCTTTTGTTAATTTTAAAAGCTTGTTATGCACTCTGGCCCTGAGGGTGCTGCTGTATTAAAGTAGGCTCTTTGTCCAGGGCCTGTCCGTTCAGGAAGTGTTCTTTGAATGGTGTCTCTNTCGAACTCTTCCTTTTGTGCTCCTGGATCCATTTATCTCTCTTTTCCTCAGCTTCCTCTTTTTCTATAATTGTGTCTTCTAAATCAGTTATTCTCCTTTCTGCCTCTTCAATCCATGCAGTGGATGACCCCATTTTATTATGTATCTCATTTATAGCATTTTTTAATTCATCACAACTATTTTTAAGCTCGATAGTCTTTGGAGCAATAGTTTCTCTGATGTCTTCCATGCTTTCTTCAAGCCCAGTGATTAATTTTATGACTACTGTTCTAAATTCTTGTTCAGTTATGTTGCTTATATCTGTTTGAGCAGTTCTTTAGCTATCATTTCTCCCTGGAATCTTTGGAGAAAAGTTCTTCCATTTTGTCATTTTGGTTAGCTTTCTATCTTTTGTTAATTTTAAAAGCTTGTTATGCACTCTGGCCCTGAGGGTGCTGCTGTATTAAAGTAGGCTCTTTGTCCAGGGCCTGTCCGTTCAGGAAGTGTTCTTTGAATGGTGTCTCTCGGTTTCTCTTGTTGAGACTTTGGTTACTTTGTTTCCCTACTCGTAGTGGTATTTGGGATTCTCCACCATATGTACTTTGGCTTGTTTCTTGAGGTAGCCCTGGGTCCATGGCAGTGGCAGCTCGGGGGTCCCAAATGGGCCCTGGGAGATTACTGGCTGAGTGAGTCACTCACCTTTGTATTTATTTCTAGGCTTGTTCTCGCTCTGCTGCAGGTGTGCTTTCTCTAGCCCCAGTGTAGGTGAAGATGCCTACAATCACCATGAAGGCCACCACCCCACAGATAATGTAAAGGATCAGGCTGGTCTCATGCTGCATGAGATCGTGCAGGGGGTCATCCTTGCACGCAAGGGGGGCGTTGCAGGGGGTTTTGCCGATGTGGAGCCATAGTGGAGCGTCGTATTTGTTGCCAGTGCTCTGGTTCAATCGCGGCTTCTTTACTGTTCAGCTCGCCAAGTGCTCTACAGAGAGCGAAGCACGCCTGTGGAATGAAGGGAGGGCAGGAGGAAAGCTATTTTTAATTTTTTTGAGGAAATTCCATACTGTTTTCCACAGTGGCTGCACCAGTTTGCATTCCCACCAGCAGTGCAAAAGGGTTCCTCTTTCTCCACATTCTTACCAACATCTGTCTTCGCCTGAGTTGTTAATTTTAGCCATTCTGACAGTGTGAAGTGGTATCTCATTGTGGTTTTGATTTATATTTCCCTGATGATGAGAGATGTCGAGCATTTTTTCATGTGTCTGTTAGCCATCTGGATGTCCTCTTTGGAGAAGTGTCTGTTCATGTCTTCTGCCCATTTCTAGACTGGATTGTTTTTTGAGTATTGAGTTTGATAAGTTCTTTATAGATTTTGGATACTAACCCTTTATCTGATCTGTCATTTGCAAATATCTTCTCCCATTCCATCTGTTGTCTTTTAGTTTTGCTGATTATTTCCTTCACCTTGCAGAAGCATTTTATCTTGTTGATAGTTCACTTTTGCTTTTGTTCCCCTTGCCTCTGGAGACGTGTTGAGTAAGAAGTTACTGCAGCCGAGGTTAAAGAGGTTTTTGCCTGCTTTCTACTCTAGGATTTTGATGGCTTCCTGTTTTACATTTAGGTCTTTCATCCGTTTTTAATTTATTTTTGTGTACAGGGTAAGAGAGTGGTCCAGGTTCATTCTTTAGCATGTCGCTGTCCAGTTTTCCCAATACCATTTGCTGAAGAGACTGTCTTCATTCCATTGGATATTTTTCCTGCTTTGTCAAAGATTAGTTGGCCATACGTTTGTGAATCCATTTCTGAGTTCTCTATTCTGTTCCACTGATCTATGTGTGCTTTTTGTGCCAGTACCATACTGTCTTCATACTTATAGTTTTGTAATACATCTTGAAGTCCAGAATTGTGATGCCTCCAGCCTTGGTTTTCTTTTTCAGGATTGCATTGGCTATTCAGAGACTTTTCTGGTTCCATACAGATTTTAGGATGATTTGTTCTAGTTCTGTGAAGAATGCTGGTGTTATTTTGATAGGGATTGCATTAAATATGTAGATTGCTTTGGGTATTATAAACATTTTAACAATATTTTTCCTTTTTCATAGTGTCTTCTTCAATTTCTTTCATAAGCTTTCTATAGTTTTCTGTTCATAGAGTTTTCACCGATTTGGGTAGGTTTATTCCTAGGTATTTCATGGTTTTTTTGTGTAGTTGTAAATGGGATCAATTCCTTGATTTCTCCTTCTGCTGCTTCATTATTGGTGTGTACATGTGCAACCGATTTCTGGGCATTGATTTTATAT
Organism: Crocuta crocuta; assembly: GCF_008692635.1. Classification (NCBI taxonomy): domain Eukaryota; kingdom Metazoa; phylum Chordata; class Mammalia; order Carnivora; family Hyaenidae; genus Crocuta; species Crocuta crocuta. The sequence continues at coordinate 5,162,230 of NW_027532594.1, forward strand.
CCTGTGACTGCTGAATTCATGGACCAGTTCTAGCAGTTTTTTGGTGGAATCTTTTGGGTTTTCCATATAAAGTATCATGTCGTCTGCACAGAGTGAAAGTTTGACTTATTCCTTTTATTTCTTTGTGTTGTCTGAATGCTGAGGTTAGGACTTCCAACAATATGTTGAGTAACAGTGGTGAGAGTGGACATTCCTGTCGTGTTCCTGACCTTAGGGGAAAACCTCAGTTTTTCCCCACTGAGGATGATATTAGCAGTCGGTCATTCATATATTTCTTTTATGATGTTAAGGTATGATCTTTCTATCTGTTCTTTCATCCTTTTCTATCAAAAAAGGATGCTGTATTTTGTCAAGTGCTTTCTCTGCATCCATTGAGAGGATCATATGGTTCTTGTCCTTTCTTTTATTGATGTGATATATCACACTGACTGATTTGTGGATATTGAACCATCCCTGCATCCCAGTATAAATCCCACTTGGTCCTGCTGAATAATTATTTTAATATATTGTAGGATTCGGTTGGATAGTTTCTTGTTGAGAATTTTTGCATCCATGTTCATCAGGGAAATTGGTCTGTAATTCTCCTTTTTAGTGAGGTTTTTGTATGGTTTTGGAAACAAGGTAATGCTGGCGTCATAGAATGAGTTTGGAAGTTTTCCTTCCATTTCTATTTTTTGGAACAGCTTCAAAAGAATAGGTGTTAACTCTTTTTAAATGTTTGGTAGAATTCCCCACAAAAGCCATCTAGCCCTGGGCTCTTGGGTTTTTTTTTTTTTGGAGATTTTTTTATTACTAATTCAATTTATTTACTGGTTATGGGTCTGTTCAAATTTTCTATTCCTATTTCAGTTTTGGTAGTTTATATGTTTCTAGGAATTTGTCCATGTCTTCCAGAATGCCCAGTTTACTGGCATATAATTGCTCATAATATTCTATTATTGCTTGTTTTTCTCCAGTATTGGTTGTGATCTCTCCTCTTACATTCATGATTGTATTTATTTGGGTCCTTTCCTTTTTCTTTTTGATCAAACTGGCTAGGGGTTAATCAATTTTGTTAATTCTTTCAAAGAACCAGCTCCTGGTTTCACTGATCTGTTTTTTTTTTTTTTTTAATTTCGATAGCATTGATTTCTGTTCCAATCTTTATTATTTCCCATCTTCTGTTGGTTTTGGGTTTTATTTGCTGCTCTTTTTCCAGCTCTTCAATGTATAAGATTGGGTTGTGTATCTGAGCCCTTTCTTCCTTCTTTAGGAAGGCCTGGATTGCTATATACTTCCCTCTTACAATCACCTTAGCTTAATCCCAGAGGTTTTGGGCTGTCGTGTTATCATTTCATTAGCTTCTATGTACTTTTTAATTTCCTCTTTAACTTCTTGATTAACTCATTCATTCTTTAGTAGGACGTTCTTTAATCTCCACATATTTGTTGTCTTTCCAAATTTTTTTCTTGTGGTTGATTTTGAGTTTTACAGCACTGTGGCCTGAAAATATGCACAGTGAGATCTCAATCTTTTTGTACCTGTTGAGGGCTGATTTATGTCTCAGTATGTGATCTATCCTGGAGAACATTCCATGTGCACTCGAGAAGAATGTGTACTCCATTGCTATAGGATGAAATGTTCTGAATATATCTGTTAAGTCCATCCAGTCCACTATGTCATTCAAAGCCATTGTTTCCTTGTTGATTTTCTGCTTAGATGATCTGTCCATTGCTGTTAACTGAGGTGTTGAAGTTCCAAATATTATGGTATTATCATCAATGATTTATTTATGTTTGTGATTAACTGATTTATATATTTGGGTGTACTACGTTGGGAGCATGAATGTTAACAATTGTTAGATCTTCTTGGTGGATATACCCCTTAATTATGATATAATACCCTTCATCTCGTTACAATCTTTATTTTAAAATCTAGATTGTCTGATAGAACTATGGCTACTCTGGCTTTCTTTTGGTGACCATTAGCATGATAGATGGTTCTCTATCCCCTTACTTTGAATCTGAAGGTGTTTTTAGGTCTAAAATGAGTCTCTTGTAAACAGCATATACACGGATCCTGTTTTGTTTTCTTATCCATTATTTTGCCATATTCTTTTGATTGGAACGTTTAGTCCACTGACATTTAGAGTGAGTACTGAAAGATATGAATTTATTGGCATTATGTTGCCTGTGGAGTTAGAGTTTCTGGTGGTGTTCTCCGGTCCTTTTTAGTCTTTGTTGCTTTTAGTCTTTTTTTGTTTTGTTTAATCTTTTCTCCCCTCAAGAGAGTCCCCCTTAAAATTTATTGCAGGGCTGGTTTAGTGGTCACAAAGTCCTTTAGTTTTTGTTTGTCTGGGCAACTCTTTATCTCTCCTTCTATTTTGAATGATAGCCTTGCTGGATAAAGAATTCTTGGCTGCATATTTTTCGGATTCATCACATTGAATATATCCTGCCACTCCTTTCTGGCCTGCCAAGTTTCTGTAGATAGGTCTGCTGTGAACCTGATTTGTCTTTCCTTATAGGTTAAGGACTTTTTTTCTCTTTGTTGCTTTCATAATTCTTTCCTTGTCTGTGTTTTTTTGTGATATAATTTGATATGATTTGACTATGATATGTCTTGTTGGTCAGTTTTTGTTGAATCTAATGGGAGTTCTCTGTGCTTCTTGGATTTTGATGTCTGTGTCTTCCTCCAGCTTTGGAAAATTCTCTGCTATGATTTGATCACATATACCTTCTACCACTTTTGTTCTCTCTTCATCTTCTGGCACTCATATGATTTGGATGTCATTCCCTTTTAATGAGTCACTGATTTCTCTAATTCTTAAATCATACTCTTTTGTCTTAGTTTCCCTCTTTTTTCTTTCCTGCTTCATTATTCTCCATAATTTTGTCTTCTATATTGCTGATTCACTGCTTTGCTTCATCCATCCTTGCCACCGTGGCATCCATTCAAGACTGCATCAGTTATAGAATTTTTAATTTTGCCCTAATTAGATGTTACTTCTTTTATCTCTGCAGGAAGGGATTCTATGCTTTTTTAACCCCAGTTAATATTCTTATTATTGTGATTCTAAATTCTAGTTCAGACATCTTGCTTTTATCTGTGTTGATTACGTCCCTGGCTGTCATGTCTTCCTGTTCTTTCTTTTGGGGTGAATTCCTTTGTTTTGTCATTTTGGAGGAAGGAAAATAATTAATAAAATTAAAATTAAAAAATTAAAAACAAGACAAAAAAATAAAATAAAGGAAGCTAGATCCTAGGTGTGTTTTGGTCTGGTGTTTGAAGGCAGCTTGATAGAACAGAGAAAAGGGGAAAGAAAAGGAAAAAAAAATAAAAGAAAAAAACGCTTAAAAATTTAAATATATATAACAGAACAAAATGAAATGAAGAAAATAAAAGAGAATAAAAAGTTTACAAAAAATAAAAAAAGTAAAAAAATTAAAAATTATAAAAAAGGAAAAGAAAAATAGTTTTTTCCTCTTTCTGTATCCAAAAATAAGAATAGAAAAAACACCTGAACACATGGACCAGCAAACAGTGAAAGCCAAGTGAAATTACATCCAGTTTCCCCTAGAAGTCTAACCACTACAAAGCACTTTACAGTCCTTACACTAAGCAGGCAGAGAGAATTTTGGTGGACTTCTGGGACCTGAGCTTGGTTGGTACAGTTGGATGGGGCTTGGTGAAATAGATCCATTCTCCACTAGATGGCACTGCTCAGCTCATTGGGATGGATCGTTGTAGCATGCATGCATGTTTAATATGCATGTGCCAGAGAGGTGAAAATGGAGTCACCCAGCTTCCCAGTCTCTGGCACCAGAACTCTGCACTCTCACCAACCAGCAATTAAGCACCCCTTCTTTGTCTCTGGCTCTGTTCTACACTGTCTGCATCCAAGTCGTCAGCTTGCCAGGAGGCACTTCCCTCCTGAATTATATCTCATATGGAACTATGCTTCCAAACTCCTCACTTTCTTAAAAGAATTTTTAATGTTTATTTATTTTTGAGACAGTGAGTGAGGGTGGGTAAGGGAGGGGCAGGGAGACAGAGAGGGAGATACAGAAACTAAAGCAGGCTCCAGGCTCTGAGCTGCCAGCACAGAGCTCAACATGGGGCTCGAACCCATGAATGGTGAGGTCATGACCAAAGTCAAAGTCTGGTGCTTAACTGACTGAGCAACCCAGGAATCCCTACCAAACTCCTCGCTTCTGAGAGCCCTGTGGCTTATACTTGCTCTGACCCTCCGGGGTAGGGTCTTGCCAGGAAATGGCTAAGTGCTGGCTTACCCCCGGGAATGTTCATGGAATCTCACTACTGCAGGGGTTCAGATATTGTGGCTGGGTGCCTGTCTGCCCCAGAAAAAGTTCATGCAATTGCATGGCAGCAAAGATTCAGAGATTATGGCAAAAAATAACTCACAGCTGGCGCCAGGTTTTCACTGTACCCTGGTGTCTTTGTTCCAATACTAGCAAACATGGCTGTTCTCCAGGGTCCACTGGGACCTTTGCCCATGGGTAGGCTGTAAGCCTCTACCAAATGCCCTCGAAGCAGGGTGACCACTTCTCCCCATGTGGCCACAGACCTCTTGGACCTTGCTGCCTGCTCCTGGGGATTCAACCTTCCCACCAGAGCACTGCCAGGTATTTAGCTGTGGAATTTCCAACTATGCTCTTGCCTGTTTACAGAGTTCTAATGGTATTGAAACCCTTTCCTTTCTCTTTTCTCCCTTGTTCAGTCTCTTGTGGATATTTCAACTTTTTCTCTCTCCAGCTACTTTTGGGGGGAGTGTTTTTCCTCCATTCTCTCCCCTTTCTCTGTCTTCTTTCTGCAAAAACAGCTCTTTACCCTCCATGGCTTCTCTCTCTCTTGCTTCACCTCTAGACACCTTGTACCTGCCAAGTTCTGTGGCTCAAGTTATGCAGACTGTTGTGTTAATCCTCAGATCAGTTTTTTTAGGTAGGCAAAATGGTTTGGTACTGATTTAGCTGCAGTTCAGGGAGGAGAAAAGACAAGAACTTCCATGCTGCCCTGCCAACTTGGCCTCTCTCCCTATAAGGTATTTTCTGAAGCAACTGAATTCTATGATCAATTATCTATATAGTATAATTACATCCTATCTTTTTTTTTTTACAATTTTCAGTTTTCTTAAGTTACTTTTCACTGAAATAAATTCTTTGCCCACATATCATACAATGAAGACTTGATTCATCTATGTTTTTGTCCATATCAAATGTTATCAGCCATATCAAATTATAGACTCTGTCACTGTGAGTTGTTTTTTGTGGCCATTATTTTTACCGAGTCTAATTTTCTCAAATGTGAGAGAACAGTACTTTGCTTTTCTTTTGTTGGTAAACTTACTTTGTACAGTTTTAGTAGTTTTCATCTTTATTTCATATATTTCATCTTTACTTATTTTTTCATCTTTATTATCTCTTATCCCAATTTTCCCTTGTCAATTTTCCCATTTTCAATGTTACCAGCAAGATGTTTCTTTTCTTTTCTCTTAGTGCTTTTGAGGGTGGGAGTGGGGATGGGGAGGGGCATGGTAGCTAAATAAAACTCCATGAACACAGTTCCAAGTTATTCTCAATTTAATTTTCTGTTAATTATTTGTATCAGTGATGAACTACAAATTCACCTAAATATAGAACTAAGACTAACTCTGGGGATTTTGCTCATGGAATGGAATTTATATGTCATAAATATTAAGGATATAAAAGAGTAATTTGAAATAAAAAAAACAAATTGAGAGGTAGGAAGGAATTAGTTCATTAGTTTTCTCAGTTTAATAGAGTACAGTCTACATTTCAAACAAATACAAATTTTAAAAGATTTTTTACATCTAATTTTAATAATCCTTTAAAAATATAATTAAAGGCATTCTGCTAGATCCATTGTGAGTAAATACTATTTTTGTTCTAAGTAGAATTACTGAATAAAAAGATTTTAAAGAATAATAATTTTACATCAATTTACATGCAGTAAGTATATCCTGACCTATCCATGAAGGCTATCACTTTAAAATTTTCTTCTACTGTTGTGAAGTTGACCTTCTTGCACATTTGGTGGCAATTTTATTTATAACTTATCTATTTTTGTCTTTTCATTTTTCTTGCTGATTTTTAAGAGCTTTAATACATTAAGAATATTAATTTTTTCATACATTTCAATTTTTGTTTCCAATTTGTGGTTTATAGTTTAATTTCATATTTTTGATGTATTTAATTTTTACACTATTAAAATCATTTTTCTGTTAAGAGTTTCTTCTCTTATCTTTATGCTTAAAGGACCCTCCCTAACTAGAGGTCAAATTATATACCAGTTATATTTCTTAGTGTGGTGCAAGTATAAACTGCATTATTTTCCCCAAGAAGTAGAAGAGCTGTTCCAGCACATTCATGGAACAAACCCCCTTTCCCAATGGGATGTTTTTGATGCTTTAGGTGCTGATTCTCACATCTACCTGCCACTAGCTATGTGATGTCCTTTCTCTTCAGGTTTACTTTCTGCAGGAAAACCCTGGTCTCTGAGTGAAAAGAGTAAGAGTAGGTTAATTCTGGTCCTAATTTACCTTTAATTTATTCTTTGCATCCAACCTCTCTTCCTCTCCAATCCTTCTTGGGTCCCCAATTTAAGATCAGCTTCTACACTCATGTTTTCAAGTTGTACGGTATTTTTCAGAAATGTACTTAAAATGTATTGACTATGGGGGCCCCCTGGCTGGCTCAGTCTGTAGAGCATGCAACTCTTGATCTCAGGGTTGTGAGTTCAAGCCCCATGTTGGGCACAGAGCTTACCTTAAAACAAAACAAAACAAAACAAAACAAAAACAATGTATTAGCATTGGAAGAACCAATATTGTGAAAATGTAAATATTACCCAAAACAATCTACAGATTTAATGCAGTTCTTATCAAAATACCAACATTTTCCACAGAACTAGAACAAATAATACTAAAGTTTGTGTGGAACCACAAAACACCCTGAACAGACAAAGCAATCTTGAGAAAGAAGAACAAGCTAGAGAATCAAACTCCAGATTTGAAGGTATACTACAAAGCTGTAGTAATCAAAAAAATATGGTACTGGCACAAAGACAGACACACAGATCCATGGAACAGAACAGAGAGCCCAGAAATAAACTCAATGGTTTATTGGTCAATTAGTGGTCAATTAATCTATAAGAAAGAAGGCAAGAATATACAATGGGGAAAAAACAGTCTCTTCAAGAAATAGTGCTGGGAAAACAGGACAGCAACAAGCAAAAGAATGAAACTGGACCACTTTCTCTCACCATAAACAAAAATAAACTCAAAATGGACCAGACCTAAATGTGAGCCCTGAAACCATACAACTTCTAGAAGAACACATGGGCAGTAATTTCTTTGATTTAAGATGTAGAAACATTTTTCTAGATATGTCTCCGTAGGCAAGGGAACAAAAACAAAATTAAACTATTGGGACTACACCAAAATAAAAAGCTTTTGCACAACAAAAGAAACCATCAATAAAATATGGCAATGTACTGAATGGGAGAATATTTGCAAATTATATATCCAGTAAGGGGTTAGTACCCAAACCATACAAAGAACTTGTACAATACAACACGGAAACAAAAACAAACAAAACAAAACCCACAAATAATCAGATTAAAAATGGGCAGAAGCACTGAACATTTTTCCAAAGAAGACATACAAAAAGCCAACAGATACGTGAAAAGCTCAACATCATTCATTATTAGGGAAATGCAAATAAAACCATAATGAGATATCACTTCATCACAACTGTCAGAACGGCTAAAAACAAAAAGACAAGACATAACAAATGTTGGTGAGGATGTGGAGAAAGAGGAACCCTTCTGCACTGTTGGTAGGGATGCAAATTGTTATAACCACTCTGGAAAACAGTATGAAAGCTCCTCAAAAAGTTAAAAATAGAATTACCATATGATCCCGTAATTCCACTACTGGGTATTAACCCAAAGAAAATGAAAACACTAATTTGAAAAAATATATGCAACCCTCTGTTTATTGGAGTATTATTTATAATGATAATAATGGAAGCAACCCATGTCTATTTACAGATAAACGGATAAAGATGTGGTGTGTGTGTATATACATATATATATAGAGACAGAGAGACACACACATATATATACACACATACATACACAATAGAATATTACTCAACCACAAAAAAGAATGAAATGCTGCCACGTGCAACAACATGGATGCAACTGGAAAGTATAGTGCTAAGTGAAAAAAGTCAAACATAAATATTGTATGTGGAATTTAAGAAACAAGTGAACAAAAGAAAAAAGAGACAAAAAAGAACAGAATAGTAATACAGAGAACAAACTAGTGATCGCCAAAGAGGAAGTGGGTGATGGTGGTGAGGGGATGAGTGAAATAAAGGAGATTAAGAGCACATGTAGCATGATCAGCACTGAGTAATGTATGGAATTGTTGAATCAATGAGCTGTATATCTGAAGCTAGTGTGCCACTATATGTTAATTATACTTCAGTAAAAAATACATACATTTAAAAAATAAAAATAGGGGCACCTGGGTGGTTCAGTCAGTTGGGCGTCCAACTTCGGCTCAGGTCATGATCTCACAGTCCGTGGGTTCGAGCTCTGCGTCGGGCTCTATGCTGACAGCTCAGAGCCTGGAGCCTGCTTCAGATTCTGTGTCTCCCTCTCTCTCTGCCCCTTCCCCTGCTTACACACACACACTCTCTCTCTCTCAAAAAATAAAGACATAAAATACAATAAGATAAAATAAAAATAAAAAAAATAAATGTATTAATTACTGAAAAAATATATGGGAGCAAATATGGTTATTCCAAATAACAATCTGGTTCTCGGGGCGCCTGGGTGGCTTAGTCGGTTGAGCGTCCGACTTTCGCTTAGGTCATGATCTCGCGGTTCGTGGGTTCGAGCCCCGTGTCGGGCTCTGTGCTGACTGCCAGCTCAGAGCCTGGAGCCTATTTCAGAGTCTGTATCTCCCTCTCTTTCTGACCCTCCCCTGTTCACGCTCTCTCTCTCTCTCCTAGAAATAAATAAAAATATTTTTATTAAAAAAAAAACAATCTGGTTCTCAAAAATTTAATAGTCATCAGAAAGGAAAAGATCACCAAGTGAAATTGTGCCTGGCAGAGATTATTTCAAATTTTCCAAAAATTTTGTAAGTTACTGTATGTTATTTATAGTAGACATCACATAGGCCTCAATAAATGTTGGTTGTAGGGAAAATATATCTTTTTAGGTCTGAAAATACAGATATTGTGCATAATTTCAAGTTTCTGAATTTTTATGGTCAGAATATTTTGTGCCAACAAATATAAAAGAATACAGAGGAGAAAATAACCTAATATTTTCTCATAATAAACTGCATTGTAATTTAAAATAAGTAAACTTCAGATCTTTTTTGGTAGCTAGCCCCCAGTAAGAGCTTTATCCTGTAACAACTAGTGAAATCACTACATTTAAAACTTAAAAAAAATTTTTTCAGGGCTGCTCTTACTCATACATTTATTGATTAAATCTTCTCCTAGAAAGTTATTGTTAAATCTAATAAGAGGCAATACAGGCAAACTAAAAGTAGTTATAGTCATGAAATGCCCTGGTAGTGGCAGACAAAGGACCTTTTCGGGCCTGTCCAAACTCCATTTCCCACCCTCTTCTCCCCTGCCTGTCTCTACGACAGAAGCTTTGTAAAAGCTAAACACTTGATTTCCCCCCAGCTTCCCTCTCAATTGAGAGGTCATACTACACAGCTCTGGCCAATGAGACACTAACAGAAGTCTGTTAGCACTCTTTCCTTTCCTTCTTAATGACAGGAACACATTTGTGATGTGTATAAGCAACCTCCAAGTTCGCTCCAATGATCCCTGCCTACTGTTATTCATACCTTTGTGAAGTCCTCTCCAAACTGCATCAGTGTGCGTGACCAATAGAATATGGCAAAAGTGATATCTCACCTCCAAGACTAGGTTATAAAAGACTAACAGTCCTCTACCCCCTGATCATTTGTCCTGGGAAAAGCCCACTGCCAAGTCATGAGCAGCCCTATGGAGACATTCATGTGGTAAGGAGCTAAGGCCCCCTGTCAAGCAGGTCTCTAGCTCACCCTAGCCTTCACTGGACTACAGTCCCAGCTGTCATCTTGACTACAGCATCGTGAGAGACCCTGAGCCAGAACCTCCTGGCTAGACTATTCTCAATTCTCAACCTTCAGAAAGTGTGTAAGATAATAAATGTTTGTTGTCTTAATCTGATATGTTTTGGAGCAGTTTGTTATGCAGCAATAGATAACAAATACAGTGATGCCTTAAGGTACGACAGCCATTTGGTGATCTCCAGGATAAGAACCACATTCTAAGGATGGTGGAGGTCATTACTGACATAGTTGAGCATCAGCTCTGGACTACCTACAGCAGGATTTCTCTCATCAAGCGAAACTTCTATCTGTTTAAGCAGTTGTTATTTGCAACCAAACACATTCCTAACTGACATACTCAATTCCCAAAACCCAATTTCAGTTTCCAAAGGAAGGTTTCTTTTATTCAAAGATCCGCCTCTGTTCAGAAGTTCATACTTCTATCTTCTAGAACCTAGCTGTTCATTTCCTGCTACAGAAAAAAAATACACAGGTTGTCCTGCAGGCATTCTGGGTACTGAAAGGCAAGGGCTAAGATTATCCCTTTCATTCAGCAAGCAATTACAATTCTTTTAGTAGAAAGCCTACTTCTTAAAAGATGTCTCCCTTTGAATATCCTTTTAAAAAATGTATTTGGCTAAACCACAAAACCCAAAAGAATTCAGGAGTGGATTATTAACTGGACTATATAATCTATGGGAAAATGGGTTTCTCTTGATGATACTTTGCTTTATCATATGGATTCTTGGAATATGTTTCAGCCAAAAAGCAGAAACTGGCTGTTTCTACCCTGAATGAAATACAGAAAAAGTAAGCTTCAGTTCCAAAAAAAAGTCTCCTACAACCCCTCCCCCCCAATTAACTGCAAATCTTTCTCTAGATGCCGAAAGATGCCAGAACTATAACACATAACAGAAGGAAACTTTCATTTGGCATAGAAGTAAAAGTAATTTAGATCCAGCGACCTTGCTTTGTTTGTTATATTCCAAGTGTACAATTGCTCAGAGATAGCCCCAGACGAGGAAGAAAAATTACAGGAAATCCTGACCTACGTTTGTCCAAAATCATCAAACAATCTGGGTAACTGGTATTCACTCATATGATAGCTTTTAAGTTGTCAGCAATTCTTGGCAAATATAAGAATGGAAAGTAACTTCAGCAACTCTGAGCTCTGAAAGGCTTAGTTTTCTCATGGGTCTCTTGCCCTTAGTAAGGC
>NW_027532594.1:5173876-5274112 GCF_008692635.1 Crocuta crocuta
ATCTACAAAAGGAAATTTAGCCAGAAAGTAAACCTCCTGCTCTAAGAGATAACATGATCCAAGATACCAGGCAGACTATATTTGAGGAAGCATTAAGATAGGGTTTTCCAAAATTTATGTAAACTTCAAATATATACAATTTATAGATAATGACATCTTAACATTGAACTAACCCAAGGAAGCCATTTCTTAAAATTTAATTTTAGAAAAACTGCATTTTAACTTTGAGATGTGAAAAAACATGCTGGGGATCTTTGAAGGCAGCTGCAGCTTACTCCTAGATTCTAATGGTAGCTTAGTCACAGTCAAGCAGGGAAAAAATGGTATTTTGTAGAAATGGGAGAGTTGCTGTTCCAATGATGAGGAGATCTACTTTTAAAGTGTATTTGTTGCATATGTTCAGAACCAATATGACATGGATTGGTAAATCTGGAACAGCAACTTGATTATAAAACGTGGCCACTTCCACAATAGCTACATATAAAAAAGCAGAACAGACAGGCAACATTTACAATACTAGTTTTCATCTCACAGAGACCCACACAGCACTCCTTATACTTAGAGAAGCTGTCATATTTATGCACAATTTTGCTTTTGATCTGTGGAATTTAGGATTAATTTCAGTTCTAATTTTTATCTCCTTTTCACTGCCCCATTAAGCCTCCCAATAACTGACAGTAACATATTGTTCTAAAATGTTACTTATGGGGTGCCTGCGTGGTTTAGTCGGTTAAGCATCTGACTTTGGCTCAGGTCATGATCTTGCGGTTCATGGGTTCAAGCCCCGCGTCGGGCTCTGTGCTGACAACTAGCTCAGAGCCTAGAGCCTATTTCAGATTCTGTGTCTCCCTCTCCCTTTGACCCTCCCCTGCTCACGCTGTCTCTTTCTCTCTCTCCCAGAAATAAATAAAACATTTAAAAAAATAATAAAATGTTACTTATGATAATATTCCTGAGACTCTTCTGTAATTTGACTATGTCTTCCATTCGCAGGAAGACAGGCCTAGACTGTAACAATGAAAGTGAACTCCACCAGAGGCAAGACAATGTGAGTCAACCCAGGGACTTCCCCTTTGCTATACTGTGGTCCTCTCTGACCTAGTTTGGTTCTTTACAAATCACTCCCTTCGTTTTCAGGCTGAAAGCACCAATGCTAGGCCTCTGTTGAGCTCTGTGGATTCATGAATAACAACAACATGCACATACATTTATATTAAGGAGTAAGCATCTAATCTGCAGAGAAAGCCACACCACTAAAGAAAACATCCACAAAGGATATTTTGTTGTTGTTTTTCCTGAAATTCTAGATTCTAGAACACCTATGAGGGGACTTTAAAGAGAAGTATTATAAGAAATGCTGTAAAAACATTTTTATTTTTTCATTTATTTTTATTTAAAAATTTTTTTAATGTTTATTTTTGAGAGTGAGAGAGAGACAGAATGTGAGCGGGGAAGGGGTAGAGAGAATCCAAAACAGGCTCTAGGCTCCAAGCTGTCAGCACAGAGCCTGATGTGGGGCTTGAACCCACAACCCGTGAGATCATGACCTGAGCTGAAGTCAGATTCTTACGGACTGATCCACTCAGGTGCCCCCCTGTAATAGCATTTTTAAACTAATGATTCATATATGCATTCCTGATCCATAAGGCTCATCTTCTGCTTAAAGAGTCTGTTTATAAAACTTTATAATTTCTAATTAGGATGGGAGAGATCTAACCTGACAAGTCATCTATCTGTCCAATGGGAGGAGATATATCCTGCCTTTCCTATGGACTATTTCAGTACTGTGGAGTATTATAGGTTCTAGAAAAGTGTCACGTGAAAATAAATCGCAATGACAGTAATCTAATCTCTTTTAAAGGGAAAATCCTTCAAAGGCAAAGATAATTCCCTCCCTCATTTACCTTTCAGGATCAGAAAAAGTAGGCCATTAATGACTAAAATGAGTACAGCATCGGTAAGATGCTCCATTCTACTTTAACTACACAGAATAAATTAATATTTAAATTATGATTAAATGAAATCAGTACTGATTATGTCATTGAGCTATTTACTGTTAAGCCTCTGAAAAATGTTACTGGCAGGTAGCAATTTTTTCTCTAAGACAAAGACCAAGAGTATCAGGAATAATCACAAGTTTTTCCCTTCCTCTTTGTTAAATTTATGCCAAGTACCTTTCGGTGTCTCAAGGGGCAAGTATATACTACTTGCTAACTTTCCCTCCACATGTTTTCATCAGAATAGACTGACTTCAAATCAAATAAACTTAAATGGTCATTTCAATAAATGTGTATGAGCCTTGATTTAATTTGCGATTAAAATTAATACTCAAAGTTAATGTTTTGCTTAAAAATACATTCAACTCTCAAGAAATATCTTACCCATATTATTCATAACTCAGATGTATATCTGATTTTTGTATGTGCATAATCTAAAAGCAACAAGTTTGGGGGGCACCTAGGTGGCTCAGTAGGTTAAGGATCTGACTCTTGATTTTGCTCAGGTCATGATCTCATAGTCATGAGATCAAGCACTGCATGAGGCTCAGTGCATAGTGTGGAGCTTGCTTTGGATTCTCTCTCTCCCCTTCTCTCTGCATCCCCCACCTCATGTTTACTCTCTCTCAAAATACATAAACTTGAAAAACAGAGAAGCAACAAGGTTTTTTTTTTTTTTCTAAATTAAGGTTCCCTTAGGAAAACAGAACAATGAACTAATAAAGATACTTGTGAACCACATCTGATTCCACAGATTGAATCTAAATAATGGAAAGGCATATTATATAAGGAAAAGGCACGCTTGACCAAAAAATTTTTTTCAACAAACTTAGTGAGTGTTGGAACTTTTTATTTAGAACACGTAAAAGTGAAAACTTTTAAATTTTGAACTTTCAATTACAAATGTAAATGTACCATTTTAAAAAATTAAATGGAACATAATCAGAATTGATTTCACCTAGATATTTGGGATTATACAGTAAATTTGATCTTCACCTTCCTCTTTTAAATTAATCAATCTAATAGATATTTATTTAGCTTTTACTAGGCGCCTCCTAAGTGATGGAGAAATAAATGAGAAAACCTGACATGGTCTCTACCTACATGTAACTTTACTCTAGTGGAAGAAAGACATTAATCCAAGAACCAACCAAAGGTATGGTGCTCTCAGGAGTAAGAGAGAGAATGATCTACTCAGGAGAGTCTGAGGGGCTTACCTGAGCAAGTTACAGTTGAGTGAGATCTAAAAGATGAGTAGGAGGAGTTTATTAGGTGAAAAAGAGAGAGGAGAAGCTCTTTCCAGAGGGAGGGAAAAGCAGGTTTAGAGGTTTTCTTGTTAAGAGTACGCACTCAGAAGCACAGCACACTTGATAAAGGAACTACAGCTGGCCTGTGACCCCGGGCCATATGGAGCAAGGAAGAGTACTTTGCAAGATGAGGCACGGAGGTCGATGGCAGCCAAACCACACAGGGCCGTACAGGAAGGGTGACTGTTCATTCATCCTAGTTTACTTTTGTTGACCTGGCATCATAATCTGTGCTCTCATAATTAATGTCCCAGTTTAAATGATAAATTATGTGAGGCCATATACAGAATTTTGTTCTTGCCGAAAATACCACTGTAAATCATATAAAGGCATTTTTTAAAAGATTTTATTTTTAAGTTATCTCTACACCCAGTTTGGGGCCTGAACCTACAACCCCAAGATTAAGAGTCGCAAACTCTACCGACTGAGCCAGCCAGGTGCCTCTAAAAGAATTTTAACATTGTGTGTGTGAGAGAGACAGAGACACAGAAAAATAGCCGTATTACAACACTAATTGAAACATGAAAGTAAGGGACACCAGGTGGCTCAGTTAGTTAAGCGTCCAAATCTTGATTTCAACTCAGGTCATGATCTCCTGGTTTGTGACATCAAGCCCTGCGTCGCGCTCTGTGCAGACAGCATGGAACCTCCTTGGGATATTCTCTCTCTCTCTCTCTCAAAATAAGTAGGTCCTCCCACCTGTAAACTCTGAAATGCATATCATAGTCCGTCTCAGGGAAAACAAGAAATCTGAAATTGTGCCCAGTGAATGGGCAATAAAACCTTCTGGCAAAGAGAAGCTGCCCTTAGGTGCGTAGTCACTGACTGTCCCAGTTCCTCACTGACCTTAGAGGGTGTGTGGGCTTCTGGCCTGGAGAAAAGGGATAGGACTATGTGTGTCAGCTGCAGTGGTGATGCTACACACATCTATATGAGATAGATGAGAAGAGGACTGCCAGGATAGGTTCAAGAGTAATTTTTTAAAACAAAACAACTTTTTAAAATGAAACAACTTGTGGGAGTGGGGGTTGGGGTGAGGGAGAGTTGGGGGAAGGAAGGAGAGAGAATGCAGAAAAGAGAGAAAGCCTAGGGTGGGGGAAGGCCAGCAGGCTGCAGGAAGTAACAGATCAACAATTCACACCCAATTCCTCATGGGCCTTACCCAGTGGGCAGTTCAATGACAATAATGCAATGGGAGGGGATGAAGGTAATATGGAAATAAATGTTCACAAAGGAGATGACAGCAATCAAGAGAAAGTTTGGGAAACTACTGCTGAGGAATTTTTTATGTTTTTATTTATTACTGAGACAGAGAGAAACAGAGCATGAGTCGGGGAGGGGCAGAGAAAGAGGGAGACACAGAATCCAAATAGGCTCCAGGCTCTGAGCTGTCAGCACAGAGCCTGATGCGGGGCTCGAACCCATGAACTGCAGATCATGACCTGAGCTGAAGTCCGATGCTTAACTGACTGAGCCAC
This sequence comes from Crocuta crocuta, assembly GCF_008692635.1. NCBI lineage: Eukaryota > Metazoa > Chordata > Mammalia > Carnivora > Hyaenidae > Crocuta > Crocuta crocuta. Next base: position 5,178,659 of record NW_027532594.1, read on the forward strand.
CCAGGCGCCCCCTACTGTGGAAGAATTTTGCATCTTAAACTCACTATCTTGGCTTCTGCCTAATTCTTGAATCCTAAAGTCCTCTCCAAGATTAATATAATGACCACTACCTGTTTTCCCTTTGAATTTTTCTGGAGTACATTTGCTGATTTACTCTATATCAGATGAGTCTTCTGTTATATCTTCTAATCTTATTAACTTTCCATCCAGTGTATAAAATCCACAGCAGAGGAGCTTTACCATTTGCATAGAAAGATGTCCATCTTATATTATAAAGTTAATAAAGAATATTTTTTTAATGTTTTATTTATTTCTAGGAGAGAGAGAGAGAGAGACAGCGTGAGCAGAGGAGGGTCAGAGAGAGAGGGAGACACAGAATCCGAAGCAGGCTCCAGGCTCTGAGCTGGCAGTCAGCACAGAGCCCGACGCGGGGCTAGAACCCACGAACCGCGAGATCATGACCTAAGCGAAAGTCGGACGCTTAACCGACTAAGCCACCCAGGCGCCCCAAGAGTTAATAAAGAATTTTAAGGAGGGGGGAAACTTCCACAAGTCATTTGGCATCTAAAAATATATGAGAACAGTGACACTTTTAAAGAGGAAAAAAACCCTTGAAACCTAATAAATTTAGGTTTCCCCTTGTTTCGTCCCAACTTTTGGCAAAGAGCCCTATTTTACACTTTCTACACCAATCCATCAGCCTGCAAACCTTCAGATTACCAAATAAATGGTGACAACTGAAAAATAGTTACCAATCATAGTCCATTGTGTCCTTGGCTTTTCCATTGAGTGTGTCACATAGGTTACCTTTCACCTAAGAAGTTGTAATATCTGAATAAGATACGTGAAATAACTAGGGTAGTTTTTTACCCTAAGATTTACCCTAACTACTACTGCTATTAGACCAAACTCCTAATCTGCCATATTTACAATTTTACACTTATTTTCGGTATGCCTCTCCTTCAGTCACCAAATTTAAAACTCATTAACTTTTTATTCTCTTTTCTTATTATTTATTTTCACAACTATCACCTTAACTTTCATATGCTTATATTTTCTATATTTAAGTATATATATCTATATTCAAGTATAGGCAGATTTGAGAATCATTAACATTACTGGTATTCTTATAGGTTTATAAAAATATTACTTTCCCTTAATGCAGTTATTATTTATTATGATGTTTTTTGGCTTTATAAGAATATTGATATTTAGTTTCTCCTTCTCCTATTTCCATTTACTCATTTGATTTTCAGGATGTTTCTTTTTATTGTTCAATTTTAAAAGAAATAATAAACTACTGTGCTTTAAATAACAAAAATACAAATTCATTTAGTTTTTAAAATCTTTCCACTGTCCCTCTCACACATTTCCCTTCTAATTGATCATGGAGACTTGGACAGAAAACTCTGAAGCAGGGTCGTTCTTCTTTCTGAAGTAGCTTCAAAGGTGGAGTGAGATTACCAGAAGATTAAAAAACAACAAAAAGAACAAGATTATTGAGCCTAATAGGGACAAAGCTGTGAGCCAAAAAATAAAATGCATGTGTATTCAGGTGTAGAAAAGGCTCTTGATCACACATTTGTCTTTCAGACATTTGTGGACAGAGTGATATTGCTATAGCAGTAGTTTTTTGTGCCACAAAATATCATCTATTCATTAAGGACAGAAAAATACAAAACATAGAAATAAATTTTCTTTAAAATACAGTAATACCTTTTTCTATTATAATAGAAACTACTATCTATAATTAAAATCTAAAACCAACACATTGAAGGGTTTTTATTTTTACAAAGATTAGAACTTTTAGTCTAATGTAAGATGAGTCTGACATAGCTAAAAATGAGACCACCCTAAATTTTTGAAAGAGCCACATTTAGGATGGGTAAAAAAATTACTACTATATGTACAGTAGAAAGTAAAATTATAAGACTAATATAATAGTCTAAATCCTGGTTTTACATTCAAATTAATTCTCTCCAACTAATAATCATATTGATAGGTAGTAAGAATCCTTTGCTTGATCTGTATCTTGATTTTTGGCTTAATATCTGTAAACTAATAACAAAAATACACAAAGTGACAATTTCTATCAATACCTCTTTTTCCTCCCAAGAGCCTTGCTATAGCTTCCTAGCATAAGAAGAAAGCACAAGCCTGCTTAGGAATCAGATTTAAATCACTATTCACTATGGTTTTTTTTCTCTTTTTCGTTGGGAGGGGGGTTGTCAAGGGTCTACTATTTCTTTTTTCCCCTGTAGTGAGGATACGGGAGGCAGTGAATCCCTTTAGGATAGGATGAAAAAAAAAGTAAGTAGAAATCATATGTGGGCCTACTCTATTACCCTTAGGAAATTTTGGCCAATTTGAGCAACTAAGATATGGACATGTATCATAGCACTGAAATTATCTTATGGCATTTAAACTTAATAAATATAAAGCCAAAGAAGTCAAGTAGATAGTCTTCTATTTTCAGTAATGTGTGATATGAAACAAAGAAAAGGAAACTCATCTTGGAGGAGACTCTGAAGAGCTACATGATGGCAAAGTGCTTAAGTAACCTAGTGGCAGAGTGGAAACCCAATAAATTTAACAAATGGTTATTTATTTTAGGGAAAAAAAGCTAATGGGATTTCTAGGAAGATGATGGTATAAGGTATAAGCTCAATGATTACTCTTAGGAAATGTACCAAGAACTGAACTGTCAGAATCAATGAAAAATAAAAAACCTAACAAGATAAAGTTAAGAACATGATACAACTCTAAACTAGTTAACTTAAGTCTAATGAACAAGTATTCAAACCAGAAAGAGGAAGGAAGATTGTAAGGGGTCCACAAAGACTCCTAAAATGGTGGAAATGACTAAACCATTTGAATAGCCAACAGATATAAATTAACATTATTTTCAAAAGATTAAAAAGGAAATAATTACTGCCACCAAAATGAACACATCAAAATATAGAAATACACTGTTAAATGTTTTAAAGAATTTGTGTAAAGTTGATTTGCCTGGGTCAAGTGTCAATGAAGACTTGTAGTACAGTAGACATGAATCACATCTGAAGTAGCAAAAAGATGCCCAAAACACAAAAGAAACATTCAGATTTGGGGGAAATAAAAATCTATCACTACCTCATTATCTCCTTGGACATGATTATTTCTGGTACAACATTAGCAAAATCAACTGTTTCCGTAGACAGCTTCTTAAAATGCATTCTTTTTAACCTTTCATTCTACTGCCACTTAGTTAAGTTGCCTTTCTGATGAATAAAAGATCACATAAAACTAAGAACTTACAGTCCGGATGTCCCACTGTCCTGTAGCTCTTATTATTCAACAAAATAATTTGAACCCCAATGTCTCCCCATTCATCACAACTTCCATTTCCCATCAGAGAGATCTAGTCTATCTGGGCACAAAGGGATTGTTTCATCTTCACCGTGGGCTCCTCCGCACCGTAACCCAATTCCCTGAGCTCTCGTGGCACTCTCCCCACACAGTGCTCTTGTACCATCATCCCCCAAAGGATCACTAATATAAAGTCTATTATGGACATTTTGTAAGTAAAAGAATTACAATATGGATAGAATAAATCCTCTAAAATTGGTTGCCAAATATGATTGTCCTCCAAATTCAAAGAAAAAAAGAATGAATGTAAACACTTCAAAGTGATCCATTTCACTGGCAGACGGTCATTCCAATGGCTATATCCCTATCTTCTCCTCTCCAGACTTTTTTTCCCCACATTCCCTTGTTTCTCAGTCCTTACATCATGAAAAATTTCCTCCCCTGCAATGTTCTCATCTTGACTACTCAACAAGAGCCATTTATTTTTGTAGCTGCCTTCTACCAGACCAGCCCAAAGTGCTCATCTTTTTACAACCCCAACCCACCCATCAAGAGGTCTTCCTAAATACAGGTATGCTAGATATTGTCTATTTGTTTCTCCAAATCATCTCTCTGACCTACTCTACCTCATTGTGTGCATCAGAACACTCACCTCTAGGGACTGTATCAATGGGGTTCTCTTGCCATCTGGCTTATCATTAGGTTCTTCCAAATGGAAGGCACTAAAATCGAAAGGCAGAAGGAAGAAAGTCAGAGTACTTATTACTCCACTTTCCTCCCTCCTAGACTAAGGGTTAGCAATAGGTGTACTCCTCTGCTGAAGGTCACAGGTCCTGTTAGGCAGGTAGCCTTCTTCAATAGGTATAGTTCATAGGATTCCAGTAACAACCCCCAACTCTTGCCCCTTGAGGTTTGTAGCTGTTACTAGTCCAAATGCTTATCATTTCTTTTTGGTTTTCCTGAATTCTGCCTACACCTTCGTTAAACTCTTCAGGCACACCATTTGAGTGTGCCATCCATTTCCTGCCAGGATCCTGGCTGACTTAGCAGGGAGGAAAAGAAACTAATTAAGTTACATTGACATCCTCAAGAGAGATTACAGAGAATAAAATACTAATTATACAAGAACTGGTTGTTCTGAGAAAGGATCAGAGAATTAAAGAGTTCGTGAAAATTAAAAACATAACTGTTGAATAAACATGTCAATAGAAGTAATGAATAACAGAACCAGGCTGAAGAGCAAATTTGTAATTTGGAAGATAAATTCAAGGAACTCTTCAAGATGTAGAGTGAAAAGACAAAGAACAGACATATGGCAAAAGGTTAGATGTAAGGGTGCCTGGATGGCTCAGCGGGTTAAGTGTCTGACTCTTGGTTTCAGCCCAGGTCATGATCTCACAAGTTCAGGAGTTTGAGCCCTTGCATAGTGCTCTGTGCTGACAGAGCAGAGCCTGCTTGGGATTCTTACTCTCTCCCTCCCCCAGCTCCCCAATAAACATTTAGGAAAAAACAAAATGTAGATGAAGGTCTAACACTAACAATAGATCAAAAAGAACAGATATAACAAAGATAATGGAAAAAAAAGAAATAATAGAAGAATACTTTGAAATTCAAATCTTTGTACTGAAAGGGCACAAGTGCAAAGGATCAATAATAAAAGGTAAGTAGGGACAGACACACACTCATAAAATAAAATTTCAAGATTTGAAGCATAAAAACATCTTAAGCTCCAAGAATGCCCTTATTTTTAGGAGATATATGAAAAAGTATTTTAAAACGACATGTTTGTAACTTTCAAGAGGTTCAGCAAGAGTAAAAAAAGTGGCTATGGCAAAATGTTAATATATAAATCTAGGTGAATAGTATGTGATATTTAACTGTATCATTCTTTGAATTGTTCAATAGATTTTTTTAAAAACTTAGAGAAAAAAGAAAAACAAAGTTCCCAGAGAGAGGTAAAATAAACAAAAACAGGTTTCATAAAAAAAGAATGAGACTCAGACTGGTATAAGATTTCTCAGTATAAATTCTAGAGGTGAAAAACTAGTGAAACAATGTCTTCCCAGTTCTGAGAGAAAATGATTTTAACCTAGAATTCTAGTGAACTATAACGAAAGCTGAGGACAAGATAAAAACACTTTCAACTATTCAAGGAAGGGCCAGAAAACTTAACTCCCACAAACTAGGAAAAAGTAGTTAATAGTAGTGAGTATTTAAATGAAAAACTAGCTGAAACTACATTTTCATGCTCAACCAAGCATTGTATCAGTTATTGCTGAAACACTGAAATATCTTTTTAACTGGTCTTTATGCCTCCATTGTTATACCCCTCCTATCCATTCCCACAGGAACCAATGTGATTTTATTTCATTATAACTTAATGTTCCATTTTATTTTTTAACCTAGGTAATATATTCACATTGATCAAAATACATTCACATGATTTGAAAACAGAAGGTACAAGAAGGCATTGCATCCCTAAGACTCAGACCATGGGGTCCATGCACTTTAGAGGGTTCACTATAGGCCTTTCCAACTGCACCCTTCCAGTAGGCAGAGTCCACAGAGCCTAGGCCATATAGCCACCCAGATCATGTGTCAGGTGCCTGAACCCTGGGAGTGTCTGCCCAGGTGGGCTAAGCCCACTCCCAGGGCCTCCACATAGGTTGTCCTCCCTGTGGCCTAACAAAGGGCCCATTGGCACATCCCTAATGCCCAGGGAGTAGGCAAGTGGTAGCTGTATGTGTGATGGGCACAGTCCTGATGTGAGGTCAGGTGTCCATCCTTCATGGTAAAGGTCTGAGAATGGGGTTGGGGTGGGAGGACAGGGTGCAGAGGCCACACATATGCTGGCCAGCGCCCACCATATCAGAATGGGCCTGGGAAAAGCTACACAGCAAAAAGCCTCAGTCCCATTCCTGTCTCTAGCCAAAAAAAGTTCCTTTCCCAGAGACCACCACTGTTTCTGATACAAGAGTAATCATCTTGAATGAAAAATGAAAAACGTTTTCTTTTTTCTCTAACTTAAAAAAAAAAACCTATTGAACAACTCAAAGAATAATGACAAATGACGAATATGATAATATCATCTCCAACCTAAGATATTTTGGTGGTTCTCCATTACTGTTAGGATAAAATCCAAATTCCTTAAAAAGATCGACATGGTGCTTCTCAAACTATAATGTTCATTACGGTCACCTGGGGATTCAAGTCGACTTTGCATTTCTAACAACCTCCTAAGTGATACAGATGCTGATCTGTAGGCTACACCTTGAGTAGAGAGAGCCTATAAGAGATTAATATTCCTTTTTAAGTTGTGATGTCAGCTAACCCAGTTAGGGAAGGAGACTTTTCTTTCTGGCCACCAACCTCCCTTAAAAAGAAGGCAGATGGGAAGAAGGGTAGACAGAAATTGCCAAGTAATGACAATCGGTAACCTTCATTCATTCATTGAACAAATATTTATTGGACATCTATTTGTATGTACTACCACTGGCCTAGACAACCCAGTAGTAAACAAGAAAAAAAATGCCCATTTTCATGAAACTTACAACCAACTAGGGTAGACAGAATCAACATGAAAATAAATAAGGGCAGGTAGTGTTTAGGACTAAGAAGAAAAATAAATCAAGAAGCTAGAAGGTAAGAACAGGTGGTATTTTAAACAACTGAGGCATATACAAGGATAAGTTTAGCTTTTTGTTTTGTTTTGCCACATTAAGTGCTAAGGCAGGCGTTAAGTACCTTAAAGAGATCAAGATGCTATTATCTTCAGTGACATGAGGTGCTATTATCTTATTTTGCAGATGATAAAACTGAAGCTAAGAGATGCTATGTAACTCGCCCAAGGTTACACAGCTAGGCAGAATTAGGATATGGACCCTGGCATCTGACTATTACCAATTTCTGTAATAATTAGCTTGCTAAGGAAAAACACAACCTCCAAATCTGTGGCTTGCATATATATTTCTTGCTTGTGTTATGTGAGGGCTGAAGCTTTACCATGCACAGCTGGGCTCCTTGTGTTCTAACATTCTTCAAGCAAGGCTTGAAATTGTTAGCTCTAGATTGTCAGGTGTGGGCCTGCCACTTTATGAAAAATATCACAAGTAACTCAGTACCAATAACACCAGGCACACCACAAAAGAATCAGCAGACCAAGAGGGATAAGCCAACATTGAATCAGTAAGATTTTCCCTTTGTTGACTTAAAACTCCCCAATTTCAATCATTTTTCTATAAAGTTTAAGGAAAATAAGTTTAATATACAGTAGGTCACTCTAGTTTTGTGGTTCTTAGTTTTTCTGGGTCACAATCTCTTTGATAATGTGTAAAACATGGGCTTTCTCCTAAGAAACATGCTCATTAGTCTATACAGTTTTGCATTCAACTAAGGGGCACAAAGGCTCGTAGAGAAGCTATAATTCTCAGTTTGAGAAACCTTAAACTGTTGCATTTTCCACAATAAATCACTGCTCTGAAAGCTTCCTTCTACTCCCTGGTAAACAAGAGTGATTCATTTTTTTACTAAATATTTAACTAAAAGACAGTTAACTCTAATTATTAACCTACCAAATACCTAGTTTTGTTATCTAAAACAGTCCTATAGGGGCGCCTGGGTGGCTTAGTCGGTTGAGCGTCCGACTTTCGCTTAGGTCATGATCTCGCGGTTCGTGGGTTCGAGCCCCGCCTCGGGCTCTGTGCTGACTGCCAGCTCAGAGCCTGGAGCCTATTTCAAAGTCTGTATCTCCCTCTCTCTCTGACCCTCCCCTGCTCATGCTGTCTCTCTCTCTGTCTCCTAGAAATAAATAAAAATATTAAAAAAAAAGTCCAATAGCCAAAAAAAAAAAAAAAGATTCTAGCTAGTTGTTAAGAACTACTTATTTCAGCTTCTCTAAAGGCAAGTTTTACTTATTACCTGGGTATAAATTAGTCATCAATATTTCTATTCTATGGTAGCTGATTTTCCTCTATACTCAGTAACTTATAATAAGAATGTTGTTCAATACAACATTGATTGTTGAAAAATACAAGTATAATTGTACATTATCCTAAGTCACATATAGCTCTTTTTTTTAGATGAAGATAAATTTGTCCCTCCCCAACCCCAAATCATGAAATGCATCTCTAGACTACTAAGAAATGGTTTAAGGATCTATATCATTTTTAAGTTTCATAATGTATTGCTGACCTTGTATTTTTTAAACAGAGTACTACTAAAATGTAAAACAACACAGTGGAGCAAGCAGGCAAGTAAGATAGTAACTTTTGATACTTGTTAAATCAATGCCTCATCATACAATAATTGAATTACAATCTGGTAGAGGTCTCATTAATACATCATATCCAAATTATTACACGGCTAATTAAAGGAGCTTAAAGTAAACAGGACCATAAGGATGCTTAATGCATACTTAAACAAGGCCAGTTGTGTTTGTGACTTGACCTATATTACCTTATAAAAGAGCAAAGATTATGCTAGTTGACAATAGAATCATTTAAAAAACAGGTATTTTACACCTGAAACTAAAATAATACTATATATTAATTATATTTCAATTAAAAATAGACATTTAGTATTTTTTCAATAAAAATTGTAATAATGTTTGAACTGAATTGATCTAGGAACAGTTACAAATAAATAGGCAAATTTTGGGGCCTTGGGGTGTCTCAGTTGAGCATCTGACTTTGGCTCAGGTCATGATCTCATAGTTTATAAGTTCAAACCCCATATCAGGCTTGCTGCTGTCAGTGCTGAGCCCACTTTGGATCCTCTGTCCCCCTTTCTCTGGCCCTGCTCAACTTGTGCGTGCTCTCTCACTCTCTCTCAAAAATAAACATTAATTTTTTTTAAATAGAAATAGGCAAATTTATATTATTTGCATTCAACAAAATAAGTAATAAAATATTCTTAAGTTTTGAAAGGCAGTATAGTGTTGAAATTAATAGAACAAATTCTAAAGACCAAATGCCAGAGTTTGAATCCCAGCTCTGCTGTGTAGATGAGCTAGGTGAACAGGGACAGTTAGGGGATCTCTGTGTCTCAGATTCCTCTTATTAAATGAGTGAGTACTCATTTAACGGAGGGGGAGATCCAAGCACTAGAATATAAGCTCTAGGAGGGTAGACTTTTAACTTCTTTGTTCACTAATGTATGTAGTGCCTAGAAGAGTGCCTAATAATACTAGGTCAATGAATATTTGTGGAATGCTCAATATTACTATTATTAACATGGTGATTTTTGCACAGATGGAAAAACTACACCAGTTAAGCTCAGCTGCCTAAACTTGGAAACTTTCCCTCTCTCCCCAAACTCCCTTTTTTAAAACAAAATGGAAAGATAAGCATTCTTAAGTTGCACATCCAACTCTTCTAAGGCCAATAGCACCAAAATATGATTAATAAACTAGTCTTCAGTTGAGCAAGAGTGCCATCTAGTGTTCATAAAAACCATAATAACCTGAAAATTTGGAGTAAATTTTCATCTAGGCAAAGTGAAAAAAAAAACAGAAATGCAAAATCCATTAGGAAAAAATCTGCTGTATCAACAGCCAAATCCTTTGAATAAAGGTAATTCTAAAGGAAATTAAAGAACTACAGCTTTTAAAATTAGTATATGCCTTATTAGAAAATCATTTCAGAGAGTATACTGAAGTTCTTATTTACCATAAAGGTCATTTTCCTATGAATAGAAAGTGGTGTTATTGAACTTATTTTCTCTTTAATTACATGTGTTTTTGGTTCTTATTAGAAAAAATAGAAGTACTCATAAAAATTTTGGAAAAATGTAGAAAAGCATAAACCATGGCCTAGAGATAGCCACTGTTTGCATGTGGAAATTTTATGTATATAAATACATATAGATCCTATATATATATATTCTATATATATATATATACACATATCCTATATATATATACACATACATACATATATATATATCCTAGATTTAAAATATATATGGGAAAATTTTAATTGTAATCAAATATTTAGCCAAGATATTAAAGATGAATAAGAGAAAATCATAATCATGATGATTTTTAAAAACTGAAACCAAGAGCTTTCCCTACAATTGAAAAGACCTAGCCTCAACTAAACATTGTATTCAGTGGGGTAAAAAAATTTTTAAACTGCTATCAGTTATGTAATCATTTTGATCTGATTCTGCAACAGCCAAAATCCATAAAGAGCTGGAGCTTATAAAATGAAAAAAGATAAATTATTTCATCTGTTCCCTTTCCAACACCACTAAATTGACAGACGGTAAAGTACACCAACTTGAGTTTCAGAGATTTGAATAAAAATTTAGGTTTACAAGTCCATATAACCTCATTAATTATTCATTAGAGAATGCTCATAAGTTTGGGGCTTTATTTCTAATTCTTTTCCCCCTCAAATAACAGACACAGCTGAGATTTGATTCACAGCTCATTAGATAGTCACTGAATGATGAAAAGAAAGCTGTTTGCCACTTTCTACCTTTTGGACCAATGCCATTTTACTTTTAGTACAAAGAATGGGAAGTAGGGAATTTCCTAAGATTGCACAGGTATAATGCAGTAAGGATGGGTCGTGCAGAAGGAGTTATAGGGTTCAGAGGGGATGAAAGAGAAAGATCAAAAAGCTGCTAGAGGACGTGAAAAGGCCTCTCCAACTGAGCCTTGGTGTGCCCCAGCCATTGAAGGAGAAAGGCCTAGGGAAGGGCATCCATTGGGCAGGCTGGTGGTATGAGGCTCCTTTAAGCAGAGAATGGTTGCAAGGGCTCCCCACCCTTGCAGTCTGGGGGGCAGACTCTGGGCTCATATTATCACTTGCTTGACCACACTCTCTTCTAGGCATTAAGTAGGTTCTTAGACATATGATCTAACACACAACTGTCTTCACAGTATACAGGAAACCCCACTCTTCCCAACCCCTGGCTTCAGGAGATATTTTGTTGTGAAAGGCTGCTTTTAAAATAATTCTCAATGATCCCTGTCCCCTGGTACTCACTCCATTGTGTAATCTGCTCCCCCTAAGTATGGGCTGGACCTAGTAACTTGCTTCTAATGAGATCAGAAGAGACAAAAGTGATGGCATGTCTCTTTCAAGATTAGGTTATAAGACTGTGACTTCTGTCTTGCTGGCACTCTCTTGCTGGTGCTCTCTCAGGGTCTTCTCAGTTGCTTTTCATAAGGAAGTATAGAAATCCACATGGCAAGAAACTGAAAGCAGCTTCCAATCAACTGCCTGCAAGAAACTGAGGTTCTTAATCCAAAAGCCCTTGAAGAACTGAATCTGATCAACTGAACTGAATCCTGTGGATTTGTTGGACATTTTTCTCCATTTGAGCCTTCAGATGAGACTAGAGCCTCATGGGAGACTCCAACCAGAGATCCTAGCTAAGCTCTAGCCAGATTCTTAAATTACAGAAACTGTGAGATAATAAATGTATATTGTGTTAAACCACCAAATCTGTTATGAAGCAATAGATAACTAATTATTAAACCAAAACAAAATGCTGCTCCAGCCCACTCGAGTGACCACACCCTGACAGTCTTTGCCCCCATGCATCCACCCCCCTGCTTATGGCAGTTTCCCCCGTTGCCACCAAGGCCTGGACCTTGCTTCTCTTCTTGGCACAAGTGGGCACTTTTTTTTGTGGGTTTATAGATTAGGTTCCCCTTAGTTCACCTGCTTAGTCTCTCTCTCCCACCCAAGGGTTTCTGTACCTTCAACATTGGAAATAACAGGACATCTGAGCAAACTTCCTAGCTCTATGCTGCAGTAACTAGACCATTTCTAGTGCATGTGTGGTTTCTAAGATAAACTACCCATCTTGACTATGTATTATAATTGTATTGCTTTTTGCAGTTTCTATTCACCATTTACCAACAGGTATGAAAATATTTCAGTGTTTTAACAAGTATTGTGGTGCCAATGCATCCTGGATGAATGCTTGTAAGGTTTATGCTGGCTTATGCTGTAAGGTTAATTCCTCAGACAAGATTCAAGATTGTAGTTCTCCTTCCCTTCAATTTGTTTTTAAATTAATTAATGTAATTTTTACAATTTCTTTTCAACATCCCAATCTTTAAATTACGATGGTATTACCACACGAAAAGTGCCAAGCTGGAACTGTTTTATTTATAATGCCCAATGTTGTAGTGAGAAGGAGCTTTGAAAAAAGTCATAGTTACATGTTCATACATGCACTGACAGATGGCAAAAGAAAAAAGGGGGCCACAAAAGGAAACAAAAATGAGGCCAAAACTTAGTCTGCAGGAAAGTACAATAGAGCATTAATTATTTCCAGCCAGTCATTGGAGGTTTGGTTTGGGCATGTTGGGGATAGAAGGAGTGCATACTTGTGTAAACAAACAGAGGAGTTGAGGAGAGAAGTTAATTATTACATCAAAATTTATATGCTCCAATAAGCTGTCTTTACTATCCTAACCCATCCTGATGTTTTCTTGCTCTGAATTAACACTTTATGTATGATCTTTGCACACTTCTTTTAAGTTATTTTTCAATACAAAAATAATACATGCTCATTGCAAAAAAAAAAAACAAAAAACTGTATGAAAACAGATTAATGTTAAAGAACATAGACATTCAGGGGTCAGACATGCCTCCTGCTCTCCCAGTATTCACTACTTAAGTTACTTAATCTGTTTCCTCATCTCATCTATAAAATGTAAAATTCACCTCACAGATTATTGTAGGTATAAAACTAGATAATATAGTTTTTATTATACGTAAATATAATAAAATATTTACATATAAAATAATATAGGGGAAATGGACTTTCAAAGAAAGTGCATAGTTTGTATAAATTCAGAACGTGGGCATAAACCGCAAATACAAAAAGGCAACAATATAGCAAACATTGGGTTTTGCATATCTGGTGTGACCCAAAGAGTGTCTCCAGCAGCTGCACCCCCTTAGGAGCCCTGAGGGCCAAGGAGAGAGACATCAGGGCAGACTAAAAGCACTTTTCAATGAGAGAGCCTGGATTTTGAGAAGTCCTTGCTTCCTTGGCTAAATAAATCAGAAACCTAATCTTACAACAAGTGGGTGCATTCATATTAGTATATTTGTTTTGGGAAGATATCTTCCTCAAAACCTATAATCTGCCTGAAATTTTGCAAATGTTATATATAAAATATTTATAACAATGCCTGGCACATAGTAAATACTCAGTAAAATTGAGTATTTATTAATAATTATTATAAAAAGAAAAACCAAAATTTCTAATAATCCCACTCTAAATTTTTTTTAATGCTTAATTATTTTTGAGAATCAGAGAGACAGAGCACAGCAGGAGAGGGGCAGAGAGAGAGAGAGGGAGACACAGAATCTGAAGCAGGCTCCAGGCTCTGAGCTGTCAGCAAAGAGCCTGATGCGAGGCTTGAACTCATGAACTGCAAGTTCATGACCTGAGTCAAAGTCAGAAGCTCAGCTGAGTCACCCAGACACCCCCTAATAATCCCACTCTAAAAGAGAACTAGATTTCACATTTTGGTACATGGGGGTTTCCTTTTCCCCCTCCATATAAAAATATATATACTTGGCACTACCTTAAAAATTTCTTTTCCATTTAAATACATAATCTTTTCTTTTCTAATAAATATATTTTGAAAGAATTTGCAGTAACTGTGTAATAGTCCTTTATAAAAAATGCATAATTATCCATAATTTAATTATTGGAATTCAAATTATTACTTACTTACATATAAATACATACAGATGATACACTGACATCCTAAATAACACTGTAGTGATTATCATACATAAACTTTTCAAATGATTTCCTAGATGTGGAGCTATTATGTACACATTCTTTCAATACCTGAACTGCTGTCAACATACTATTATACTATCATCGCAAAATTCTTAAGGGTAATGGTTGTTTCTACTTTTATATCCCAGCACAGTGCTGGAACAGTGTCAGGCACAAAGAAAATTTTTTAGGGGTGCCTGGGTGGCTCAGTCAGTTAAGTGTCCAACTTCAGCTCTGGTCATGATCACACAGTTCGTCGGTTAGAGCCCTGCGTCGGGTTCTAGCTCAGAGCCCGGAGCCTGTTTCAGATTCTGTATCTCCTTCTCTCTCTGACCTTCCCCTGTTCATGCTGTCTGTCTGTCTGTCTCTCTCTCTCTCTCAGAAATAAATTTTTAAAAAACATTAAAAAATAATTTAAAAAAAAGATCAATGAAGTATTTTAAAATTCAATTTATAACATATAGGCAACGAAGTTAAAAACACCTTAACAATTATGTTAAGTACACAGTTCAAATTGAGTAATTTCTTAAAATTACATAACTTTAGTTTCTTCACGACTTAAGAAATCAGATTAAGATGTTCCATTTTGATCAGATAAATGTTGAATTATGGAAAAAATAAGAAAAAAGTATTTTTCTACCCTATGAAAACACAGTCCTTTATGGTTCTAATAATAATTTTTCCACAATAATGGAATAAAAGAATCTTGAAACTGCAAAGTATGCATGGGAGACATACAAATGGAAAAATGATTTCTATATGAGTGCAAAGTAATGATAAAATCTGGGCTTGATTTCTAAAAAGACTATTGAGGCCCCTTTTTAGCTGTAAACAACTTACTGTATGACATGTAATGCAATACCATATTTTGGGAAATTTCAAACATTCACAATCCACAGGAAAAATACTCAACACTCCTACACTATTTTTTTAAGCCCACAATAGTGCAGTCTTTCAGCTACAAAGCCAGAAGCCAGTTATAAAACCAGTACTTTTCCACTAGAGTTACTTATGGGGCAGGGAAGGGGATGTTCGACACTGCAAACGTTAGGGTCTAAAATAAGATCATTGCAAGGAGTTACTACAACACTCACACTGCCAGCACTGTCATGGCAACAATGAACTAGCTAGGAGAATGCTCTTTTAACATTCAAAGCTAACCCTGAGTCTATTACTCATGGAAATATACCAAATTTTCTTTTAGACAGTTCACTAAAGAAATCATCTTACTTAGTAATATCTTAATGTAAAAATAAACTTTTCACACACCGTATTTCCAAGAGCCAGAGCCTCCATGCAAGCAACTGAAATTTATAATGACAACACAATACAAATTATGCACCACAATGAAACATGAAGATCAGTTGGGGTCCAAATGCAATTTCAAGATGGGTCAGGTTTAAATACGAATTTGGTATGCAATTTATTAACATCTAAGAATGTAGTTTCCCCTAGAAACACCAAAGTTTTACATCTCATCCTGAAGGAAAAATAATTTGGAACAAAAAGTAATATATATTTTCACTGCTAATAGTCTTACATTAAATTTTTATCCAGAATGTGTAGTATAATGGTGAAAAGCATGGACTCTGGACTCTCATTGCCTGGGTTTGAAATCTGGTTCCTCTTACTAGCTATGATACCTTGGGCAAGTTATGTAACCTATCTGGGCCTGATTTTTCTTCATGCATAAAATAGGGATAATAATATCTACTTACAGTGTTGTGAAGACTGAATGAAATAATACACAAAAAGGGCTAAAAACTAGGCTTCACATAAAGAATGCCTATTCATACGACATTCAAAAGTATACATTCTACCAAACAAGAAAGAGTAAAAGACTACTGATGATGACTTAAGATGACCTGTTTCCAAAGCCATGGCAGATTATAATGGGAAAAGGCATGGCAGTTTAGGGGGAGCTCCCAAACACACCCACACATAACTGAGCAAATTCAAGAAATCTAACATGATACAAAGTCTCTTCAAGCCCTGTTACCTTTGCTTAGGTAACTTTCTAACAATGTATCTTTGCTTAGTTACTTTGTCTTAATCATACCAAACTAAGCTGGGCCAGTTACCAGGTGAGAGTGAGAGGTCTAAGGGACTTTCATTTAAGATATCAGGCTCCCACTGCAGTGAGCATAGTGTAGCTCCAATCACCTCAGTAGACCTTCAAGGCTAACAGTCTCTGTAGTAGATAACTTGCCTGAGGTATAGGCATCAATTGACCAGGCAGAAGATTCAGTTGCTTACTGACAACTCTGGTGTACAGCCATGATTTGCTTTTCCTATATTATGTGTACGTGGAGATGTATTTGAAAGTCAAAGTGTTCACAAGTGGAATAATACACCAACACATCAAGGGAGGAATCCAGTTCCCAGATAGCTAAAACAATATGTATAAAATCCTTAATTTCGTTCCTAGAGGTGTTATTTCCTCTAGAGTGCTATTCCTTGAGTGCCTGGAAAGTAGGTGAAAACTTTCCCAGTTACTCAGAAACTTGGGAGTACCCTAAAGAGTGTATGGTCCTACAGGGCTCAATTTTCCATCTCTTCTCTATGGCACTATGGAGGCAGAACAGAGTATTAATAGTTAACATTTACTGAGTGCTTACTGGATTCCAGTAAGCATTGCGCATGTTACCTCATTTAATCCTTTCAACTCTGTGAGGGAACTGAGGTTTAAGGAGGTTATGTAATTTGCCCAAGGTCACAGAGTTTGGCAGAGCAAGATTGAAAGCCAGGTCTGACTAACTCCAAAGACCATGATCTTGACAATTATACTCTAATACTGCCCAGATACTGAAGCCAAGGCCTTGGCATGGACCTCTCCATGTACACTTGACCACCTGGATGACAAAAGCAACTAACTACCTGCCTGCACCTCCTCCCTGCTGGTGCCCTGCAGAATGGTGCTGGACTCCAAGGAGGGGATGGATGCTACAAATCTGCCATCACATCTGAGGAAAACCTCTGGTCAGGCCAAACACCTACCCTGGGGCAGTGGCTGCTTAGAAGCACCCTCTGCTAAAGCTAGACATCAGCATTAATCAGCTTATATATGGAAATTCAATGTGCAAAAGGCAATTAGGAGTGTTAATATATGTGGATAAAAGATGTGAGATATATGAAAGTCAATTACATAAAAATCCTAAATTCTAAACAGAAAAATCCTAAAACAATGCCAGTTTGGAGTACGACTCATTAACTAAAGCACAAAAACCAAGGTTATCATCATCATCATCACTGCCAATATTTGAGCACTTACTATATACTTCTACATGCTTTACCCTTTAATTCTCCCAACTACCCTGAGTTTGGTATTATTATTACTCTCAGTATTAGTATTATTTACTTACAGATATTATATAGTATTAGTATTATTTACTTACAGATAAGTAAATAGTATCAAAGAGTTATTCATAATTAAATTCATAGATTACAGGGGAGTCTGGGAGGCTTAGTTGGTTGAGCATCCCACTTGGTTCAGGTCATGATCTCACAGTTTGTGAGTTTGAGCCCCATGTCAGGCTCACTCTCATCAGTACAAGGCCTGCTTCAGATCCTGTCTCCCTCTCTCTGTCCCTCCCCCTCTTGTGTGTTCTCTCTCAAAAATAAATTAAGATAAATAAATGAATTCATAGGTTACAAAATATTGAAGATTACAAACTGCTTTACAAATATGATCTTTATAATCACATCACAAGGTAGATAATTATGTAAATTCGCAAATGAAGAAACAGACTACAGAGGTTAATTGATTCATGGCATATGGCTGGTAAAGAAAATCCAGTAAGGTCTTTTAAGGGGTGCCTGGGTGGCTCAGTCAGTTAAGCCTCTGACTTTGGCTCAGGTCATGATCTCAGGGTTCATGGGTTCGAGCCCCATGTTGGGTTCTGTGCTGATGCTGCTCACGCTGTCTCTCTCTCTCCCTCTCTCAAAAATAAATAAAACATTAAATTTATTTAAATAAATAATGTTTTACTTATTTTTGAGAGAGGGAGTGAGTGTGCATGCACAAGCAAGGGAGGGGCAAAAAGAGAGGGAGACATAGAATCTGAAGCAGGTTCCAGGCTCTAAGCTGTTGCGACAGAGCCCAATGCGGGGCTTGAACCCATGAACCAAGAAATCATGACCTGAGCTGAAGTTAGACGTTTAACTGACTGAGCCACCCAGAAGCCCCTCCAATGGTCTTTAAATCACTCTGCAGTAATATCTATAGTTAATCTAAGACTGTATATTTAGAACAGTTAGAAAATAAACCAAGAAATGTTTTGTAAGCAGAATCATTATTAAAATTAAGTGGAAAAGTCTTTCCTCTGACATGTCAAAAAGATAAGTATTTGGCATATGGAAGGTATACCAACTACCTAATAAATGAAATGAAAAGAAATGATTCACTAGGCTCAATGGTAAAATCTACACTGTCTCAAAAAACTTTCAATTATTTGTTATACTCAGAACATCTGTCATCAACAAAACTGAATCAATATAGGTTATATTTTATAATTTAAGTCTGCCAAAGCATGCATTACTTGTTGGGTGAAAAAGTAGACTCAGCTTAATTTGGTGAGGTATATCAACAACTCTGAGAGACCTTATTTTGTGAGAAAACTCTATCATTTAAATCACTTTTTACTTTTGAAAAGCTTCTCTTAAATATGTCCTTCAGTACCATTGAACAGATCACTCTACCTCTATTTTGCAAGGCTTGGTCTTTATCACATGATTGGAAGAATATCTTGCTGTGTTTAGGCTATGAATAGCATTTGAAAAATCACTCAGTTATAATTATAGACAGCTAACACCTGCCAACTTGCTAGAAAATGAAATCATGTAAAATTTTAAGACAACTGTGCAATGCTTGTCAAACACTTAAGTATCAAAACAGTAACTGCTTACTTTTAGTGGGATAAACTAAGATTTTAATTAGACTTTACTGAATATTACATAGAATTGACAAATTGTCCTAGCTAATTTTTTAAAAAGCATATTTATTAGCTTGTCAATTTAAACAATTTTTAAGTTAAAACACTAACTGAATACTATTCAGTTAATGAATATGCATACATGACAACTGATTTAGAAAAGAACTCACAAAATTCACATCATAAATGTTATTTCCATTTAGTATGGTTTAAAAGCTTAGGAAGTTTTTTAAGACAACTTCATGATATAAGTAATGATTTATAAATCTATGAAGCTATTTCCCTTAAGATAAAATGGGGTAAGAAATAAAATATAAAACTAAAAATGTCTCATTTTTCAAAGGTAAGTACACATTTCATTTCAATCTAGTAAGATTTTTCCATTTTGTTATATAAAATAGATTAGAACATGAGAAGACAGATAATTCTTGTTCTGCCAAATTTCACATGAGTTTTTGTCCTTATAAATTGAAAAATGTCATAAACTGTGACAGACTACTTGTAACACCAAGAACTTTAACAATAACAATGCCAGCTAGGAAGATCCAATAAATGCTCCTAATTGTTATCCTACAAAACTCTCTAAGTATATCCAGTGAAAAAACATTTTTAAAAATAAGCATCTTTTGAAAGACTTTTTTTTAATACACATTGTAGTATCTTTATCAGCACTAGTTTAACTTAGTGTCGTAACTAAAAGGGAAAAGAAGAAAAGCAAAGCATGAACTGTTCCCATAGAGTGTCTATCTAGCTGAGATTCTCATACTTAAATTTCCAGTCTGCCCAATGCCCCCAACAATACCATCATCAAAATTCTGCAGCACTCTCAGATGCCCCTGACTATACTGTGTCTGCATAATTAAAGTTACCAGGTAATTTCATCAAGGTCAACGAAGGTCTCAATGTAATAAATGTGATCTAGAAAAGTTGGGTCCAAGTAAATCCTATTTTCCATTGACTTCCATGAAAAAGGCACATATTTTGCCATGATATGAAAACAATAGTCTGATTTGAGAAATTGTGACAAAGAAGAGATTAAAAACTGGTGGCAAGGCTTGCCTGGTGCTAATAATGTGCATCCAGCAGGACTTTCTTCCTTCCATGCACTATAAGCACTGCCTCCCCCTTCCCTAGCATCTCCCCGTCCGTCCTTCCACAAGTTCTAAAAGTTTCCGCATTTCTATGGTTCCTCCATTTCATGTTAATTTGCTTCTACATAAACACTGCCTGTTTTCAAATATGAATATTCTTTATGATTAAATAGGACACTTTTGTACCAAAGTTTTAAGTGATTGATAATCCTTTATTATACTCAAGATTCCATGGCTATTTTCGGTCAGGTCTAAGTTTCAATAAATCCTTAAGCTGGTTCTTATTAATTTATTTTCCACCGAATGGTTAAAAGATATTGTGCAAATTTCTAATGGTCACAAAAAGGAAAATAAACTCTAAAACAAAAACAACATGAATGTTCTTCTCCATTAATGATCTAGGCAGCACTGAAAGGGCACAATGTGTTAAAGATGAGAAAATAATTTTAATTAAGCTCAACTATTGTTTTAGAGGGTCCTTCATAATGCCATGAGCAACCCTTGACCTTAAATTGAAATCTAATAGTTTTTAACATCTCATTTTCCTACAAAACACTACGTCCTACTTATAAATTAAACAATGTGCTGGAAACCATTTTTTAAAATAATCATTGTTTTGTCTCTCTCATGGTAGAGACCATCTGGGGCACTGTAACAGGAATTAAATATTTGAAATCTGAAAACTTAAAAAAAAAGTGTCCTTGTTAGTTTCAGTCTTTCTGAAAAGTCAGAACAAAGGAAGAGGACAGGATGTATTTATATATTACAAAGAGGACACTGAGGGCAGATAGTACAGATATGATTCATCCTGTAAGCCAGTGTTGGGGGGGGGGAAGATAAGATTTTACTTTGTCTTCAAACCATTTAGGAAAAAAAAAAGTTAATAGCTGCTTTCAATTTCTTCACATTCTCCATCCAAAGAAACACAGACAACCCGAGGGTAAATAGCAGTCTCCTCTGAGTTCAAAAGCTACTAAGAAAGTGGTCAAAGGTAGGAATGAGAAGAAGTACTGAATAGAAAAGGCAGGAGGCTTTCTGAAGGGAAGAGGCTGAGTTCTCAGTGTATCAATAAAATAAGGCCAGAAAATAGTGGATATGGAAGAGAGGTTTTGCGTAAATACTGAAAGAAGACTCATATTTGCTGTGGCTAAGAGTAGAGTGAGTTGTTTGAAATGCACCACCTTACACTTCTGGCTTTGACTAGGCATAGCAGTAAAAAAGAAATCAAAACAGTTTAAAAGGCCAAATCTGCTTCTATAATGCTCTTAATCTGGTATGCTATATTTTACAGCATCATTATAAATTGTTTCCAATCTCATAGAATCTAAATTATAGATCCTATAATTTAGCAGTATTTTATCAAGGTAGATATAAGATCAGCTCTTAGAGCCTTCAACTAAACTTGACTGCTTCCTATCCCTATTCTTCCTCACCAACAAATTTTTTGTTCAAGTAATGGGGCTCTCCCGGCTATTAGGGGCTGAATGCAGATTAGTTCAAATCAAAACCAGAAATGCCCAATTTCCTTGCCGATGACTGGCTTAGAAAAGGGCATGTGACCCAACCCCAGTCAATAAAAACAGACAGGAAGTCTACTGAGGCTTTCTGAGAAAAGCACTTCTTCCCTGATAGACACATGCGAAGAGAGTCTTCTCAGCTGCACATGGTCACAGCTACACATGGTGCCCGGAACTGCTGGGGCAACTTGCAGCCATGAGCACAGCCGGTACTTGCTATGCTGAGGGAAGGGAAGCAGAGAGATAGAGGGCAAAAAGGTACTCTAGTTGCGCTCATCAATCAATCCGTGAAACTTGAAACTGCCCAACCTCAAGATTTATTACACTAAATAATAAATCTCTTGCTGTTAAACCTACAAACTGTATATTACCCAAATCAATATCAAATGGATACTCTAACTGCAGCTTTAACAACTGAAATGTACATCAGGCCCAACAGCCAACGTTTCATTTCTCCCTGGGGAGTGACAATCACTTCACTAAATGAAAGCCTCCTCCACCCCTACTTAACAAAGATATATACTTTGTTACTTGGTCTAAATTTTCTACAGCCAAATTATTTTCAGACAGTGTTAATTGCTGGGAAGCTTATAAGAAAACAGATTTCTTTTTTCATAGTACAGAAATGAAAATGACCAAATGACCATTCTTAGAAAAGTTCTTGACTATTTTGAACCCTCTTCATAATCTTTTGATGAATATTCACACACTCATGTTCCTCTCTTAATTACATGCATCATAAGACTACAGTTCACCAGTGGACTATATTAGTGTATGGGACCAGTGTTAACACTTCTGTTCCTTTGTTCAGAAAAACAAAAGGTATTCTGGGGTTAACAACACAACAACAACAAACCCAGCATAAACAAGCCCTACTAGAAGACCTTCCTCCAAAGTAGAGAACAAGTCTTACTGATCTTCTCGTCTAAAGTACAGTGCCTGGCACAGAACAGTTCTCAAAAATGTGTTCAACAGATTTAAGTATGTTGTTGTGAAATCAATAAATTGAGAACAGGAATACAGAGGATACTCTCTCCCAATGTGCCAATTTTTTTTTTTTTACAGGTTTAGCCATTTTGAGTTGATCCATCCTATCCCTGCCCCACCAACTTTCTTCCTGACTACAGTCCTCTGAGCTGACATAACAATCAAGAGCAGAACAGCTGTAGGGATTACAAATTCAGTTCAGCTTTTGCTGGTTTACCAACGAATAACAGAAAGCCTTATGGAGTACTACATTTAATTATTTGGTTTCCCATGTGAGGCTGGAGCAGTATGTGGAAGCCGGATGATGCTGGACATTATGTGACATTCTTAAGCAGTTTAAATTCTATCCTCAAGGAATTTAGGCAGGAGAGTAACATGATCAGATTTCATTTTAGATAAATGACTCTGCAGTTATGTGGAACATGGATATAAAGGTGGAGGATGGGTTAAGGCTGGAGAAGTGACAGATAACAATGGCAGAACTACAACAGTAGTAGCAGGGGCAGAAATCCCTTCAGGAGCTATTTCTAATCAGGTGTATCAGGCAACTTAATCTCAACAAGTCTAAAACAAAACTCACTGCTCCTCCTAAACTGACTCTTTATCACCCTTGTGTCTCAGGAAATGACTCAACTAGTAGCCAAGTAGTTACTTGAGAAACTTGACAGCATCCTTTATTTTGTTATTTTCCTCATCTCCTATATCCAATTCAATACCATCTCCTGTTTCTAACTCTTAGCTATCTCCCAAACCCATTCACTGCTCACTTTTCCCACTCCACCATGATTTTGCTTTGGACTTGTGGAATTACCGCCTAACTGATGCTACACATCCACTCTTGACCCCTGAAATTCGTTCTCCGCATTGTTTCCAAAGTAATCCTAATACACCATGGGCCATGACACCAACTTGCTCAAAACTCTTCAGTGGCTTCCCATGGTTCCTAGGATAAAGTCCCCAACTCTTAACTTGGCCTTCAAGATCCTCTGTTATCCAACTCCTGCCTAAGAACAGTAAGAACTCCAAATATTACTGAGCATTTCTTATGTGCTATGCACTGAGCTATGTTTTGCAAGCATTATTTCATTTTATTCTCATTGTGAAAGGAAACTGAGTCAAGGAGAAATGCATTCAACATTGTAAGGCTAATGAAGTATTGGAGCCAGGTCTGACTACAGAGGATATGCTTAAGCTTTCACTCTCCCTTCAAACATGCTCCAACCACATTGTATTACTTTCCGGTCCTAGAACTCATCTGCTCTCTCTTGCCATGAGGGCCTCACAGAACTGTTCCCTATGTGTGGAATGTCCCCCTCACAAATTTCATTTTTGCCTGGATTATATTTATTCTTTCATCAAATCTCTGCTTAAATGTCATCTCTTCAGGGAAGTCTTCTCTATCTAAAATTACATTATTTGTTTATTGTTTAGGGTCTCTCTCCAGTAGAATGTCAAAGTTGTTTACCACTGGTTCTTAGTTCTTAGAATGGCATTTGCCATGGGTTCAATAAAAAATTGTTGAATGAAGGCATGAATGAATGATGGGATGGAAACTCCCTACCTAATCTGGTGACTTTATTCAGGCTGATAAGAAATAAAAAAGAAGCCAAATATAAATTTGTTCAGCCACTGGATATTTACTTAGTAGCTTTCAGGTCCCAGCCAATACTCTTGAGAACTTACAGTCCTCCGAGGAGACAGACACATAAACATGTGATTACAGCACAATATAAGTGCCTTTTATAATAGTAGCAGAAATTAAGTGCAATAGATGCAGAGATGAAAAGTATAAATCTATGGAAAACCTTCACTGTAGAGGAGATTCTTGAATCTTTCTGCAGGAGGAATGAATCCTGAATTCATTATGTATCACATAATCCATGTCTTTCACTTATGAAAAAGAAGAGGAGCATCCGTTATCTACTGGGGCACTTTACATCACATTTATTCTCACAACAGCTCTATGTTACTATTCCCATTTTATAGATGTGGAAATCCAAGCTAAGAGAGATCAAGTAACTTAACTTGTCCAAGGTTATGCGGTACATTAATAAAGGAGGAGAATTTGAGCTCAGGTCTGACTCCAGTACTCACTTACTTACCAATATATCACAGTCCTTTGACCCTTCACTCCCCGGAGCCTAATTACGTTTGTTTTTAATATAATTGTTAACTCAATTGGTTATCTGGCTTCCCATTTGAATATAAATAAGCAGCAAAATCAAAGATTCAGGAAGAGAACAAAGTATACTGACAGTAAGGGAGGGAACAGGAAAACTTAAAAATTGAATACAAAAGTTCAAAAAACATGGATCATATAGTCCTATATACTCTACCCTCAGCTACACAACAGTTCTTGATGTGCATAATGATGACCCTATTATGAAAAATATGATTGTTGTAGACACTACAGTCTAAAAAACAGAGAAATAACTTTTGATGCTTGAAAGGGTAACTTCAGGAATCTAAAAAATTAACTCCTCTTTGGTAACTTTGGATAAATGAATTGTAATGATTGTTCCCAAACTGTGTGTGAGAAAAAATACCCCAAGACTTTAAACAGAGTCTTCATTTTATGGAAATGATTATTTTTCTGTTGCTTTAAACTAGCCAAAATGGAAAAAACTATTAATCTTAGCTTACACATATACCCAAGTAAAAGATAAATTTTAAGAACTTCTCATAAATGACTTCGGTTGAGTAACTTAGACATAGTGTCACTGACCATTCTTAGGATCTAAAAACCTTTCTCTAAATAAAACTGAAAACAAACCCTTCCTAATAAATCTCCCAATAAAACAGGAGTGATTATGTACAAACAGGAAGAAAACATTTTTAATCTGTTGCACTCAAAACTTAAATAGGTATGTATGTGAAAAAGAAAAAAAATCAAGCAACTGAGGCAAACACAGAGAAAACTAATTAAGTAATTTAACACAAGAGTGTTTCTACCATTCACCCAACCTGGGTTCGACTTTCAATCTGAAGATGCTAGCTTCTTTATAATACAGGCTTTATTTTATGTAATTCTTTTTTTTTTTTAAAAGAAAGGTTGCCTTTAGAAAACAGAACCTGATATTTTTGTTTTGCTTTTAGGAACAACAGAAAATTGTTTCACCATTTATCTTGAACAAGCTAAGAAACATTTATCATTTTAGAAGCTTTTAAATGAGAAACTTTCCACACAGAATATTGTTTGTAACGATGTAAAAAGTACACTGGCTGTACTTCTAACAACATGTAAAAATGAATATAAGAAAAAGCAAGGCTTTACTTGCAACTAACTGTAACTTTCTAATATTTTTCCAGGACGAATGCAGCTTCTGCTAAAACTCTCTAGAAAGACAATACTTATTTACTTATATTTGAAAATTGCTTTTACTTTAGTTCATCTTCTACAATTTTGGCCCCAAATTCAATATTTTACAAGCCACTCTAAATTTAAGATGTAGAACGAATTCGTAATGAGTTCACTTAACTACCTCTTAGAAGCAAATACAAAGCGAATAACTTCAAGTAAAACTGCACTGCACTATAGACAGTTGTTAATTAAAATGTTTTCTTACCTGGACGCTCTTCAAAATAAACTCACTTTTCTCTCTTACATCTTTAAAGGGACATCTCTTAGAAAGCATAAGCAGATGAGCAAGAAGCTTATTCAACCCATCCAAAGAAACAGCATTTGAAAGCCCGACTGGTGGACGAATAGGCGTCTCTTTCACCGAACGAAGATACTCGGTTTTTCTTAAAATGGTTTGCCTAATGTTTTCCAGTGCTGTCTCTCTAGTAGTTGAATCTCTACTGCACAGTCCATCCCACCTCACTTCATTCTCTCCTTCAGCCATGACAACTGGAGATTTTTCTTTGCAGTCTTCAGTTACTCTTCAGCATGTCCCCAAGAGCACTTCGTATTTTTAAAACGAGGAATGTACGAATAAAATCAGAGAAGTCGAATCGTCATGAAAACACAAATGTCCGGCTGACATTTGGAACAAGAAGTGTCTTTTATATTGATGGCTTTGGGGCGATCTGCAAGACAGAACTCACCCCTCTCCTACAAGAAGGGGCAAGTCTTGTCAAGAGACTGAAAAAAGTTCGAAAGTTGAAACCCCTGCAGCGCTGGTTTTGCTGGACAGGCAGTCTCAGGGAAGTGCTCTCCTCCGTCTCACGGGGTCAGCGGATATCCTCACGTTGTGGAGCTGTCAAATCCGTGCTCTGCCCAAAAAGGCTGGTAACAGTTGAACGCGCTCCAGCCATTCGGGGTTTTTTGTCTGGGCGGCCACCGGGTTCTCAGCAGCATTCCCACCCCGCCCCTCCTCCCGCACCAATCCCCGCCCTCTGCAGCTCCCTCCCTTCGCCTCAGCGGCCGGCCAAGAGCTGGTGGGGAAATCTCGCCAAACCCTTGCTCACTGGCCGTCGCGGCCGGAGACCCAGGCGTTCCTTGGGGGCGGCAGCCTCCGGCGGGAGACGNCCGTATCCCTGCGTCCTCGCCCACCTCCCACTAAGCCTGCAGGGCAAAGGGCTGGCCCGCAATCTCCAAACGCTGGGCCGGGCGGCGGAGCTGGCAGAGCAGCGAGGCCGGAGGTGCAAAGCCCGCCCCTTCGCCCAGCCCCATCGGTGGGGCTCGGCCCAGAGGGCGGGAGCAGGGAGGGGAGATGGGGTCCTGCCCCCCCCAGCCCCTCCCCTTTCTCCGCCCGGTATAAACCAGGAGCCGCCCCTGCCCCAGCGCCCTCTTCCCCGCCCAAGCAGACGCGACCCGCGGAGGCAAAGCCATTGGAAAAAGCCCCGCCCTCCCGCTGGCTACCTCCAGACCCCAAGTCCGCGCGCGGCCTCCCACTGCTGCCAGCTGCTACGCATGCGTGATGGCGAGCAGGGCGCAGGCGCTTAAGGAGCATTTTGCGTCGGGGGCGTTTTCCGTGCCCTGACGTTTGGATTCTCTGGACTGGAGAAAAGTAAGGAGGCGTTGAAGTACACTGAAACTATTACACACAAAACAAGCACAGCAAAGACAGAGGTTGTAGACTCACACCTGGAAGAAAATGAATACAAGTTTAAGATTAGCCTGAAAATAGTGATGGTCTATTACGCCAAATCCGAGATTTCAGAAGACAGGGCGTCCTCGCATTGACTTCTGGGAAATGTAGTTTTGATGCGGCCGACACAGTCTGTCGGCGATAGAAACTACAGTCCCCAGGAGCCACTGCGACATTGCCGGTAGCGGCCTTCGAATCAACGGTTTGCGCGGAGGGAGGTTGAGAGCGTCAACTTGGTGAGCACTGTAGAATTGCCTGCCACTTTTCCTTTGACAGGATTTTTCCTTCCTCCGTTTCCTCGGGGATTTTGGAGACGAAGCCATCTAGGGCTGTCCTCCGTAGTCCGGGGACTTTGTCCAGTAATCTGCGTGGGAAGGAATAGTCCGGGTGTCAAGGCCGGGGCAAGTTGGGCACGAGAAACAGTCGCAGTCCCGAGGGTCGGAGGGAGCGGCACAAGGCCAGGCAACAAAGATGCTGTGAACACAAGTGCGCCTTGCTGCGGACTCGCGCCGAGGGATTTGGTATCCCTGTGCAGTTGCACTTTTGTTTGCCATTGTATAGGCGAGTTATGTGCTCAAATGCGCTCAAGTGAAATCCCAGGCAGGGCTTTGAAAGCAAGTTGTCAAATCCATTTTGTATGAGACTAAGGGGAAAGAATCCCTAGTATTCCTAGAAATGAATGTTTGCAGGCTTTGAGGATGCTCTATGAAAAAAGACCTATAAAGATATCCAAATTTTAGTATATTTGGAAGATTCAATCATTTGTTTTAAAATGACTGTTTTTAAAAAGTCATTCCTCTTGAGAAAAGTAAAGACGTGAAAGGCAGTCAATGGACTGAGGACCAAATTAGATCTTAATTCTCTACATTGCAGAATAGATGTGTTTTTACAAGTTTAGCCTTGTTAGGTACTGAGTATACAACAGTGAAAAAGACACAGCCTCTATCTAGTTATAGAATCTAATGGCTAACCACACAATTACAGTACGATGTCCTATCTGACTATCTAGAATGGCTAGAAAGGAGGTAGCTTAATCTTGGAAAGTCATGAAAATCTTTATACCAGGGAAAGAGGGCCAAAAGAATAGCATGTGGTGAGTCCCAAAAGCGAGAAAGATGAGATATTTTCAGGAAGATTGCAGTAAGACAAATCATATATATTTTGGGAAGGATAATATTTATGTATTGACATAATTTGAAGTTGTAAGAGACAAGTACTGCGAATTTTCCAGGTAGTTTCTGAAAATGACCTGTCCTTGAACAGATTTATAGTTTTGGTAATTAGTCTAATGTAGCCTTGGTACATTCAATGCTACTGGTTTAAATCAGGTTCTTTTTTTTTTTAACATGAACTTCTTATGAATGTGATTCAGAACAAAAAAGACATTAGTTTTTTGTCTTTTTTTTTTTTTTTTAACTTCATTCTCCTTTGTCCAGCCCACAAAGACTAGGGCCATTTCTTAAATCTAGGTCCTCTTTTTACTATGTAGTTGACTATGATCTCATCCATACCCATGGTTTCACTACCACCTATGACTTTTAAATTATAGCTCCACCCAGCTTTACCTTTCCAGTTTTCATATATTTATTTCCTTTTATTTCTTTATGGAATTCTCAAAAGCATCTCGAGCTCAACATGCCTAAAACCAAATGCATGGTTATCTCTAATGAACCTGATTTTTTTCCAGTGTTCCCCATTTCATTTAAGGATCCTACTATCCACTTGTGAACATTTGAAAACTACACAGTATTCTAGATTTCTTCAGTCCTTCCTACCTCTTTAGCCAATTATTACTGAGCTCTATCAATATCATTTCCCAAATATCCTCCAAATCCATTCTTTTCCCACCACCTACATAAGCAGTTTTTTCCAACATACCATAATCTCTTGCTAAGACCGTTGCAATAGTGAGCATTCACACTGGCCATTCTCCCTTAGTTCTCCACACAGAAGCCATAATGATCTTTTTGAAATGCAAGTCTGACCAGATTTTCTCTTAAAATTATTCACTGATGTCTTACTATTCTTAAGGCAAGACTTCTTTGTAAAGCCTAATGTGATCTGGTCCCTTTCTACCTCTCCAGCCTCACGTCATATACCTACCACTCTCTGCCTATCTCTGCTTCAGCTGTACAGATCTTTCTTCAGTCACTGGTTCTCATGTTCCCTTTCATCCATTCACACACTCAACAAATACCTGTTGAGTATCTACTGTGCATTGGAACAATGAAGATATGTCATTGAGCACAATATACATTGACTCTTGAACAACAGGTTTGAACTGCACAGGTCCACTTAAAGTGGATTTTTTTATGTAAATACAGTACAGTACTGCAAATCTATTTTCCTTATGGCTTTCATAACATTTTCTTTTTTCTAGCTTACTTTATTGTAAGAATACCATATATACTACATATACAAAATGTGTGTTAATCAACTGTTAATGTTATCAGTAGGGCTTCTGATTAACAGTAGACTGTTAGTAAAGTTTGGGGGGGTGGCCAAAAGTTATATAGATTAAAAGTTACGGGATTTTTTACTTGCTGGGGAGGGGTTGGCAGTCCTAACCCCCACGTTGTTCAGGGGTCAAGTTTACAGCTGTACAAAAGTCCCTACTCTCCTAGAGCTTGCATTCTATTAAAGGGAGATCAACAATAAATATATAGTATATGTGGCAAATGAAGGCAAATGTAGTGGAGAAAAATAGGAGTAACAAGGAAAGGGACTAGGGAGTGCCAGACTATGGGGGGCAAGATTCACTTTTAAATATGATGGTCAGAGAAGACCTAATCAAGAAGGGGACATTTAAGGGGATCTGAAGCAAGAGGAATAAGCTGTGCACATACCTCGAGGAAGAACATTTCTGTGCAGAGAACAGCCAGTGCAAAGGCCTATGGGCAGGAGCAAAGAAATAGCAGTATAGGCTGGAACACAATGAGTGCAGAGGAGGAGGATAACATGAAGTCACAGAGGAAGGAGGTCATGTAGGTTATTGAAAGGAGTTTGACTTTTTAACATATAGGAAGCCATTGGAGGGCTTTGAGCAGATGAACTGCATGATCTGACTTTTTAAAAAATGATTACTTCTTGAAATTGTGTGGAGCATAGACCACGGGGAAACAAGTATAGAAGCAGAGACACTAGTTTTGAAGCTGAAATAATAATCCAGGCGAGAGATGATATTGGTAACTTGGACCAGGGTGATAACAGTGAAGATAGTGGGAAGAGATCATAGTCTGGATCTATTATGATAGTATAGCCAACAGATTTTGCTGATTGGCTGTGAGGTGTGAGAATGTAAGAGGCAAAGATGAGTCCGAGTTTTTAAGCTGAGCAGCTAAAAGGAAGGAATTGCCATTTAATGTCATGGGAAAGTCTCCAGATTTGTGTACAGAGGTAAAGAGGTGGGAATCAAGGGTTTTGTTTGACCATGTAAAGTTTGAGATGCCTCTAAGCTATTCAAGTAGAAGTACAGAGTAGACAGTTGTATAAATGAGTGTCGAGATGAAGTGAAAGATCTGGTTGTAGGTAGAATATTGGATTTCACAGTAGTGTTTTAACAGCAGTTACAGCCTAAGAATAGTCACAAAAACAAGCACTCCATAGAATTTGGGTTGAGTTGGCGTTATCTGCAAAGGGCACTATGCAGGAGCAGCCACAGAGTGTGGTTTCCTAAACTCCAAGTGAAGGCAGTTAAGGAGGAGGCAATGCTAAGTATGTGAAGTGCTGCCCTGGATCAAGTGAGATAGGGATTGATAGCTGACCACTACATTTGGTAATGTGGAGGTCGTTGAAAATCTTGAGAGCAGTTTTGGTGGAGGAAAGAGTATAAAAGCCAGATGGGCATTTTATTTAAAAAGGATGGGAGAACTGGAGACAGTATGGATACAGCGCCTCTGGTACTATTTTCTTTGTCCAGACTGTGTTAGCCTGTCTTTGACTACCCTTCTTATAGAAGTTAGCTCAAATACCACTTTTCTCTGAGTTTTCCTTAGCTGCTTAAATGCCCCTATCATAAATAACTTTTATTTTACCATGTGTTTTTACTTGCTAATGAGTTACAAATGTAGTTGTATAACGGTGTGTGATAATTTTATTGAAGTGTATCTGCTTCTAAAGTTTAAGCACAGAGAGTGGTGATTGTGCCAATTTTTTGCTCATCATCTCCTGCTCCAAGTACAGTGCTTGGCATCTAACATGAACTTAGTACATATTTGATGCATAAATGGAAGACAAATGTAATGTCACAGAATTTTCAAAGGCATTGCATATTTACCTGTTTACAAAAACACAAGATAATTGATAGAAGGTACTTTATAATGAAAACGTTTTAGGAAATTTGTCTTAAAAAAGAGCAGGACTTCTGCTGTGAGTGAATTGCAGTGATCACCCTCATGAAATTGAATTTGCTAGCATTTTTACTATACTCCTGCATACCTCAAGTTGTTGCAAGATAATAAAGCATATATAGAGAGTATAGTATATGTAGAGAAGTTGCTGGTTTAGATGAATGATGGTTTAGTCCAGGAAAAAGCTGACTGGCTGGTCTCCCAAGAGTCCTTTATTTTGACATTCATTGATGAATTTACTATTAAAAAAAAATCATTCCTAAGTTTTATGGTCTTAGAAACACAGTCTTGCTGAGTGTACCAGGAGTACCAGAGTTCCTGGGTTGACTACTATCCAGATGGTGAAGAGTAACTCCTTCTGTTAATTAGAGTAGGGAATACACTATTAATTCCAGTTGTGGGATGAGAAGATACTGAGTCCAGGTTTGGACATGTTAATCATCTTGTTTGAAGGACTTAAGAGTCATAGAGGTGAACAGTACCTAGTACTGCTTCTGAACAACTTTTCTGCATGAAACATTAACAGTTGTTGAGAGATGTAGCTATATATTCAAATAGTGAGAAGAGCACGGACCTCAGAGCCTCAGACTCTTGGGGCTGAATCCCAAGTCTGCTTTTTATTAGGAGTGTGAATTTGGCCAATTTTTTTCAACGCCCTAACTTTGGATGTGGGAGATGAGATAGCCTTGGTGTTCTTATCTGTACAGGGAAGATAATTACCTAATTCCTACAACTGTTGTGAAGATTTAATGAGAACATATATAAAGTTTTTAGATTAACATGGTATATATTGGTACTCAAGAAACAGTATCTTTTAAAATAATCATCATAAAGTAATATTTGTCCTTCAGTTTGAGATTAATGAAATGTTTATAAAGTACTTTGTAGTTGAACTGAAGAGTGCATTTTGTATAATCGTATTATTGCTGACATTCTGTGAGATTTTATAATGAGATCCTTGAATTTTATTTCATTTTTCTCAAATTTGCAATTTAATTTTAATAATATTTTGTTTTTTAAGCTGCTTAATTGTGAAAAATTACAATAAGTAAAAATATGGCAATTATTATTTTTCTCATAAAACAGCAGCAGCGTAAGAGATTATGTTTTTGAGCAAGGAGTCCATGTCCAGCTTTATTTTAAAAATTACTAAAAACACCATATTTCATCAATAACATGTCTATATGTTATAAGACATTTAAATAATGTATAGCTTAGGAAGATCATAGTGCCACTCATAAAATTTTATTTCATAGGATACAGTTTGACACTGTTTAATATACAGTTCTTAGTTTCATAATGTCTACCTTATTTTTGCTGCAACAAATAAACAGATGTTATGGAATTTAGAAGAACTGCTTTCAGTTGGTAAATTTTCATAAGTACATTCAGAAGACTGTTTGGGAAGCAGGATTGTTCCATGGCTGAGAAAAGATTGAAATGTTTTAGGGGCGCCTGGGTGGCTTAGTCGGTTAAGCATCCGACTTTCGCTTAGGGCATGATCTCGCAGTTCGTGGGTTCGAGCCCCGCGTCGGGCTCTGTGCTGACTGGCAGCTCCGAGCCTGGAGCCTATCAGAGTCTGTATCTCCCTCTCTCTCTGACCCTCCCCTGCTCACGCTGTCTCTCTCTCCTAGAAATAAATAAAAATATTTAAAAAAAAAAAAGATTGAAATGTTTTGCTCACTTTGGAGAGAAGCAGCATAGCAATTCCACAAGACCACTGACTTTGAAGTTAGACCTTCAAATTCTTGCTTCTGCCATTTATCTCATACAGGTTGCTAACCTTTCTTAAGCCCCATTTTCTTTATCTATAAAATACAGGACATATTATTATCTATATCTGGTCTTTGAATATACTAAATTTAAGATCCTTGCTTATGCAATTTTTTTCTTCTCACAATGCCTTTACCGAAGATTTTCACGTGGCTACCTTCCTCTCTGTTTTGGACTCCTCTGAAAATCTTATCTTCAGAGAGCCTTTACCTGACCACTTTAGCTAAAGCAGACCACCTGTTCCCCTTTTTAATCTTCATCACATCAATTCAGTTACCCACTTGTTCATATTTGTTTGTTTTATGCTTATTTTGTGTTCTGCATGAAGGACTCTGTCTTGTGTACTATTACACTCTCAGTGCCTCAAACAGTGATTCACACTTGGTAACTGCTCCACAAATACTTGACCCACCAGCTGACTCTCTCCCTTCTAGGCTTATTAAGAAGACTCCATAAAATAATGTATGTAATGCACGTATGTGCTTGGCACGATTTTCTCTATTTGTATATTTGTTTTCCTATGTCCTATCTAATTCTAAAAATTTTTGAGACATCGGCTTAACACACACACACATGGAAAATCTAATGGTTGTAATTACTATTATTAATAGTTAATATTCATAGTGTGTTCACTCTGTGCCTGTATTATGCTAGGTGTTATATGGATTTTCTTCCCATTAATTCTATGAAGTAGATCTTATTATCCCCATTTTTATAGGTAAAGAAGCTGAGGCCCAGAGAGTTTAAATAACTTGCCTCAAAACACATAAGGCAGTAAGTAAATAGCAGAGCCAAAAGTGGAAAGCACGCCTATCTGCCTCCTAACAAAACTCATGTTCTTAACTTCTTTACAATGCTTTATCACTCACCCCAAGAGAGTAGGTATTCAGTAAATGAGAACTTTAGTGCAGTCACTTTTTTCTCATGACAATTTAGGGTGTGGGGGGAGTGTACCAACTATAGAACTTAAACACCTAGTTAGAGCTCAAATGTTCATTCTTCTGCCTTCCCCAAAGAAAGGCTTTCTGCCTTCTTACAGTGCCATCTCATCAGCTCTCATTGCTTAGCCTCTTCTTTATTTTTAAGTAAAAAAAATTTTTTTTTAATTTTTTAATGTTTATTTTGGGGGATGGCGTGGGAAGGGACAGAGAGAGATGGAGNATGTGTATTTAAAATGGAAGAATCAAAACTTAAACCGAATTTAAAAAAAAAATTTTTAAGTAAAAAAAATTTTTTTTAAATTTTTTAATGTTTATTTTGGGGGATGGCGTGGGAAGGGACAGAGAGAGATGGAGACTTAGAATCTGAAGCAGGCTCCAGGCTCTGAGCACAGAGCCTGACACAGGGCTTGTACTCACCAGCTGTGAGATCACAACCTGAGCTGAAGTTGGTGGCTTAACAGACTGAGCCACCCAGGTGCCCTTTAACCTGAATTCCTTATTCTTTGTACCCTTATTGTGTTTAGTGTCCTACAGTGTCAGAAACTCTCAAAGGTCTGACTTTTAAATGTAGCTTGATTCAAGTATGAACAGGGTTAGTATTAACAACTACCAATATCCATTACATCCCTATTTTTGATGTTTATTCACAATAACAGATTGCAGCTGTGGCTCATAATTTTCTGTGTAACTTTTGTCAAGTCTTTTGATCTTTCTGGGCGTCAGAGTCATCATCTGTGAAATGAAGGCAGTTGGAGTAGATTTTCTTTTTTTATCTAAAGCCCGTAATTTGTATTAGGGTTCACTCTTGTGTTGTACATTCAAAGGGTTTTGACAAATGCATAATGTCATGCACCCACCCTTGCAGGATCATATAGAATAATTTCATACCCTCCAAAATTTCCTGTGTTCCATCTATTTTTGCCTCCCTCCCTCTCCCTGAAACCTGGCAACCACTGCTCTTTTCACTGTCCTATAGTTTTGTCCTTTCCAGAATGTTCTATGGTTGGAATTACACAGTATGTAGCCTTTTCATACTGCTTCTTTTACTTTGCAATATGCCTTTTAGTTTCCTCTGTGTCTTTTTATGGCTTGGTAGCTCATTTCTTTTTATCACTGAATAATATTCTATTGTATGAATATACCACAGTTTGTCTATTCGCCTTTTGAAGGACATCTTGATAACTTCTAGTTTGGGGAAGTTATGAATAAAACTGCCTGATTTATTTGTATGCAGGTTTTTTTGTGGACATAGTTTTCAACTTATTTGAATAAATAATTAGTAACATCATTGCTACATTGTATGGTGATTTTTTTAAGTTTATTTATTTTGAGAGAGAGAGACAGCGTGCACCTCTGTGTCCTAATGCAAGCAGGAGAGGGGCAGAGAGAGAGAAGGAGAGAGAGAATCCCAATCAGGTTCCAAGTTGTCAGCACAGAGTCTGACCTGGGGCTCAAATCACATGAACTGTGAGATCCTGACCGGAGCCAGTATCAAGAGTCAGTTGTTTAACCTAACCTGACTGAACCACCCAAGTGCCCCACATTGCGTGGTAATCTTCTGTTTAGCTTTTTAATAAATTCCTAGGACTCTTCCAAAGTAGCCATACCATTTTGCATTTTTGTTAGCAATGAATGACAGTTCCTGTAGCTCCACATCCTCACTAGCTTGGTGTTGTCAGTGTTTTGGATTTTAGCCATTCTAGTAAATGATGGTATCTCATTTTAATTTGCAATTGTATAATATAGTATTGAGCATTTATTCATATTATTATCATATTCTTATTTTGCACCTGTATTTATCTTCTTTTGGTGAGGTGTCTGTTCACATCTTTTGCCCGTTTTGAAGTTGGGTGGTTCCTTTTTTTTATTATTGAGTTTAAAGAGTTGCTTGTATATTTTAGACACAAGTTCTTTATCAGATATGTGTTTTGCAAATATTTCTCAGTCTGTGGCTTATCTTTTCATTCTCTTGACAGTGTCTTTTGCAAAGCAGTTTTAAATTTTAAATAACAAGGCAAACTTGTTAGTGTTTCTTTCATGTATTGTGCTTTTTGGCGTTGTATGTAAAATGTCATTGTCCAAACTAAGGTCACCCTCATTTTCTGCTATGTTAGTCTTCTAAACAAGTTATAGTTTTGTATTTTACGTACAGGCTTATGATCTATTTTAAGTTAATTTTTTGTGAAAGGTATAATGTCTGTGTCAAGATTTGTTTATATTTTCATTAATAAAGTGTCTGCTAGCTCTGAAATTATTATTTTGATCAATAATACTAAAAGGTAAAAAAAACTTTAAAAAATAGTATACTGAATATTTACAACCATATAAGTGTTATTCTTCAAAACTATTACTTCAAAGAGAGGCTTGAAGTCAGCCCAAGGATTGGGTCAAGGAGAGGAGCACATTAGGAGATGGGACTAACAGTTCCAGTTCAGTGCTTCTTTACTGTTATCTGTTGTTAACATGTGCAGTTGTATTTGTGGTTATTTGTCCACATTGCCATCTCTTTGCTACTTTTCTACCTGGTCATACGGGTTTGCAAAAATCCATCTTATGATTTCTCCCCAGTAGTTTTACCTTTCTATACCATGAAACACTGAAGCCATCTGAACCTTAAATATCTCCTTATGTAATGACTGGCTTGATCTAAGTTTGTAAAGGAAATTATCCTAATTATCTTCTGTTTAGTAACATAAACAGTTTTGGCTCCAAATGCTTATTTAGTCTTTCTTTTCCTTCTTTTTCTTTTTTAAGTAACAGATAAAAATGGAATTTTACTGTTTTTTATTAGAGTAACATTATTGCATTGCACATTATGCTTTTAGAGGTAGACCTGCCATGAGGGATTGACAATAAAATTGTTGACCTTCTTAACGTGCATTTACAGTGATCACATCAAATATAAGAAGTACATATTCTCATTGTGTTAATTGTCTGTGTGACTTGAGTTGCATAATTAATCAAAAGCCCAGCATGATATTATGAATTCATGGAAAGTGTGTACTATTACCTAGGAGATTAATGCAATTCCTTAAATTTTCTGTTCATTACCTCCTACTGACTTAGATTTGTAAAAGGCTATAAAGATAATTAAATTAGATGCTAATTTGTGACTGCTGTTGTACAGTCCTATCACAAAATCACTCCCATTTCATGGAACAAAAAAAAAATAAATAAAATAAAAAAGAAATAAAAGGAGAGTGGTGAAGGGGAGTCACAACAGTGCAAGAAAGGTTTTTTTTTTTCCAGAAATTAATTTTGTAATTGAAAAAGGATATATTCATTATGAATCTAATAAGTAAAGTAAGGCTTTCACTAAGTGAATTCGATCCTCATGTCTGGCCCTGTGCTGACAGTGGGTAGCCTGCTTAGAATTCTCTTTTTCTCTCTCTCTCTCTCTCTGCCCCTCATCTGCTTATTCTTATTTTTTCTCTCTCTCAAAATAAATAAACAATAAAAAAAATTTTTTAAAGGAGACTTCCTTTTAAAAAAATTTAAAGATTGTAGTGTTCATATATTTAAGCTCACGAACTGTGAGATCATGACCTAAGCCTGTATCAAGAGTTGGATGCTTAACTGAGCCACTCAGGTACCCCATAAAAGAAGTCTCTTTCTTTTTCTTCCTTTACCCTCCTGTACTGGGAATATGAATTTCTGTGTTTGCAACAGGATGTTTTAGACTATTTGCTCTTTTTCTGTAATCACTTTTTATTTTATATTATCAATTACATACATTGTAATTTTTTTATAGTTGTCTCCTCTGTAGAACTGCTTTGAAGATTCTATATATAAATATTACCTGAAATCTGTTCTGTGAAATGCTAATTTCTCCAGAGGATCTCCCAAAAAGGTTTCTGTTGTAAATAAGTTTGGGAAGTGCATGGTTTATCGCTGTTCTAGAAATTCACAATGATAGTAGTAGAATATTAAATATACTGACAAAACTTGCAGGTTAAGAAGTTGGTTAATTTTGTTTTACCCATTTCCCCAGATTTATGTGCCTGGAATCTATTTAATTTAAGGAGTGACTTCAATGAATATCTTTTGAAACTAGTATTTTGGTAAATATTGTTTATTAGTATGAATCTTTAGTGAGTGGTAGATCTATAATCTTAAAATATTGAATAAATATATTTCTTTTTCTTTAAGTCAAGTTATCTTTATAATTTCTTTTTTTCCTATACAGCATGGATCATCCCCTCTCCCTCAGACCAAAGGTTTTTATTCATTTAGCTCATCTTTATTGAGCACATACTAGAACTATAAAGATAAATAAAGTTCTGGCTCTTGAAGACCAAAGACCCTGATTTGATAGAGCAAGGGAGTCATCTGTAAGGGATACTCCCTATATCTTTAAGTAATTTTAGAGATCCATGATCAGCACTTTGCATTTACTTATTGAATAGCATGAGAAAAGTGTTCTTAAGTATATTTTTCTAAAGATTTTATTCATTGAATCTAAGATACCAAAGATTATAAGGCACAGCATTGCTCTGTGTACCACAATGAAAGTAAACATGTTGCCAAATATAATTTAAAGGTGAATTTTGATATCAGAGAAGTAAACTGTATGTAATGTATTTGTGAATAAATGTTAACTCTTAGACTTAAATGTATTTTGTTTTATGTATTTTTCTACTATATTAATTGATTTGAGGGCGACAAATGTATTTTGAATGACTACCATGAAAGTCCAGTGGTTAATAGAATAATGAATAAGATATGGTCCCTTGTTCTAAAGGAACAATAGAGGAAGACAGATGTGTGCAGACTTTTCTAAAATGAAATTATTTTTGTTAAAGCAACTAAATTACAAACTGTAATGAGTACATTGAAGAAAATGCTAAATTAGTGACAACTGATAGCTTTGTAGCAGTTTTACATTACCAGCTTCAAAAACCATCTAGTGTTTTTTTTTTTATTCTTTTGTTGTCAGAGGCAGATGAGGGGTTAGTGAATAGGAGGTAGAAATGTAAAGAAATATTTATTTGGGAGTATATATGTGTATGTTTTTTTAAAGGAGAGAATAGAGTTTGTTTTAAAGATGTTTTATGTTCTTCTCAGTTGTTTTCTCCACAGGAGGTCTATTTCAAGGGAAAACAATTCTGATAGTTGTAATGTTTGTTTGCTTTGGAAATTTTACAAATTGAGTTATACTCAGCCAAACATATTTCTCTGTGTGTGGATTTATTTACATGAGGGAAAAGTGTTAACCTTAAGTTAGCAAATGTCTGTTAACAGCTGTATTGGTTGGTCTGCCTACTTTCAGTGGATGCACTTAGGGAATGCAAGCTTATTTTAATTTTGGCTTAAATAAATAGCATTAAGAAAATTAATCTATTAATTTTTTTTATCTGAGTATAAACATAGGGCAAGTTGGATTAACTATGATTTGTGGAAAGCAGTGCAGAAACAGAAAGGGCACCACATTTAGAGTCTAGAGATCTGAGTTTGAATTCTGTTTTTGCCACTTATTAGACGTGTGACCTTAGGCAAGTCACTTAATCTTTTCGCCTTGGTTTTCTCTTGAATGACTATGATGATAGTATAATACTTTGTAAGGCTAAGTTAAAATTTGATGTATAAAGGTTTTGTAAATTATAATAGTACTCAAGTATTAGTTGATATTGCTTTTAGTAGTGATATACCTTTTGCAGAACTGAGTTTTGATTTATCTGTATTTATGTGAACTTTAGTCAAAAAAGGAATGTAAATTTGTTTTAGGTATTTCCTAGAGTCTCATTTTCTCCCTATTAAGCATTTCAGAGATACTTCTATTTACAGTGTAGTAGGGATATTGATAAATATATTATCTTTATATGTGTACTTTTTTTTTTTAATCCAGGTCGGA
The DNA here is from genome assembly GCF_008692635.1 of Crocuta crocuta. Classification (NCBI taxonomy): domain Eukaryota; kingdom Metazoa; phylum Chordata; class Mammalia; order Carnivora; family Hyaenidae; genus Crocuta; species Crocuta crocuta. Next base: position 5,219,241 of record NW_027532594.1, read on the forward strand.
TTGTTTCAAAGCTTTAATAAGCTAACCAAGGGAAACTTTCTCTGAAACACAGTATTATAGACTGGAAAAATACTTGCAAAATCTAGTGAGATTTTTGAACTTTAGGATCTGTGTTTCAGTCTAAGCAAAGTTCCAGTGATGTTGTAATTTAAAACAGCTCCAGGCAATTTGACAATATGTGTCAGAACCATTAAGACTGTCTTCAACCTAAAAATATCATTTCTAGACTTTATCCTGATGAAAAAAAGTTGTACTTTATATAAATTTTCACCTACTGCTATTAAGAAAATACTTTAAGGGTGTCTGGGTGGCTCAGTTGGTTGAGCAACTGACTTCAGCTCAGGTCATGATCTCATGGTTCGTGGGTTCAAGCCTGGCGTTGGGCTGTGTGCTGACATCTCAGAACCTGGAGCCTGCTTCAGATTCTGTGTCTCCCTCTGTCTCTGCCCCTTACCCGCTTGTTCTCTCTCTCTCTCNTGAGCCACCCAGGTGCCCCTCAAACCTCTTTCTAAACTCTCAGCTAGCATAGTGAAGTATCATAGATTTATATATAATGTAAATAAAAGAAACTGTATGCAGTATTCATGTACCTAAGAATATTGTCAGTGGTTGAACTTATTTCAAATGTCTTCAGCTGTACCTTTTGGTTTTGCCATGCTAGAACCCTACTCTGTCTTTTGATGGGCTGTAATTTGCAGCTGATAGGAAGTTTTTAGCTAAAGGGTGAAAGTTGGTCATATTAAAGGAGGCTACGTCTTTTAGCCAGGCTTGTTCTTGGTTGGACAGGCAAACTTGGCCAACTGTCATGATGAAATCAGCACTGAATGGTCAGCCACACTTTTTGTGAGGCACAAATTTCTACTAGTTTAAAGCAAGTTCACAGCCCTGAGTTGTTTAGGCATTTCAGTTTTTTCCCCTAAGACTATGACCTTTTTCTCTTTTCAGTTCCATCTCTTAGCAAAAACACTGGCACAATTTAGACACTCAGCAAGTACTATTGGAATTAAAATTAAATGAAAACTGAAAATTATGCTGATTCTTAACATTAGCTTTACTGAAAAGTCATCTCAATTTTAAATGAAGCAAACTACACAGACACAGTCACAGGCAGCCTCTGTTTGGATGCAAGGGACGGTCATAGGAGTAATAAAGAGCCCATGTTTAGCCATCATAGGGTCTTTTCTATGCCACTTGTATTTTGGATGTTAGGGGTACAATGGAAGGTCCTCAGCACTTTCAGCATTTAGCACTGTCAGCTAAAAGTAAAGAATGTACATTGAAAACTGATGAAGAACTAGAACATTTAAGAGGAGGCTAATACAAATTTTCATAGGTGCATTTTAAGTAAAATATATTTTGGTTATCTTAGTTAAGCTTCACCTAGGCAGGAAAATCAGGTTTTGTCCTTTTGCCCTCTGTGCTGTTCAACAACATATGCTATTTCTCAAGTTAAGACCTTAGCAGCTGTGCCAACAAGTCTGGTTTGAAAAAAAAGTAAGGGCTCAGTGGTGTCTCTTTACATATCAGCCTGTCAACAACTCTGTCCATCAGTAGATCACTTCAGCCCTTTAGAACAGTTGTTCACTTCAAATAAATGGATCAGAAGTTGGTGTAGTTAAGATACTGCAGCTTGCTAAGAGGAATAAGAATCGGAATTATGGGGGTACCTGGGTGGCTCAGCTGGTTAAGCCTCTTGATTTCGGCTCAGGTCATGATCTGTGATTCATGAGATGGAGCCTCACGTTGGGTTCTGTGCTGACAGTGTGGAATCTGCTTAGGATTCTCTCTCTCTCTCTCTCTCTCAAAATAAGTAAATAAACACTTTTTAAAAAAAGAATTGGAATTATGAATATGGATTTCTGAATGCCAAGGAGAGCAATGTTATGACAAACCTAGGTGTTTGTGGTTTTTTGAAGGAATAACTCCGACACTACTGTTAGTGACTAGAATGCCCTTTTGTCTGAAAGGCATGAACAGCTTCCTTTTACTTTATATTGAGATGACTTGTCAGTAGGATTTATCTTGGAGCTCTATATGGCTTTTAATTCATTTCAGTTTAGCAAGCATTTATTAAGTATTGAATTAAGTGCTAAGGTTACAAAGATGAAGGAAACTTGATTTCTGTCCTTAGGGTTTGCTGTTTAGGGAAAAAACATGAACAGACGATTTCAATATAATAAGCTTGCAAGAGCAGTCTGGGTCACCTAGTCAGTGGTGGTAAAGATGGGATAGTATAGTTAATTCAGGAAGTGTTTTAGGTGTTGAATCCTTGGGGCTTGAGCATTTGAGAGGAGGGGGATGATACTATTAACTGATTAAAAATGCAGGAAAACAGTTTTTAGGGGGAAGATGATATATTAAATTTTGGGTATGCGTTTGAGGGACTTTTAGGACATTCAAATGGATATGAACTCTTAAAATTCAGAGAAATGGTAGCCAGTACTTGATTAAAAAATAATCATCTTGGGCAGAAATAAAGAACAAATAAATCAGAACAGCCCCCAAAGTAGTATCGTCTCTTGGGAAGGGCTGGGCATAGAGAACGTATTAGTTTTACAAATTGGGCTTGTACTGTAGCAGTATAAAGTTACTATGTAAGTAGGTTAAATATTGTGGGGAATGGAGCATCTACTTTATGAAAAGTCATCTTGTAGGCTATTTATGGATAACCTATTTGGAGACTTTGGTATATAATATGGCATAATATTAAGACATTACTGGATATAATTTAGGTTTTGATAGTTCAAAAGGATTTTAGGATTTTGTGGTTTCTCAGCATCATTATGCACATCAGTGATTATACTGACAACATTTTGGATGTGTATCCAAAATGTAAATTAGATATCAGGAATAACTGAGATTTGACAGATGGTAGCTACAGTTGTGGTGAACATAGCATAATGTATAAACTTGTTGAATCACTATTCATCACAATTTATGTTGTAAATCTGAAACTAATGTAATGTTGTGTGTCAACTATACTTTAAAAAAAATCAAACCAGGAAGGAAAAAAAAAAAAAAAGAAAAGCTTTACTGAGTGCTTGCTGTGAGCCAAGCTGTATTCTGAGAACTTTATACTGATTACATTATATATAAGTCTCTGAAATAGAAAATCTTAATATTCCCATTTTGTAGATGGGGAAAAACACAGAAATCTTAAGAAACTTGCCTCAGATTACATATGATTTATTCCCAGGGTGTCTTGCTGCAGAGCACACCCCTTAATCACTATGCGTACTACTTTATCAAATAATATAGATTCTAGGTACATTTCCTTATAAGAGAGAATGGAAACATGAAATGCATTATATGAACAAAGTCCCTACAATGGTAACATTACTAGAAATGTAAAGTTATATAAGAACTTAAGGAATAGTTCATCATCAATAATATACATTTTCTTTAAAGAGGAATTATACTGCAAATCTAACAAGTCAGAAGAATTAGGGAAATATAAATACAGAAAGTTGAATTATTACAGTAGTGAAGGGAAGAGTTTATGTGAGAGATTAATATTTGTAAGAGCTAATTGGTAAGGAAACTGAAACTACAAGAAAAGAATGATTTTTTTTATTATCACTGCTACTTTCCACTACTGTATATTTACATAATACTATATATTTTTCACAACTAAGAGAAAGGAAATGATATAACTATTACCTGCTATATAAGTGTCAGAAACAGGAAAAAATCTAGGTCTTCTGATTCAACCCAGACCCCTTTCCATTATGTCATATTCCTTAGTGAAATCTTGCAGATTAAGTCGAGTCCTCAAATCTATAGACATGGAGGGGAAATGCCTAAGAAAAGAGTTTACTCTCATCACTAAATCCAAGAGAACAGCAACAGTTTAAAAGGATGTAATGGGAGGGAATGAACCCGTGGTGTTGCAATCAAAAAGATAAGCGTGCATCTAGAATCTGATGAATATTTTCCTCTGTTGCCTGCTGACTGATGTATAGGACAGGAGAGTTGCTAAAGAAAAGTATATAGGTATATAAATAATTTTCTTTCCAATCTCAAGACACTGTTGATATTATCTTCAGAGAAGGGGAAGCAGTAGACATGGTTGGTAATCAGGAGTCTAAGAGTAGATAGAAAATATTTTACTTTTTATTTTGTGCTTTTCTATGCTGTTTAAGTTTTATTACCTGTGGATACATGACCATTTAGAAAAAATATTAATAGCAGCTTCTGTATAGTGGGATTATAGTCCACTTTAAAATTTTTAATTAAATATTATATAGTTCACAAACTATATTAACAGGTTTCATCTGAAAAGTTCCTACCTAGTAGGCTGATAGTGAGAGAGTGGATTTTCCATAAGATCCACCTAGAAACTATTTTTATAACATGGTTAGAACAGCAGTGGCACTATAAAACCATTATTCCCTTGTTTCTGTGGAAAAGTGAATATTAAATCATAGATAAAGATGTGGGATACTTCATTTTCCACAGTCTTAGAAAATCCCAATACTCATATTCATGCATACAAGTCCACATTTGCTCCTGGGGTAGGAAACAGTTTTCCTGAGTGAAAAAGATGCTCTGGCAGAGTGTGGCAAGAGTGGGAATCACATTTGAATTCTTCTATCAGTTGCTTTAGATATAGGACTGCTATGAGAGTGACTTTGAGGACCTTTACCCACTAAAAGTAGGAAGAAGCTAGCAGTGGTTGGTTGAATAACTAGTTCCTTTGTTAAAAAAAAACTGGGAGGACACCTAGGTGGCTCAGTCAGTTAAGTACCCGACTCTTAATTTCAGCCCAGGTTATTAAATCTTGCAGTTCATGAGTTCAAGCCCCACACTGGGCTCTGTGCCGGGCACAGAGCCTGCTTGAGATTCCCCCTTGCTCCCTTTCCCTCTGCCCCTCCCCTGCTTGCACTCATTTTTCTCTCAAAAGAAATAAATAAACATTAAAAAAAATTTAATTAGGAACTCCTCACAGGGATCAGTTTGTGCTTATTGTCTAAAGCCATTTTAGTCTTCAAACGATGTCTAGATAATAGAATAATAGATGCTTGCTATGTAGTGAAATTGCATGTGAACAGGGGAGGGACAGAGAAAGGCAGACACAGAATCTGAAGCAGGCTCCAGGCTTTAAGCTGTCAGCACAGAGCCCGACATGGGGCTCAAACCCACGAACTACAAGATCATGACCTGGGCTGAAGTCAGATACTCCATCAGCCGAGCCACCCAGGCACCCCTGTTTCAGCTTTATATGATAGATCTCCTATTTTTTTTTTTTTTTTGTAGTACATAAAAGGACAATGCATCTTATAATACATGGTGGCTTAGATTTGAGAAAAGACCCCTCAGATACTTGGTGAGGCCTTTACTTACCATCCTTCTTCAGAACTTGTTTATTCTTACGGTAGAAACATTTCTAATAAACTTAATGACATTGTTACACATTTCTTTGTTCATTTCTCTTCAGTGATCTTCAAACTTCAATTTGCATAAGAATCAATTGACAAGTGAAAACTATATATTTCTTGGCCCAGAGATTCTGTTTATGTGGACCTGGGTGATGCCCTCTAATCTTCACTTTTAATAAAAACCCTCAAGGTATTCATACCTAAGTGAATGAAGGACCACACTTAGAGAAAAACTACCTGCATACTCTCTATCTAAGTGAAAACTCATGATTTCAGCTTTCGTATGTATTAATTGATGACCTCCACATTTTTATATTTAGTCTAAACCATTTCTCCTGGATGCCAAATTCATTTGTACAACTGACATGTCTCTATTAAAGTTAGAATTCACTCTGACCCAGGCTACCTGGGTTCAAGTCCCTACTCAACCACTTAATAGTTGTGTGACCTTGGGCAAAGTTAGTTAGCTTCTCAGGTATCTCAGAGGGTTGCCTTGATGATTTTGTAGATCTGTACATATGAAGTTCTTTGACCAGGGTCTGGTACATGATAAGCTCAGTGTGTTACCTCTTTTTATGTTATTCCTCCACAAGCACCTCAAACATGTTTAAAATTAATCTTTTGTTTTTAATTTAAATTTTAGTTAAGTTCTAGCCCATCTCCCACCCTCTCCCCTCCATCAACCCTCAGTCTGATTTCTATCATTGAGTCTCAGGTCTTTGTTTCCCTCTCTCCCCTTTCCTCCCTTCCCATATGTTCATCTATTTTGTTTCTTAAATTCCACATATGAGTGAAATCATATGATATTTGTCTTTCTCTGACTGACTGACTTTGCTTAGCATAGTACGTTCTAGTTCTGTCCATATCATTGCAAATGGCAAGATTTCACTCGTTTTGATGGCTGAGTAATATTCCATTATTCCATTATGTGTGTATAAACAATATAAACATTGAGGTACGCCTTTGAATCTTTATTTTTGTATCCTCTAGTTAAGTAGCTAGGAATGCAATTGCTGGATCATAGGGTGGTTCTATTTTTAGGTTTTTGAGGAACCTCCATTCTTTTCTCCAGAGTGGCTGTACCAGTGTGCATTCTTACCAACAGGGTAAGAGAGTTCCCCTTTCTCCATTTTGTAGCCAACATCTGTTGTTTCCTGTGTTGTTAATTTTAGCTGTTCTGACAGGTGTGAGGTGGTATCTCATCGTGGTTTTGATTTGTATTTCTCTGATGATGAGCGATGTCGAACATCTTTTCATGTGCCTGTTAGCCTTCTATATATCTTCTTTGGAAAAGTGTCTGTTCAAGTTGTCCGCCCATTTATTAACTGGGTTATTTGTTTTTTAGGTGTTGAGTTTGATAAAGTCTTTAAAGATTTTAGATAATAACCCTTTATCAGATATCTTCTCTCATTCCATAGGTTGCCTTTTAATTTTGTTGATTATTTCCTTCACTGTGCAGAAGACTTTTATCTTGATCAAGTCCTAATAATTCATGTTTGCTTTTGTTTCCCTTGCCTCTGGAGACGTGTCTAGCAAGAAGTTGCTACAGCCAAGGTCGAAGAGGTTGCTGCCTGTATTCTCTAGGATTTTGATGATTTTCTGTCTCCCATTTAGGTCTTTTATCCATTTTCAATTTATTTTTGGGTATGATGTAAGACAGTGGTTCAGTTTCATTCTTCTGCATGTTGCCGTCCAGTTTTCCCAATACCATTTGTTGAAGAGACTTTTTTCACTGAATAGTCTTTCCTGCTTTGTCGAAGATTAGTTGATCATATAGTTGTGAGTCCATTTCTGGGTTTTCTATTCTATTTCTCAAATGAACCTTTTATACCACCTTCACCACCATCCATCTGTTTTCTGCCTTGACTATAGCTTTGTTTACTTTCTCCCTCTCACTAATTTTCCTCATCTAGGTCATACATTCTATGAATTCAACATTCTATCTGTCTCCAATTTGTCCTCTCCTTTCTATTCCCACTGCTTTGGTTTAGGTCTTTATCACCTCTCTCGTAGAGTTTTGGAATAGCCTTCTAAATGGATTTCTAGCCTCTGGTTGTTTTTCTTCATTCAGATCTCACAGAAATCTTTATCAAAGGGAATCTTATCTTACTATTCTTCTGCTGGATGCCCCTTGTTGCCTATGGTGTCAAATCCAAAATCCAAACACAAATGCCTGGCATACAAACCCCTTCCTAGCTAGTCTTTGCCTTCTTGCTCTGCAATACTTAGACACATTTGCAATATTCTAGCTTTTTATATTACTTGTAGTAGATTTCCCCAAACAGCAGATTCTCTCTTGTTTTCATAACTGCATTAGTAAGCAAGATAGCATGGTGGTTAAAAGTGTTAGCTTTAGAGCCAGACTGCCTAAGTCCAAATCCTGGCTTTACCATTTAACTAGTTGTGTGAACTTGGGCAAAATACTTTTTCTGTGCCACAGTTTCCTAATCTTTAAAATGGGAATGATTATGCATAATAGAGTTGTTATGACGATTTTACTAAGTTAATTTACAATAGCGTTCAATAAATGTATCATTATTTTTATTATTACTATGTGGTTTCCTTTGACTGTACACTTGATCTTCTCTACTATCCATTCTCTCACTTTCTTTGCCTGTCAAATCCTACTCATTCATCTGTCATATCTCAGTTTAAGAACTATCTCCTTCAGGAAGCCAGCTCTCTTAGATGACGATCCTCTGGGTTCCCATAGCACCCTTTGTAGTATAATTAAATTCTTAACACTTTAAGGACTACCTGGGACTATGTTTTTCATCTCTGAATGGCCAATGAATGAAAATTGACTCTTTCATTGTTTCTTATTTGCTAGAGATTGGGAAACTCAGTTAGAAAGGGGACGGATATTCTATTAGAGACAGGTAAACAGACATAAGGAGATTGGAAAGCAAGGGATAGCAAGAGGTGAAAAGGCAGAAAACAAAATCTGTAAGTGTGTAACTTCCAGTGAAGGGACAAATAGTCCAATAAGTTATCAATGTGGTTCCCTAAGTATCATAGTATATAATTAAAATGCTATGTGATATCCTAAGTCATCCCAAAGGTTAGGTTATGTTGAGTATACTTCACCTAAAAGGAAGGAAAGTAGGTTAAACATTTTAGAAATATTTCTTTTAAAGCTAGTTGAAATAAATTTTGGCAATTAAATAGGTCATCTTAGTTATTTATAATTGTCCAACCATTCATCTCCCCTACCCCCCCTCCTTGATGTGCCTGAGTAATCAGTGCACTCTCATAGTTAATTCTGACTGTTGAATGTGACCAGTCTGTTTTTGGACGCTAGTGGGGCTGGGTGTGGGGGAGGTAATAGATTAAAGATTTGAGTTTGTAGCAGTTAATATGAGTACTGTTAACTTGAAAATTCATTGTTTGTTGACTCAATTTAGAAATTCTACATTCAATAAGTTTGCCATCAACCTTTCTAAAGAGTAATGGTTAGAAATAGTTAGTTCAATAGATATATATAATAAATGTTAGAAGAGTGTTAAAATTCACTGAAAATAACTTATTAAAAAGAAAGTTAGAACTTTCTGAGGAAATATTACCAGCAATATTTTAAAGTCCTAAGATTTATTTGTCAAATATTTATTATTTGACATTTATTTGTTATTTATTATTTGCTAAAGATTTACTTAAATAAAATGATACTATATTAAGACATTGTATGCAAAAGTATACACCAAGGTACAATATGTGGTTATTTATAAAACTTTGAATAGTAATTACAGAACTATTGGGTTTAGCCATGACAAATGTAGCACAGAGAAGTAGGGAAAATTTGTTGATCTAACAAATTAGTTTCAGGGGATTCACTTTACAAAAGAATTTTTTATTAAGCCCTGGGGATACAATGCCCCTTTGCAGAACACAGCAGTTTGTACTGCAGGAATTTACAAAAGAAATTAACATAATTTCTCTCCCTGAGTTTATATTGATATAGGAGGCATAAAATCCTTAAAACTAAGATGTAAGTGTTCTTATCATCTAACAGATATCTGTGTAAGTAATTGATACTGTACATCTTCAGCTGTTTTCTGCCTCTGCAGAAATCTAGTTAAGAGGAAACTGTTTTAGTAAAAATATTTGTTGCTTATTAGAAAACTGATATCTGTTTATTGTAAAGAATGTATAAGAAGGTTGAAATTAGAAAATGAAAATCTCCTTTTGTTTATCTATTAACATTTTAAGACACTTGCTAGTCTTTTATATGTGATTATCCCTTTTAAAAATTGAACTGTAATTATATAATTTGATAGTCTTCTTTATTCACTTTATATTAAATCAGAAACATTTTCTTATGAACTGAATATTCAAGGTAAACTACAGGTAAAGGTGATGAGATTTAATCATTTAATCTCAGACATTGTTAGGTTCTAAACTTATCAGATTCAAGTTCAGTAAGGAAAAATCTAACTTTCTAATTACTAGATAAAATGTTCATAACTATACATTTTAAATTCAGCAATTGATAAGTTTGTCTGGAAATCAGCTCTTACAGCATGGCATTGAGGTGAATTAACTGTTCACATAAAAATTGGATGCTATATTTTAATTTATAAAGTATTTGTAAAAGACTGGCATAAAAAAAAACTAAGTATTGTTGTACTCATGTAATCATATTTCTCCTATCCAAACTCATTTAAGAGAACTAATGTGAGGGGAATGCACAAAAAGAACACCTCCCCAAAGCCATTGGCTGGGAAAAACAGAGGGATTGATTTTTGTGAGTCCTTGTAACCAGCAGGGCTTAAAAACAGGAGTTTTAAAGGTGTGTGCACTTATCCCTGAGGGCCCTGCTTTGCTCCTGGAGAGAAGGCAGGCAAACAACCTAAGGACAGACAGCATGGAAACAGTAATCTGAAAATAGCCTTGGACACATAAAGAGGAGATTATTTGCCCTTTTTGTAGTACTTTCCTGAGAGCATCAGGCATGGAGACCCCTCTCCAGGGACAAAGGAGCAGATGGGCACCATTTGCCTCCCCTGCCCCACAGCATAAACACAGACCTACCTAGAGTAAACAACATAGCAACAATACTGGATGACTTACCTGCTTATATCAAGTCCCACACCCCCACATTCTATCAGTACTGCCCTTGTTGGTCAAGTTTGCCTCAGTCCAAGCATGGTGAGGTCCTTCCCCAGAAGACCAGCAGAAACCCCTGCCCGCATCATGTCTCCCAACCAGAGAGTTATACAGTGATTCAGTTCTAGTGGAAGTAGTATCCAGTCTCATTTAACAAGCAAACCAGAGCACACCTAATTAAACATGCCACATTCTGGCCAAGGACCAAACACTGCCCACTGTAGACAAGGAGAGCCTATGCAGACTACTGGCTGGAAGGATAGAGCAGCCAAAACGCAGCAGTAAAGTGCACACAGAATTTTCTTATGAAGGGTCAGGCCATGGACACTATATGACCTTTTTCTTCATAAAGCCATTACTCCCAGGAGCAGGAAACATGACAGTGTTTTTAATACAAAGAAGAAGATGGAGATTTAGACAAAATGCCAAGATAGAGAAATCCATTCCAAATGAAAAAACAAGATAAGGTCATAGCCAGGGATCTAAGCAAAACAGGTATAAGTAACATGCCTTATCAAGAGTTTAAAGCAACAATCATAAGGATATTGCTGGGCCTGAGAAAAGAATGGAAGACTTCAGGGAGGCCCTTACCACAGAGTTAAAAAATAAAAATGAAAAATATAATAACTGAGATTCAAAATAGACTTGATACAATGAGNCTTCCAAATGAAAAAACAAGATAAGGTCATAGCCAGGGATCTAAGCGAAACAGGTATAAGTAACATGCCTTATCAAGGGTTTAAAGCAACAATCATAAGGATATTGCCTGAGAAAAGAATGGAAGACTTCAGGGAGGCCCTTACCACAGAGTTAAAAAATAAAAATGAAAAATATAATAACTGAGATTCAAAATAGACTTGATACAATGAGCACAAGGATGGAAGAAGTAGAGGAATGAATAAGTGATACAGAAGATAAAATAGTGGAAAATAATGAAGCTGAACCAAAGAGAAAAAGAACTATGGTACATGAGAATAGACTTGGGGACTTCAGTGACTCCATCAAACATAATAACATTTATAGTAAAAGAGTCCCAGGGGAAGAGAGAGGGTCAGAAAATTTATTTGAAGAAATAATAGCTGAAAACTTCCCTAATCTGGAGAAGGAAACACATCCAGATCCATGAGACACAAACTCCCATCAAAATCAATAAGAGCAGGCCAACATCAAGGCATATTGTAATTAAATTTGCAAAATGTAGCAATAAAGAAAAAAAGTCCTAGAAGTGGCAAGACAAAAGAAGTCCCTAATTTACAAGGGAAGGCCCATAAAGCTAGCTTCAGATCTCTTAACAGAAACTTGGCAAAACAGAAGGGAATGGCATAATATTCAATGTGCTGAATTGGAAAAATCTGCAGCCCAAAATACTCAATCCAGCACAGCTATCATTCAGAATAGGAAAGATAAAGGGTTTCCCAGACAAACAAAAACTAAAGAAGTTTGTAATCACTAAACCAACTCTGAAAGAAATATTAAAGGGGATTTTTTGAAGAAAGGACCCAAATAAATAAAATCACAAATGAAAGAAGAGAGATCACGACCAACACCACAGAAATACAAATAATCATAAGAGAATATTATGAAAAATTATATGCAAATAAATTGGGCAATCTGGAAGAAATGGACAAATTCCTAGAAACGTACAAACTACCAAAATTGAAACAGGAAGAAATACAAAATTTGAACAAACCTATAACTAGTAAAGAAATTGAATCAGTAATCAAAAATCTCCCAACAGACAAGAGTCCAGGACCAGATGGCTTCCTGGGGGAATTCTACCAGATATCTGAAGAAGAGTTAATACCAATTCTTCTGAAATTGTTCCAAAAAAATAGAAATGGAAGGTAACCTTCCTAACTCCCTCTACAAGGCCAGCATTACCTTGATTCTTGATTCCAAAATCAAAGACCCCACTGAAAAAGGAGAATGAGATGCCAAGATCCCTGGCGAATCTGGATGCAAAAATTCTCAACAAGTTACTAGCAAGTAAAATCCAACAGTACATTAAAAGAATTATTCACCACGATCAAGTGGGATTTATTCCTGCACTACAGGGGTGATTCAATACTCACAAATCAATCAAGTTGATATGCCACATTAATAAAAGAAAGGATAAGAAGAATATAATCCTCTTAATAGAGGTAGAAAAAGTATTTGACAAAATCCAGCATCCTTTCTTGATAAAAGTGCTCAGGAAAGTAGGGATAGAAAGAACACACTTCAAGAAGATCATAAAGGCCATATATGAAAGACCACAGCTAATATCATCCTCAATGGGGAAAAACTGAGAGTTCCTCTATGGTTAAAAACAAGACAGGGAAGTCCACTCTCTTAATGACTGTTTAACATAGTACTGGAAGTCTTAGTCTCAGTAATCAGACAACACAAAGAAATAAAAGACATCCAAACTGGCAAGGAAGAAGAAAAAATTTCACTCTTTGCAGACAACATGATACTCTGTAGAAAACCCAAAAGACTCCACCTAAACATTGCAGCAAAGTCGCAGGACATAAAATCAATGTACAAAAATGTTGCATTTCTACACACCCAACAATAAAGCAGCAGAGATAGAAATCAAGTAATCAATCCTATTTACAACTGCAGCAAAACGCATAAATAACCTATGAATAAACCTAACAAAAGAGGTAAAAGATTGGTTTTCTGAAAACTAGGACACTCATGAAAGAAATTGAAGAGGACACAAAGAAATGGAAAAAGATTCCATTCTCATTGATTAGAAAAACAAACACTGGTAAAATGTCTATACTACCCAAAGCAATCTACATCCAATGCAATCCCTATCAAAATACCACCAACATTATTCACAGAGCTTAAAACAAACAATTCTAAAATTTGTACAGAACCAGAAAAGACTTTGAATAGCTAAAATAATGTTGAAAAAGAAAAGCAAAGCAGGAGGCATCACGATTTCAGACTTGAAGCCTGTATTACAAAGCTGTAATCATCAAGACAGTATGGCAGTGACATAAAAACATAGAGAGCCCAGAAATGGACCCACAACTATATGGTCAAGTAATCTTTGACAAAGCAGAAAAGAATATCCAATGGAAAAAAGCCACTTCAACGAGTGTTGTTGGGAAAATTGGACAACTACATGCAGAAGAATGAACCTGGACCACTGTCTTATACAATACACAAAAATAAATTAAAAATGGATGAAAGACCTAAATGGGAGACAGGAAATCATCAAAATTCTAGAGAAGAACACAGGTAGCAACCTCTTTGACGTCAGCCATTGCAACTTCTTTCTAGACACGTCTCCAGAGGCAAGGGAAACAAAAGCAAACATGAACTCTTGGGACTGCATCTAGATGAAAATCTTCTGCACAGTAAAGGAAATATCAAAATTAAAAGGCAATCTACAGAATGAAAGAAGATATTTGCAAATGGCATGTCAGAGAAGGGGTTAATATCTAAAATCTATAAAGAATTTATCAAACTCAGTACCCAAAAAACATATAACCCGGTTAATAAATGGGCAGAAGACCTAACAGACACTTTTCCAAAGAAGACATATAGAAGGCTAACAGGCACATGAAAAGATGTTCAACATCGCTCAACATCAGGGAAATACAAATTAAAGCTACAATGAGATACCACCTCACACCTGTCAGAAAAGCTAAAATTAACAACACAGGAAACAACAGATGTTGGCTACAATATGGAGAAAGGGAATCCTCTTACACTTGGCAGGAATGCACACTGATGCAGCCACTCCGGAGAACAGTATGGAGGTTCCTCAAAACACTAAAAATGGATAGGGTGCCTGAGTGGCTCAGTTCATTGAGTGCCTGACTTCGGCTCAGGTCATGATCTCACGGTTTGTGAGTTCTAGCTCCGCGTTGGGCTCTGTGCTGACAGCGCAGAGCCTGGAGCCTGCTTTGGATTCTCTCCGTCTCCCTGTCTCTCTGCCTCTCCCCCACTTGTTCTCTGTTTCTCTGTCTCTCTGTCTCTCAAAGGTAAATAAACATTAAAAACAACTAAAAATAGAACTACCCTATGACCCAGCAATTGTACTATTACCCAAAGAATACAAAAATAAAGATTTGAAGGGGCCATGGACCCCAATGTTTATAGCAGCATTATCAACAATAGCCAAGCTATGGAAAGTGTCCAAATGTCCATCAGCTGATGAATGGATAAAGAAGATGTGGTATTTATATATAATAGAATACTACTCAGCTACCAAAAAGAGTGAAATCTTGTCATTTGCAATGACGTGGATGAAGCTAGAGTGTATTATGCTAAGTGAAAGCAAAGCAGTCAGTTTTTGTATCTCAGTTATAACAATTTTTCAGCCTAACTAGTTTTTAAGTCTTTTATCGCTGCAGCAAGGTTTTCTCTGGTGTCATCTATGTTTTTTGTCAACTCTAGGTAGTATTCTTATGACTGTTCTAAATTTGTGTTCAGGTATATTGCTTATATCTGTTTTGAGCAAATTTCTGGCTATGATTTCTTCTTGATCTTTGTTTTGTAGAGAATTCCTCCATCTTGTCGTTTTGTCTAGGTTTCTGTATTTTGCATGTTATGAAAGCTGGTTATGTTTCCTGCTCCTGAGTGCAATGCTGAACTAAGAAGGCATCATACATTGTTCAGGGACTGGTGCTTCAGGCAGTGTTTCTGGTGTATGCTGTGCGTACTCTGCTGTTGTGTTGTGGCTGCTCTTTCCCACAGCCTAGTCCTCTGCAGAGCTCCTCCTTGCGTGCAGTGAGGAATATTTGGACATATAACTAGGTGTGCTTTGATTTGTTTTTTAAAAGAAGCCAGATTTAAAAAAAAAAAAAAAAAGCCTGATTCAAAAGAGAAAAGGAACAAAAACAAACGGAGAAAGAAAAAACTATAAGCCTGAAGATGGGCGATGGGCATTAAAGAGGGCACTTATTGTGATGAGCACTAAATGTTGTATGTAAGTGATGAATCACTGAATTCTACTCTTGAAACCAATATTTCACTGTATATTAACTTACTAAAATTGAAATAAATTAAAAAAAACTATAAGCCTGATTCCAAAGAGAAAGGAAAGAAGCCTAATCCAATAAACAAGAAAAGGAAATTAAAAAAACAACCAAACGGAGAAAAAACTATAAGCTTGATTCCAAAAGGAAAAAAAAAAAAAAAGCCTGATCCACCAGAACTGAAGCTGATGCACTGGAGCATTCTATGTAAGTAGACTTGGTTCATGCAGGGGTCCTATGTTGGTCCTCTGTGGGGAGAGGCGCACTGCACTGGCTCACAATCAGATCTACCCTAGTAAAGATGCTCCTGCAGGGCACAGCAGGGAAGATTTTGATGTAAGCAGCTGTAGCCTACACACGGGGCTTTGTGTTGCTCACTGATGTCCAACTGTGCTGGTTGGAGGGGAAAGATGGCATTACTCTGCTCTCTTGTCTCCAGGGAGGGGAACTTTCACTCACCGCTGTTCAGAAAGCCCTCACAGAAAAGTAAACAATCTCCCTTCCTGTGTCCCAGGCTTCTGTCAGATCCCTGCCCTCAACCTGTCTATGCCTGGGTCGTGAGCTTGCCCAATACTACAGTTCTCCTGTGTTTTATCTCTGATATGCATCTAGGATTCAAAACTCCAAATCTTAAAGGATCCAGCAAGGCACAGTGCTGGTGCTTCCCTCCTCCAGAGGAAAGCCTAGTAGTGCTGTGCCTGGCAGTTTTCTGTCCCAGAAAAGCAGTCCTATGGCGATACACGTGCCTGGAGTTTATGGTGAAGCACAGCAAAAAGCTGTGACCGGGTTATCTGCCCTCTGCACACACTTCTCTCCCCTGCTGTTGAACAGCCGCTCATTGGCACCTGACAGGTCCTTGGTCCTTGGAGAGGACAGGTCCCTCTTGATATGTACTACAGGAGGGGGAACATTCTTTCCCAGTGTGACCCAGGTGATCCCCATTCTACACTGTCCACTGTCCACTCCTGGGTCTCTGCTCTCCTCCCCAGAAGTACCAGTTCCGGCCCGGGCTCAACTCAAGTAAATGGCATGGACTTCTAAAACCTTAGAATTTGAGCTCCACTGTTTGCAAAAATTTGCAATAGTCAGTACCTCTCAATTCCCCAGTCACTAGTTTTAGGGATGTGTTTTTCTTACGCAAACCTGACATGCTACTCTCTCCCTGTCTCTCCTCTCTCTGTCTTCTCTCCACAGAAAATGTGGCTCCCTTTCCTTTGTGGTACTTTGGCTTTTCTCTCCCCTGTTTCATATTCTGCACCTCATACCTGCCATATTCTCTCCCTCTAATTGTGAAGATTGTTCTCTTAATCCTCAGGTCAATTTCATCGGTGTTCAAAATGTTTCGATGTTGATCTAGCTGTGTTGAAGGGATGAGGCAAGCCCAGGGTCCCCCTACTACTCTGCCATCATAACTCCTTCAAGCAGTGATCTTAAGCATTCTGAGCTCCACCTTTTCCTCTCCTAAGGTTATAATTCTTAACCTCTTAAAAGTTTGCCTCCACATGTCTATGGGACACCACAGTGGATAGATAACAGTAGCTCTTTCATGGACAACAACACTGAATCTCAGTTGCCCCTTTCCATGAACACACACACTAAAAATTGCTTTTCTTTACACTCTCCTTGGGTGACCTAATTGATAACCAAATCTATAGATCTAGCCTCACCTGCTTACCTAAACACCAGACCCATGTTTTAGTCTGATTGCTGAGTAGCTGTTTCTATAAATAGCTCAAACTTAACACCTAAAATAGAATTCATTGTTTTACATCAGACTTACATCACCTTTTATATTATTTCTGATTTCCATGAATGCCACTGCAAACTCTTCACTTGCCCGAGTGAAAATTTGGGGAGTATTTTTTATTCTTTCCCCTATTTCCCCATTTCACATGTCTACTTGGTCCTTTAGATTGAATCTTATTTTTATTTTCAATGTTTATTTATTTTTGAGAGGGGAGTAGGGGAGGAGGGACAGAGAGGGGGGGACAGAGGATCCAAAGCAGGCTCTGCACTGACAGCAACAAGTCTGATGTGGGGCTCGAACTCACAAACTGTGAGATCATGACCTGAGCCAGAACCAAGAGCCAGACACTTAACAGACTGAGCCACCTAGGTGCCCCTCTTCTTCTTCTTCTTCTTTTTTAAGTTTATTTGTTTTGAAAGAGAGAACACAAGTGGGGTAGGGGCAGAGAGAAGGCAAAAGAGAATCCCAAGCAGGTTCTGTGCTGTCAGCTCAAAGCCTGATGCAGGGCTCCATCTCACGAACCATGAGATCATGACTTGAACCATAAATATAAGTTGAACACTTAACTTACTGAACCACCCAGGTGTCCCTCAATTATATCTCGTAAGTATCTTTCATGTTTATCTCATCTACACCAGTCTTAATTCAGGCCTATATTTTTTCTTGTCTTAATTACTTCAGCAACCTCGTAATTTGTTCCCCTGACAAAAATTCTTCCCCCTCCAGTCTGTCTATCTCACAGTCATCTGAATAACCTTGTGAGAGTCCAAACCTGATCACGTTATTTTTCTTTATATCTTTCATTAGCTCCACATTGCCTGATCCTACAGAAGACAAACTCTTGGGGCACCTGGGTGGCTCAGTCGGTTAAGTGTCCGACTTCAGCTTAGGTCATGATCTCACAGCTCTTGGGTTCAAGCCCCCCATTGGGCTCTGTGCTGACAGCTAGCGCAGAGTCTGGAGCCTATTTTGGATTCTGTGTCTTCCTCTCTCTCTGACCCTCCCCTTCTCATGCTGTCTCTCTCTCAGAAATAAATAAAATATTAGAAAATTTTTTTTAAAAAAGAAGACAAACTCTTGAGTGTAATGTACAAAATCTTTTGTGGTTTGACCCTTGCATACCTTTTTCGCCATCTCGCCATCTCTTACTGCCAGCATTTATTCACTTGGCTGCAGCCAAATTCACTAGAGTCTATCATGTCCCTCAATTATTTTACATTCTATCTCTACTATTTCCAAATTTTGTGTTCCTTTTACATCACTATTTGCTTGTTTTGGTCTCTGTCTTTTACATCCTTCCTCAATGTCTGGTAAGCCTTGATTAAACAAACAATTTATATCTCAGAGTCAGTCAGACACTAAAAAACTGATTGGAAACTCCAAATCCATCGATTGGAAACTCCAAATTCATCCAGTCCATTTATTTTATCATCTGTAGTATCTTTGTTAACTTGGGCTAGTCGTATTCCCTCCCTAAGGATCTTCCCATCTCCACTTAGATCTATAGACTACCAGTATTCTTAGAGCTGAATGTTCCTGCTTTGAGTCTACCCTATGTCATCTGTGCTGAGTGTCCCTCAATCCAGAATACTCTGTAATCCCCTCTTCATAGAAAACGAACTAAGAAACAAACTTCCAGTCTCCCAAATGGGGGTAAAGCAGTCTTCTGGCTCCATAGAGAGGTGAAGGGATTTGGGCATGCAATTTACTTCTAAACTGAACTTTCATCCTGTTTTCTAGTGTTTGGCTGGATCTTAACTCTTAGCAGAAGCACAGCTGATTCCTGAGCCATTTGGAGGTTCTGCAGGATAAACCTAAAAAGTCACTTTTCTAACTTGGATTAGGAGACTGCCTTTTTTGCATTAGCTAAATCTGTTACTATTTGTACATCTGTTTTCTATTTTTCCAAAGTTTTGTTTTTGTCCTTGCTGGTTTATATCTGTTTTTAAAAAGCGTTTTAATATTATTTTAGTGTGTTTCCAAGAGGGAGCAAAAAGCCAGCGTGTATATCCACTCTGGCATATTTACCTAAACCCCTCTTTCAAAGCTGTTTGTAATTTTAAATTACTTCTGGCTTTACTTATTTCTCCACCAATCAGGAAGAGTTAGATAATCTCTCTCTTGTATTCCCATGACACTCTGTGTATGCTGTTGTTTCGGAACTGATCCCATTGAGTCATATCTTGTTTTTAACTTGTCTCCCCTACCACAGATTGTTATGTAACCAATCTACAGAACTTTTTCATCTGGGAAAACTGAAATTCTATTACTCCCCATACACTCTACCTCCTCAGCCACAATTCTACTTTCTGATTCAATGAGTTTGACTACTCTAGACTCCCTTTATAAGGGAATCATATGTTATTTGTCTTTTTTATGGCTGGCCAATTTCATTTAGCATAATGTCCTCAGTGTTTATCCATGTTTTTGTATGTGTCAAAATTTCTTTTTCTTTTTTTAAGGCCAAATTATATTCTTTTGTATGTGTATACATTTTGTTTAGCCATTGATGGATATTTGGGTGGCTTTTACCTTTTGGCTGTTGTGAATGATGCCAGTAAGAACATGGTTGTACAGATACTTTTTCAAAAGACCCTGCTTTCAGTTCTTTTGGATGTACCCAGAAGTGTGATTCTTTTAAGATACTAACATTTTTTTAAAAGAAAACCGTTTCCCCCTTTATAAAAAAATAGAATATATTTTTCATTCGGGGCTTTAATGATGTTTTGTTATGTTGAGATTCAGGTTATGCATTCCTGGCCAGAATACTGCTTAAGTGACATGTCTTTTTTAGAGTTTCACATACAGAGGCGCATGATGTCCCTCTTAACCTCTTAGGGGTTATGTTAATTTTAATCACCCAATTAAAGTGTTATTCTGTTTCTTTATTATATAGTTATTACTTTTTTTCTTGCATCTTAAAAGCAATCTGTGGAAAAGACACTTAAGAGCATGCGGATATTTTAGTTCTCATCAAAATTTCACCCTTGAATGATTTAGCATTAATGCTTCTTGCCTAAATCAGTCTTTACTATTATGGCTGCAAAATGATGAGGGTTTTTTTCAAAATTTTATTTAAATTCTAGTTAGTTAACATATAGTGTAATATTGTTTTCAGCAGTAGAATTTAGTGATTCATTACATATAATACCCAGTACTCAGCACTTGCCCTCCTTAAGACATCACCCATTTAGCCCATCCCCAATCCACCTCCCTCCATCAATTCTCAGTTTCTTCTCTATTGTAAAGAATCTCTATGGTTTATTTCCCTCACTTTCTCTCTTTTTCCCCCCTTCCCATATATTCACCTGTTTTGCTTCTTAAATTCCACATATGAGTGAAATCATATGGTATTTGTCTTTTTCTGACTGACTTATTTTGCTTAGCATTTTACACTCTAGCTCCATTCATGTTGTTGCAAATGCCAAGATTTCATTCCTTTTGATGGTCGAGTAATATTCCATTAGATGTATATATCACATCTTATCCATTCAGAAATGGTTTTTCAAATCCAATAATGGCTATTTAATTTACAGTTAATTATGAATTGCGTTAAATAGATCAATTGGAATGTCAAGTGGTCAATATATTAAATGTAAGATTTGCTGCTACTATTAAATACACATAATCATGAGGCATAATGATTAAAGTGCTTCTTAAGTTTTAGAATATAATAATTATAGTATTCCTATAGGGTCATTGCATATTTTTAAAATTTGGATATATAGTATACTTTTTTTCTTAATTTCACTTTTAAGAAATCTCTATACCCAGCCCCAAGATCCAGAATCGCATGCTCTACTGATTAAGCCAGCCAGATGCCCTATAGTATGTTTTTTTATTCTCAGTTTATGGATTGTTTACTGGGAACTCTATTTTCCGAATCCTCCTAGTGAACTCTAATTAATGAGTAGCCAAATAATATTCACTTTCTGCTATTGAAGGAAAACTTTACAGTATGGAGTAGCTTTGAGAACTTTAGCTGAATGGAAAGGTATAAAATCTTTTTCCTTTTTAAAGCATAAGTCTGATTCTGTATGTTGGTCTAAAGCATTTAACATCTCTTAAGTAGGTCTAAAGCTGCTATAGTTTCAAGCAATATGGCAGATTCAATGTTCAGAGAAACCTCTGGCAAAGAACACAAAAGTGCTATATACGATGTTAAAACAACTTTTGAAAGGCATGGATGAGCTAAAAGCAAAGTAAGGGGAAAATATAAGGCTGTATGCAATGAAAAAGCCCAGTTCCATGGGGATAAAGGAGCTCTAGAACTCAATTTACCCTTGAGGTCACCTTCTGATCCCTCATGGCCCAACACCTGGGCATTAAGGAGGGGCTTCTGCTTGCATGGAGCAGGAAACCAATTCTGATGGGCATGCTCAGTGGTAAGTTTGGATGCTACAGTGTAAAGCTGGGATCCCCAAAGGATATGACTTTCTGTTAATGACAGGAAAATAACCTGCTTTTCAGAATGACACCACTGGGGGACCCGGGTAGCTCAGCAGGTTAAGACCCTTGATCTCAGCTCAGGTCTTGATCTCAGGGTTGTGAGTTCAAGCTCTGCATTGGTCTCCACACTAGGCGTGAAGCCTAATTAAAACAAAAACAGAATGACACTGTTTGTTTCATCTTTGGCTTTGAATGGAGTGGACAAAAAGAATCTCTCTTCATCACAGTTCTACTCTGATGTGGGTTTGGAGTTGAAATTCACACCGGCAAAAAGAAAAGCTCAGGATAAAAGCTCAGTTTAATGGTTCCTTCGGTTTGGGGTGCCCTAAGGACCTAGCAGAAACAAATAGAAATCTTCTCTAAAGAATAGTACTTTAAATACTGGCTTGAAGTATTTCCATAGTTAAAGTTCCAACCATACACATTTATTAGAGAGTATTCTTGGGATCAACACATGTGGAAGGGAGAGGAAGGAAGCAATATTAGGCAGAGAAGTCAAGCTTCAGTGAAGACCCAACAAAGGTTTCACTGATACTACAGGAAGCTCTGGAGATGGGGTGATCCTTCAGAGTTCACTTGAGTTGGGGCAAGAGGGTTAGGCCTTTTTACCCTCACTGGATGTGGGCTGCTCCTAGAAGGAGCCTTGACCTTAAATGAGACAGTATTCTTTAGACAACAACCCCCAAAAGGGCCAACAGCCGAGAGCTACTTTCTGGCAGCGTTCCAACACCTGTGGGAAAAGTTCACATTCCTGAAAGGGAATCCAGGCAGTGCATCATAATGCACAAGGAATCACAAGGAACAAAGAAAGCTTGTAGGTGAACATAGGAAACACTGACTTTATAAATTAAAGCAATATTGTCTAATTTGTGTGGTTAAAGTCAATATAGAACTAAAAATTTCAGAATCATAGTATTAGAAGTCTGGAGGGAAGTGATTGGAATTAATGCCTTCTAAGATCTGATATATAGTAGAATATTATACAGCAGGGAGAATGAATACCATTACAGCTTCATGTTCCAACATAAACAGCAAGATTCTTTGAATGGAAAAAGTGTGATTCCATTTATATAAAGCTTAAAAACCATCAACACCAAGCAATATGTTGTTAAGGATACATACAAATACGATAAAACTTAATAGGTATTAGAATAAGTAACACGGAATTCACAGCAAGAATTGGCATAGACACACAGAGGGCTTCCATAGCACTGTAACACTTCCTTAATCTAGGCGTGGATATACAGAAGTTTGTTTTATTATAATTCCTTTAACTATACATGTATGTATTATGTCTGTGGTAAAATTTTTTTAACTCTATTAAGGTGTTTAGAAGGAAGGAATATGCTGGTTTTGGTGACCAGAGCATGCTAAAGTTATCTCCTAGGGGCGACTGGGTGACTCAGTTGGTTAAGCATCCAACTTCAGCTCAGGTCATGATCTCACGGTTCCTGAGTTCGAGCCCTGTGATGGGTTCTGTGCTGACAGCTCGGAGACTGGAGCCTGCTTCAGATTCTGTGTTCTCCCTCTCTCTTTGCCCCTCATTCTATCTCTCATAAATAAATAAACTTTAAAATTTTTTTTAAAAATAAAGTTATCTCCTAGATTAGTATTCAGCAGTGCTAATCTGGATCCAGTCAAGTCTATTTAGAATCAGAAATGAAATATCAGTTATATGATTGAGTCATCTCCATTTTATTTATCAACGTTGCCCTCAAATGGGATGGGATTACTCTTTTACAGGTATTTCAGATACAGTAAATGATGGAATTTGAAGTTTGAAAATGATCCCAAATTCTGCAGTAAGTTTTTGTTAGATGAATCCAGTATGTAATATAATAGTTATCATATTCCCAATGAAGGCAACTGATTTTGCCATTCTCATCCACCTTAGTATTTCAGGATGGCCAGTTTAACTTTCTTTCTCTTATGCTTATTCTTCTTGGGAGTGGTATAAGACGACTTCTGCCTTTTCTTAGCACCACTGCAAAGTCTCAACACAAGATGAAGAGTGAACTCCTTTTTAATGTTGTAATCAGACAGCGTACATCCATCTTCTAGTTGCTTGCCACCAAAGATCAGTCTCTGGTGATCAGGAGGAATACCTCATCCTGAGTCTTGGCCTTCACATTTTCTGTTGTTTCTGAAGGTTCAGCCTCAAGAGTGATGGTCTTCCCCATAAGAGTTTTCATGAAAATCAGCATCTTGACAGTGGTTCCACCACAGATGGCAGATCAGAAAGTCCTCTCTTTACTTTTGATATCACTGTCTTCTGGTTCTTTTCCCTCATAGGTTTCTCTTTCTCTTGTTTTCCTTCCTTATTTGAAATATAAGGGTATTTATACTCTTCCTTTAGACAACTTCTATGGTTTTATATACCGTCCATATGCTGACACTGTCATTGTTTATATTTCTGTACTAGAACTCTCCTCCAAACTTTAGACTCTTCTGTCAAACTATCTATTTCATATCTTAACTTGGATGCCTCATACTTAGAATAGTGCTTGACACATATCAGTACTATATGAGTATTAGCTATTATCTTTGTTTGTTTTTAATAAATAGCACTATCATCTACCCAGTTATTTAAGCTAGAAACCTTGATTTTTCCTTTTTCCTCTTAATCCAGTTCATCACTTATGTCTTCAAGATACATCCTCTATATACTCTCTTCATCTCCATTTTCACCACCCTAACCCAAATGCAGCATCATCTTATACCTGGCTAACTGCAAATGTCCCCAAACTATACGCTGTTTAACATAGCGATTAAGAACCAGGCTTTGGAATTGAACCAGTTAGGTTTACTTCCTGGCTCTGCCACTTACAAGTTATATGAACTTGGGTGTCCTCTCTGTCTCTGTTTCTTCATTTACAAAATGAAGATCCAGTTGTTTTTAAATTTTGAGAATCAGTTTTTCCCTCAGCAATTATGAATAGGCCAGCTGTTTTCCACTGATATGAAGTTCTATTTTTGTCATATATCAAGTTATTATACAGGGTTTGGCCTGTTTCTGGGCTACTGTGTTCTGTTAGTCTATTAATCGCTCCTGATTTTATCGCTGACTTAATTATTTTAGTTTCATGGTTAAGTCTTGATAACTGACAGGACAAGTTCTTCATTTTATTGTTCTTCCAAAATCTTTTGACTATTCTAGGCCTTTTGCCTATTTTCTTGCCTATGAAAGAACTTTGAAATGTAAAAAATGGTATTTCTTTATTTTCTTTTAAAATAAATGTGGTTTTTTTTACCTTTACCACATGAGACACACACTGTTGTCTACTAGATTTAATTCTGTTCCATTCCAGTGCTTCACCTGAAATAGGTTTTCTTTTAAAATAAATATGGCTACCATTTATCAAATATTATTTTGCTCACAGAAAGTACATACTTTCTCTAAGAACCCTAGAGTCACACTGTAGAGAAGTGCTCAGATGATGAAGGGTATATGAACTTACGATCAGCTGAGAAACCAGCAAATTCACACCACTCACTCCAGAGCATATGCTTACTGAAAAATCAGGTAGAATTGTCTATACTATTTATATAGTAAGTAGTCATTTTTCTTTCTTGTATTGCTGAGCTTCTTACAGTTGAATTTGTGATAATTAACTTCATAAAGAAACTCCACAGTATATGATTATGTGTTTATGTTAAGTTTTACCTGAATTTTTGTCTCATCTTTTTGTCATTCAGATAAGAAAGAATGATCCTATACTGTATTATTCCTTTATTCTCTACAGATAATGGATTCTGAATTAATGCATAGTATTGTAGGAAGCTACCTTAAACCTCCAGAAAGAGTGTTTGTTCCATCATTGACCCAGAGTGATGAATCATCCCAGACTTACCGCTCTGTGAACTTAGAAGGTACCTCTCCTAAAATGCTTCATAGTCCAAATAGCCAAGGTAATTCTTTTTCTTTTAATGTTTATTTATTTATTTTGAAAGAGAGAGAGTGTGTGGGGGGGAGGAGCAGAGGAGAGGGAGAGAGAGAATCTCAAGCAGGCTCTGCACTGTCAGTGAGTGCAGAGATGGCACAGGGCTCAGTCCCACAACCGTGAGATCATAAGCTGAGCTGAAATCAACAGTCACACACTTAACAAAAACTGAGCCAGCCAGTGCCCCAAATAGCCAAGATAACGCTAATTTAAAATCTTATTTAAAAGTAGGGAATGGTAATAAATAAAAAATTTTACATGAAAAACATTTTTTGTGATGTTTATTTTTCAGAAAGAGACAGAGTGCCAATGGGTGAGGAGCAGAGAGAGAAAGAGAGATAGAATCTGAAACAGGCTCCAGGCTCTGAGCTGTCAGCACAGAGCCCGATGCGGGGCTCAAGTTCACAGACCCTGAGATAATGACTAACGGTCATGACCTGAGCTGAAGTCAGATGCTTAAATGACTGAGGCACTCAGGCACCCTTAAAATTTTACATTTCTATGTAGAAGATAATATTATGTATTTAATCTTAATAAAACTATTGGTTTTGACTCTGTTGCTTAAAATTTCTATAAACATAGATAAGTTATTTAGTGTTTTTTTTATTTTGGCTTCTTCAGCTATAAGATGAAGATTAACCAACTAGACACATATTACAAATTTATCCTAAAAAATCACTAGGAAAATACTCTGAAGAATAAAAAAAAAGATTTGGAATTCTTCTAAACTAGATGATTAGAATAATAGTTAATTGAGTAAAGTTGGGTCTTATTCAAGGATTAAATCAGAAATTGCCTATTTCCAAAATTATCCTTGAAAATTTTGGGGGGAGTCAGTACATTGTAAGTACATTGTAAGTATTGTAACTTTTAAAATATAAACTTAGGAGAATCTCAGAATTGAATTAGGAAAACATTTATGACTTTAGGCATACTTAGAAAACTGTATAACTCTGAACCTACCTGAATCATGATGATATTAATACAGCTGAATAAAAATCACAGTGATACATGTGTACCACTTAAAATCTTTCAAGCCTGACATGAATCAAACCACTAGGTTACAGTTTTTTTTCTGGTGGAAGAAACTGTGTTCTGACTCCTTTGTTCTGATTATCAATACTATAATCTTAGACAAAAATATAATGTGTTTGTGGTTTAACTAAAACTGAACATACCAAGGGCTGAGAAAAACCTTTAACATTAAATCTGAATTTTTCCATGTTAATTAATAGGCACTACATTTTAATTTTCTTTATCCATACTCAGACTTTTATGCCGCCTAGACTATATCTTTTTTAAGTCTTTTTATTTGAAGATATATATTTTATTGAACTAAATTGTGATTATTAGCTGTCTCAAACCTAGAAAATTACTAAACACAATCACAAATATACTGTTTTTATAAGATATGTTAGAAAAAATTTGTCCCTCTTTAGAGTTTTAGTGGTTTTTTTTTTTTTTTGAGGAATAAAATATATATCACTTGTATGTTTTTCTGGCTTACTAACAAAAATAATACTGTTCACTTTCATATGATACCATGTAAGTGTTCAAAATTTTCATTAAAGAAACAAGCACATTTTTTTTCAACAGCTCTTATTTTAGCCTTAAAAACTCTTCAGGAAAAGATTCATCGTTTAGAGTTGGAGAGAACACAAGCTGAGGACAACCTGAACATTCTTTCCAGAGAAGCAGCACAGTATAAAAAGGCCTTGGAGAAAGAAACAAATGAGAGAAATCTGGCACACCAGGAACTGATAAAGCAGAAAAAAGGTAAGAAAATTCAATAGTTCTCAGAAACAAGGGGTTATCAGAGCTTACAACTTGCAAATAAGCCTAGTCTAACATTTACTCAAATGTCTTTGTTCTTATATACATTGAAACTTTGAGGCCTTGTTCTCAATCTGATACTTTGTATTAAATGGATATAACCTTGAGCTTACATATATTATCCCAGTTCATAAATTACTGAGATTAAAAGAAAAAAATTAAGTTTTTAGACAAATTGTGTTTAGAAATTAGAACATTTTCAGAATACCAACAAAATCTAGTTTTACCCATAATATAATTGAAATACTTTATATTTTCAGTCAACACTAGGTTTTTAAATTTGAAAAAATAAAACAACACTAGTAATTAAACAATATAAAAACCATAAAAATGAATAAAAATTTTTATTAACTTGAAAGATTAATTAGAGGAAATAGACAGGTAAGTAGAGGTTTTTGTGGAAATTATAAAAAGAACATCAGGACATAAGTTTTTGAGTTTTGGAACATAAGTTCCTTAGGGTTGCCTGGGTGGGTCAGTCTATTAAGCACCTAGCCTTAGCTCAGGTCATGATCTTGCGATCCATGAGTTCAAGCCCTGAGTAGGGCTCTGTGCTAACAGGTTGGAGCCTGGAGCCTGCTGCAGATTCTGTGTCTCCTTCTCTTTCTGCCCCTCCCCCACTTGCCTCTGTTTCTCTCAAAAGTAAATATAAAAATTTAAAAAAAAAACCCATAAGTTCTTTATTAATTTTACTTCATAATGTATAGCTTTCTTTTTTCTTATACTATATTCAGCTTCATAAATAAGATTCAAGTTTGTATGTCAACTTATAAAAAGTATGAAGAATTGAGAAAAATTTTTCTGAGGTTATTGGACAAAAGTGGAAGAAAGAGCTACAGAAAGTAAAAAATTAAAGTATTAGAAAGGATTACTTCTTAGGAAATAACTATGTTGTCAGTAGTCAAGAGCAGAGGAAATGGGAATGGTAGAATACATATACTCAAGTTTCCTGAAAGAGAAAAATATCTAGATAAGAAAGAGATGATAAGTCCTCTGTCATTTCCCAGGAACATCTAGGATTTCTATCATCCCACAAGTAAGTCATTGACATCTTACACTTATAGAAATATACCCTGTGGATCTTTAGAGGGAGACAGTGTTAAACTAGTTATATGTACTTAATGAGATATTCACAAAATGTATGTCCATAACTCTTACAGTCAGTACTTAGAACTAAAGAATTCATGAACTTTTAGCTCTTGATTGAATTTATATAATGTATTTCTTGTGATAACCAAACCTGTAATCTGTATGATAATCAACACATTATTACTTTTTCTTTTTCACAGATATCACTATACAGTTAAATTCAGCCCAGTCTCGCTGTACTCTTCTAGAGAAGCAACTGGAATATACAAAGAGAATGGTTCTCAATGTAGAGCGAGAGAAGAATATGATCCTAGAGCAACAGGTGAAGATATTTTCTATATGAATATAATATAATTTAATTATTTAATATATTTTTGGAGAATATTTAATGTCATGGGAATATTGTATTGTAATTTTAAGTAGGATAAAAAGCTGTATTGAGGACATTTCCACTTGTAGTGAAGCTGACTAGGTCACTGGACCAAGCTTTCTTTAGAAGAAAACAAGAAAGACTAGGCAATATATTAAAAAATAAGGAAGGAAGGGAGGCAGGGAAGGGGGAAGAAAAGAAAAAGGGGAAAAAATACATAAAGGCATTGGAGAGTTAATGAAGTGATGAAAAATCACTTTGGATGTGGACTTAAATCCAAAGGGGTTGGCCTCTGGAGAGGTTGGTCTGAGACCCCATCCTTCTTAGGGCATTTCTGATTCCAGAGTTACCAAATAATGCTTTTCAAAGCTATGGGGCTAGAGGAATTGAAGTTAGATTCCAGGGCCTACCAAGAGTAGAAACCCTGATAGATCTATTGTGCTCTGAATGCATTGTGGGGATGAACAAGAAGGAAAACAACCCGGATTAATCTCTCAGAGTAATCTAGAAAATCTTAGTCTTTGAAATTGGTTTTAAGTCATCCTGAATAGCTAATATTCCCAGGGACCTGAAATGATTTCTACAAACATTTCTTTAACACAGTGAAAAACTTTCAATCAAACATAACCAGGCAGAAGGAATTAAGACACTATGAAATTTTCTTTCATTAGTGTTTTATAGTTTCTGGAGTACAGGTCTTTCACCTGTTTGGTTTGGTTTATTCCCAGGTATCTTACTGGGTTTGGTGCAATGGTAATGGGATTAATTCCTTAATTTCTCTTCCTGCTACTTTTTTTTTTGTTTTGTTTACAAATAGTTTATTGTCAAATTAGTTTCCACATAACACTCAGTGCTCATCCCCACAAGTGCCCTCCTCCATGCCCATCCCTCCTCCCCCCCACATCCATCAGTCCTCAGTTTTTGTCAGCATTCAAGAGTCTCTCATGGTTTGCCTCTCTCCCTTTCCCCCACCATTTCCCCCCTTCTTTTCCCCCTTGTTCCTCCGTCAAGTTCCTTCTAATCCTCCTATACATGGAAAGAGCCTAAGTATCCATCAACAGATGAAGGGATCTTCCTGCTACTTCATTATTGATGTATAGAAATGCAACAGATTTCTTTGAATTAGTAATAAAATAGTTGCCAAAAAACAAGAGTCCAGAGCCAGATGGCTTTTCAGGGGAATTCTACCAAACATTTAAAGAACAGTTAAGACCTATTCTTTTGAAGCTGTTCCATAAAGTAGAAATGAAAGGAAAACTTCTAAACTCATTCTGTGAAGCCAGCATTACCTTGATTCCAAAACCAGAGACCCCACTAAAAAGGAGAACTATAGACCAATTTCCCTGATGAACATGGATGCAAAAATCCTCAACAAGATACTAGCCAAATGGATCCAACAATATATTAAAAGAATTATTCAACATGGCCAAGTGGGATTTATACCTGGCATGCAGGGCTGGTTCAATATCCACAAATCAGTCAGTGTGATACATCACATCAATAAAAGAAAGGACAAGAACCATAAGATCCTCTCAATAGACGCAGAGAAAAACATTTGACAAATCTAGCATCCTTTCTTGATAAAAACCCTCAAGAAAGAAAGGATAGAAGGATCATACCTTAAGATCTTAAAACCCATATATGAAAGACCCATCGCTAATATCACCCTCAGTGGGGAAAACTGAGAGCTTTCTCCCTAAGGTCAAGAACAAGACTGGGATGTCCACTCTCACTACTGTTATTCAACATAGTATTGGAAGTCTTAACTTCAGCAGTCATACAACACAAAGAAATAAAAGGCATCTAAATCAGCAAGGAGGAAGTCAAAGTTTTACTCTCCGCAGATGGCATGATACTCTATATGGAAAACCCAAAAGATTCCAGCAGGAAGCTCCTATAACTGATTCATTAATTCAGCAAAGTCACAGGATATAAAATCAGTGCACAGAAATTGGTTGCATTCCTATACACCAATAATGAAGCAATAGAAAGAGAAATCAAACAATCAATTCCATTTACAATTGCACCAAAACCATGAAATACCTAGGAATAAACCTAACCATAGAGGTGAAAAATCCATACACTGAAAACTATAGAAAGCTTATGAAAGAAATTGGTGACACAGAAAAATGGAAAAATATTCCATGCTCCTGGATTGGAAGAACAAATATTGTTAAAATGTTGATACTACCCAAAGCAATTTACATATTCAATGCAATCCCTATCAAAATAACATCAGCCTTCTTCACAAAGCTAGAACAAACAATCCTAAAGTTTGTATGAAACCAGAAAAGACCCCAAACAGCAAAAGCAATCTCAAAGAAGAAAACCAAAGCAGGAGGCATCACAATCCCAGACTTCAGACTATATTACAAAGCTGTAATCATCAAGACAGTATGGTACTGGCACAAAAATAGACACTCAGATCAATGGAACAGAATAGGGAACCCAGAAATGGACCCACAAACATATGGCAAATTAATCTTTGACAAAGCAGGAAAGAATATCCAATGGAGCAAAGACAGTTTTTTCAGCAAATGGTGCTGGGAAAACTGGACAGTGACATGCAGAAAAATGAACCTGGACCACTTTCTTACACCATACACAAAACTAAACTCAAAATGGATGAAAGACCTAAATGTAAGACAGGAAGCCATTAAAATCCTAGAGGAGAAAGCAGGCAAAAACCTCTTCAACCTTGGCCACAGCAACTTCTTACTCAATACGTTGCCGTTGCTGGAGGGAGGCAAAGGAAACAAAAGCAAAATGAACCATTGGAACGTCATCCAGATTAAAATCTTCTGCACAGCAAAGGAAATAATCAGCAAAACTAAAAGGCAACTGACAGAATGAGAGAAGATATTTGCAAATGACATATCAGATAAAGTGTTAGCATCGAAAATCTATAAAAAATTTATCAAACTCAACACCCAAAAAACAAATAATCTAGGGAAGAAATGGACAGAAGACATGCATAGACACTTCTCCAAAGAAGACATCCAGATGTCTAGCAGACACATGAAGAAATAAATGCTCAGCATCACTCATCATCAGAGAAATACAAATCAAAACCATAATGAGATACCACCTCACACCAGTCGGAATGGCT
Organism: Crocuta crocuta; assembly: GCF_008692635.1. Lineage (NCBI taxonomy): Eukaryota > Metazoa > Chordata > Mammalia > Carnivora > Hyaenidae > Crocuta > Crocuta crocuta. The sequence continues at coordinate 5,251,236 of NW_027532594.1, forward strand.
AACATTAACAACTCAGGCAATGACAGTTGTTGGTGTGGATGCAGAGAAAGGAGAACCCTTCTGCACTGCTGTGGGAATGCAAACTGGTACAGCCACTCTGGAAAACAGTATGGAGTTTCCTCAAAAAATTGAAAATAGAACTACCCTATAACCCAGCAATTGCACTACTAGGTATTTATCCAAGGGATACAGAAGTGCTGTTTCAAAGGGGCACATGCACCCCAATGTTTATAGGAGCACTATTGACAATAGCCAGAGTATGGAAAGAGCCCAAATGTCCATTGACCATGAACGAAGATGTGGTGTGTATATATACATATATATACACAATGGAGTATTACTTGACAATCAAAAAGAATGAAATCTTGCCATTTGCAACAATGTAGATGGAACTAGAAGATATTATGCTAAGTGAAGTTAGTCAGAATGACAAATATATGACTTTACTCACATAAGGAACTTTTAAGATACAAAACAGATGAACATAAGGGAAAGGAAGCAAAAATAGTATAAAAACAGGGAGGGGGACACAACATAAGAGACTCTTAAATATAGAGAACAAACAGAGGGTTGCTGGAGGGGTTGTGGGGGGATTGGGCTAAATGGGGAAGGGTCATTAAAGAAAACACTTGTTGGGATGAGGACTAGGTGTTAGGATGAATCAGTGGAATCTACTCCTGAAATCATTGTTACACCATGTGCTAACACACTTGGATGTAAATTTCAAAAATGAGATAAAACCTGAAAAAAAAAAAAAAGAAAATCAACAGATTTCTCTACACATTGATTTTATATCCTGTGACTTCACTGAATTCATTTATCAGTTCTAGCGCTTTTTTGGTGGAGTCTTTTCAGGTTTTCTGTATAAAGTATCATGTCATCTACAAATATTGAAAGTTTTACTTCTTCCATGCTAAAACATTGATGAAAGAAATTGAAGATGACAGAAAGAAATGGAAAAACATTGTTAAAATGTCTATACTACCCAAAGCAATCTATACATTTAATGCAATTTCTATTCAAATACCAACAGCATTTTTCACAGAGCTAGAACAAACAATCCTAAAATGTGTGTGGAACCACAAAAAGACCAAAACTTATTCTTGAAAAGGAAAAGCAAAGCTAGAGGCATCACAATTCTATACTTCAAGTTATATTACAAAGCTGTAGTGATTATAACTGTATGGTGCCGGCACAAAAATAGACACATAGATCAATAGAACAGAAGAGTAAACCCAGAAATGAACCCACAACTATGTGGACAATTAATCTTTGACAAAACAGGAAATATCCAATGGAAAAAAGATAGTCTTTTCAACAAATGGTTTTGGGAGAGCTGGACAGCAACATGCAGAAGAATAAAACTGGACCACTTCCTTACATCATACACAAAAACAATGCAAAATGGATTGAAGATCTAAATGTGAGACAGGAAACCATTAAAATCCTAGAGAAGGGGCGCCTGGGTGGCTTAGTCGGTTAAGCGTCCGACTTTCGCTTAGGTCATGATCCCGCGGTTCGTGGGTTCGAGCCCTGCGTCGGGCTCTGTGCTGACTGCCAGCTCAGAGCCTGGAGCCTGTTTCAGTCTGTGACTCCCTCTCTCTCTGACCCTCCCCTGCTCACGCTGTCTCTCTCTCTCTCTCTCCTAGAAATAAATAAAACATTAAAAAAAAAATTTAAATCCTAGAAAAGAACACAGGCAGTAACCTATTTGACATTGGCTGTAGCAACTTCTTTCTAGGTATATCTCCTAAGGCAGAGGAGACAAAAGCAAAATAAACTATTGAGACTTCATCAAAATAAAAGGCCTCTGCCCAATGAAGGAAACAATCAATAGAACTAAAAGGCAACCTATGGAATGGAGAAGATATTTGCCAATGACATATCTGATAAAGGGTTAGTACCCAAAATATACAAAAAATTCATAAAACACAACACCCCAAAAATGAATAATCCAATTAAAAAAATGGGTAGAAGACCTGAATACACATTTTTTCAGAGGAGACATCCAGATGGCCAATAGACATGTGAAAAGATGCTCAACATCACTGATCATCAGGAATATACAAATCAAAACTACAATGAGATACCACCTCACACCTGTCAGAATGGTTAAAATCAACAGCAACAAGAAACAGGTGTTGGCAAGGATGTGGAGAAAGGGGAGCCCTCTTGTACTGTTGCTGGGAATACAAATTGGTGCAACCATCCTGGAAAATAGTATGGGGTTTCCTCAAAAAGTTAAAAATAGAACTAAGCTGTGATCTAGCAATTGCACTACTAGATATTTAACCAAAGAATACAAAAATACTAATTTTTCAAAGGGGTACATGCACCCTGTATTTATGGCAGCATTGTCTACAATAGCCAAATTATGGAAAAAGTTCAAGTGTCCCTTGACTGAAGAATGGATAAAGAAGATTTGGGTATGTGTGTATGTATATATATAATGAAGTGTTACTTGGCCATAAAAAAGGATGAAATCTTGCCATTTGCAATGACATGGATGGAGCTAGAGCGTATAATGCTAAGCAAAGGAAGTCCGTTAGAGAAAGACAAATACCATATGATTTCACTCATCTGTGGAATTTAAGAAACAAAACAAATGAGTGAAGGTGGGGGGCGGGGGGAGATACAAATCAAGAAACAGACTCTAAACTGTAGAGAACAAACTCATGGTTACCAGAAGGGAAGTGGGTGGAGAGATGGGTCAAGTGGTGAGAATTAAGGAGTGCACTTGTTGTGATGAGTGCTGGGTGTTATATGGAACTGTTGAATCATTATATTGTACATCTGAAACTAATATACTGTATATTAACTAACTGGAATTTAAATAAATTTTACTTAAAGGAAAAAGACACTATGAAAAGAAATAGCATACATAACAGACTATATAGGCACTCTTACAAGTTAGCACCAACTGGATGCTGATTCTAAAAGACAAAAACATAAACTTTAAAATAATTATACTTGCTATAATCAAGGCGATAAAAGATGATTGATAATTTCAGCGAAGCATTGGAAACCATAAAATGACAGAGCAGACTTGAGAAAGAACCAAATAAAACTTATGGAACTGAAAATTATGGTATCTGAAATTTGAACTGAATGGATGGATCCAACAGTAGATTGGAAGAGGTAATCAGTGAATGGGAAGGCAAAGTCATCCAGATCAGCAAAGAGACAAAATGAGAGTAAATTCAGAAAATAAATTAAGAGGCATAAGTTCTTGAAAGTTAAACTTATGTGTAACTGGAATTCCAAAAGGAAATGAGAGAGAATGGGACATAAGCAGTATTTGAAGAAATAGTGACTGAGGATTTTCCAAAAAGGGATTTAAAAAAAATCACACCACAGATTCAAGAAAACCAAATCTATAAAACCAAATCAGGAATAACAAAAAGAAATATATACCTAGATACCTCATAATGAATAATAAGACAAGCATAAAATCTTAAAAGCTGCTGGGGGAAAAAGATTACATACGTTCAAAGGGACAATTAAAGTGACCTCTGACTTATCAAATGAAAGTACTGAATTCAGACAATGGACTGATATAGTTAAGTATTAAAAAGAAAATACCTGCCAACCTACTATCCTAAACCTGGGGGAAATATCCTTTAGAAATAAAGATGAGATAAAGACATTTAAAGGCTAACAGAGACTGAAATCATCTGTTACCAAGAGATCCATTCTAAAGGAACCACTAACAGACATTCAGACAGAAAGATAATTATCTGAGATGAAAGGTCAGAGATGCAGGAAAGAAAGAGCAACGAAAATGGTGTGTATGTGGGGCGCCTGGGTGGCTTAGTCGGTTAAGCGTCCGACTTTCGCTTGGGTCATGATCTCGCAGTTCGTGGGTTCGAGCCCCGCGTCGGGCTCTGTGCTGACTGCCAGCTCGGAGCCTGGAGCCTGATTCAGTCTGTGACTCCCTCTCTCTCTCTGACTCTCCNAAGCAACGAAAATGGTGTGTATGTGTGAATAAATCTAAATGAATAGTGTATAAAAGCAATTATAATGTTTTATGTGGCTTAAAGTTATATAAAGGATTAAAATTGAGAACAATAGTTTATAAATTAGGCAGGGGTAAAATGTAGTTTAAAGTGTTGTAAGGTTTGGGGCACCTGCCTGGCTCAGTGGGAAGAGTATGCAACTCTTGATCTCAGGACTGAGGTCGAGCCCTATGTTGGGTGTAGAGATCACTTAAAAACAAATTTAAAATAATGTTAAGTGTATAAGGCTTTTGCATTGTTATGGAATGGTTAGCAGTACCAGTCAATACTGGATTTTCATGGGTAAAGTATTTAAGAGATTTTTCAAGGAACTATAGAAGTTGACTCCACAATTTATATTAAAAAGCAAAGGTCCAAGAATAGCCAAACTATTTTGAAGAATGTGAGGTCTTGCTTTACTATATATTGAAACACATTGCAATGCTATCAAAATTAACATAGCTATATGGATAGACAACCAGAATAAAGGAATAGAATACACTCAGGAATAGACTCACTTACACGGAAATTATATACAACAAGGGTGCCGTTGCAGATCAGTGGAGAAAATATAGACTGCAATAAATGGTTTTTGGAAAATTGATTAGCTATGTGAGAAAAAAATGAAATTGGAGCCCAGCCTTACATTATTCACAAAAATCAATTCCAGATGGATTTAAGATTTACATGTAAAAGGGAAAACTTTGTAATTTTTAGAAGCAGAACAATGTCTTGATGACTTTGGAGTGGAGAAGGATTTCTTAAATAAGACAAAAAAGTAACAAAACAGTAGAAAAATGGGCTCAGTTATAAAGAGGCATTTTGTAGGAAAAAAGAAATCACAAATGGTCATACATTTATGAAAGAGTTCTCATTCGCATTAGTAACTAGGAAAATGCAAATTGAAAGCCCAACAAGATACTGCTTCACATCCACCAGATTCGAAAAAATGTAAAAGTGACAATTCTGAGTTGTGTAAATAAGGTACAACAACCAGAAGAACAATCACTTTGTGAAGTTCAGTTATTTTATCTTATAAAATAACCTTGAAATTCTTATCATAGCTAAATATTGTTGATCAGTGACTTTTAACAGTTTTTTAAATGTTTTTGAGGTATAATTTATATATGAAATGCACAGATCTTAGGTGTAGTGTTTAGTGATTATTGATAAGTATATAATCCACAGTCCTATTAGATAATAGAAATTCATATCTCTGTCAAGATATTTCCTGCTTTCTCCTCACTTCCCAACAAGGCAACTACTGTGCTGATTTATTTTGCCTTAGAGTTTTTGCCTGTCTTAGAATTTCATATAATTGGATCATAGGAAATATACTCTCTTGTTTAGCATAAAGTTTTTTAGATTAGTCCATGTTGTTGCCTGTATCAATAGTTTTTTATTGCTTATAGAATTTTATTACATAGATATGCCATGATTTGTTGATTTGTTTTTCTTTTGATTGACATCTGGCTTGTTTTCTGTTTTGGGATATGATGAATAAAGCTACTGTGAGCAAATCTTTTGTGGATGTATGTTTTATTTCTTTGGGGTAAATATCTAGTAATGAAGTTGTGCCACAGAGTAGGTGCATGTTTAACTTTATAAGAAACTTCTAAACTGTTTTCCAAAATATCTTCTTTAGAAGTTATTAGTTTGCATTTTTCTCTGACCCATCTGAAATTAATTTTTGTATGGTGAGAGAAAATGTTGAAGGTTACATTTCTTTCTATGTGGATGTCTACTTGTTCCAGCACCACTCATTACAAGACTTTACTTTCTCCCATTGAATTGTTTTGGCACCTTTGTCTACAGTTGATTGGCTGTATAGATAAAGTCTGTTTCTGGGACCCTGTATACCATGTAGCTTTATAATAAGTCTTGTGATGTCAAATAATGTGAATCTTCTAACTTTGTTCTTTTTGAAGATTGTTGTGGTTATTATAGATCTTTTGCACTTCTATATGCATTTTATGATCAATCTGGCATTTTCTAAAAAATAAGTCTCCTAGATTTTGACTATGCTCTTGTTAAATCTGGAGATCATTTGTTTTTTTTGTTTTTTTTTCTTTTTTTAAATGTTTTACTTATTTCTAGGAGAGAGAGAGACAGCGTGAGCAGGGGAGGGTCAGAGAGAGAGGGAGTCACAGACTGAAACAGGCTCCAGGCTCTGAGCTGGCAGTCAGCACAGAGCCCGACGCGGGGCTCGAACCCACGAACCGCGAGATCATGACCTAAGCGAAAGTCGGACGCTTAACCGACTAAGCCACCCAGGCGCCCCAAATCTGGAGATCATTTGGAGGAAAATTGACGTCTCAAAAATATCTAATCTTTCAAATCCATGAACATAGTATAATTCTCCATTTAGTTCAGTCTTTCTCTTCATGGTTTGTAGTTTTTAATGAGAGGTCTTACACAACTTTTGTTAAATTTATCTCTAAGAATTTAATGTTTTCTTAATGCTATTATGAACTGTATAATTTTTCCCTCACTTTTCTATTACTAGAAGAATTGATATTTGTGTGACTTTATATCCTGTAGTCTTGTTAATTTGTTTATTCTAGTAGTTTTCAACTTTTTAGGGATTTTCAGTATACACAGTCATGCCATCTGTGAATAAAGACAATTTTCTTCTTTTCCAATTATTATGGCTTTTATTTCTTTTTTCCACCTTACTGCACTGGTTGTTACAGCTAATACACTTTTAAGTAGAAGTGGTAAGGACTGTTGTCCTTGCTTTGTTTCTGATCTTTGCATTTTATAATGCAAAAGATGCCAGTCTCTCACTATTAATTATAATCTTATCTATAGGCTATTCATATCTCTCCCATATCAAGTTGTGGAAATTACCTTCTATTCTTAGTTTGCCAGAAGTTTTTATCATGAGTGAATATTGAATCTTGTTAATTGCTTTTTCTGCACCTGACAAAAGGGGCACATGATTTTTCTCTTTTATTCTGTTAATATGGTAAGTTACATTGTTTGATTTTCAAACATTAATGGATGTCGCATTCTTGGTGTGGACACCAAGTGATTTTGATGTATTATTTTTTTTCTACATTCTACATGTCTACACTCTACATAGCTTGATTCAGTTTGCTAAAATTTTGCTTAAGTATTTTTTGACTATGTCTGTGAAGGATCTTTGTAATTTTCTCATAATGTCTGTGTAGTTCTGGTGTCATGGTTTTGTTGGCCATAAAATTACTTGGAAAGATCCCTTCTTCTGTTTTCTGAATGACCCTATGTAAGACTAGTGTTATTTATTCCTTAAATGTTTGATAGATTCAAATTTGATAGAAGTGGTCTGGAACTAGAGTATTCTTTGTGGACAGTTTTTAAATTATGAATTCAATGTATTAACAGATATAGGGCTACTTAGATTTTCTGTTTCTTTTTGTGTCTTTAGACATGTCCCTTCTTTCATTTCTGATATTGCTAATTTATTATGTTGCTCTTTTAAAAATTATCAGTCTACCTATCACTTCTCTAAATTTTATTGATTTTTTTTCAAAAAGGCAACTTTTTTTTTGGAGAAAGCATTTTTTTTCATTTCTTTTTTTTCCTTTTCTTAAAATTAAATTCCAGTTAGTTAACATACAGTGTAGTATTGGTTTCAAGAATATAATTTAATGATTCATCACTTACATATAACAGGAAGTGCTCATCCCAGCAAGCATCCTCCTTATTTAGCCCATCCTCCCCTCCAGCAACCTTCAGTTTGTCCTGTGTATTTAAGCATCTCTAGTGGTTTGCCTAACCCCTCTGTTTTTATCTTCTTTTTTCTTCTCTCCCCCTACATCTGTTTCAAAAAAAACTTTTTTTATTTTTAATTTTTTTGGTTTATTTTCTACTTAATTGATTTCTATTTTATTATTTCCTTCCCTATTGATTTAAAACTTTTATTCTTTTAAATGTTGCATTTTATGGTGAAAGCTATTGAGTTCCCTCTAAACTGCTTTACTTATGTCCCACAGAGTTTGATGTTTTGCTGTTTTTTTTTTAATTTGAGAGAGCATGAGCCAGGGAGAGGGGGTAGAGTAGCGGGTGGGGAGAGAGAAGGAGAATCTTAAGCAGGCTCAGCATGGAAACTGATACAGCGCTTGATCCCTCAACTCTGGAATCATGACCTGAGCCGAGTAGAACACTCAACCGATTGAGCCACCCAGGCACCCCAGATGTTTTGTATTTTTGTTGTCATTCAGCCAAAAAAATGTTTTCTAACTTCTCTAGTGATTTCTTTTTAAATTTTATTGACTTCTCTTCCTTCTGGTACTTCTCTTTTAAGTAGCTGCTGTACAGGTTAAGGTATGTGTTCTTAACTAAACCAATCAGCCATGAATTAGTATTAAAACATTTCAGTATAATGAACAATCCTTACTACAGTGTGCTTCCACTTGTCCCCTTTGTGCTACAGTTTTCATACATTTTATTTCTGCATATTATAAAACTCATAATACATCATTATTATTTTTGCTTTAAGAAAGGTTGTCCTTTAAAGAAAACTTAAAGAAACAAGATGAAATATGTATCTATTCACATCTTTACCATTTTAGTGTTTTTTATTTCTTTGTATAGATTTGGTTTTATGTCTGGTGTCATTTCCTTCCGTTCAAAGTACTTCCTTTAAAAGTATGCTGAGAATTCTCTTTTAGCGTATGTTTTTCTGGAAAAGTCCTTACTTCACTATTTTTGGTGAAGGATATTTTCACAGGATATAAAATTCTAGTTGACAGCTTTTGTTCTCTCAACACATTAAAGATGTCTCAATTGTCTTCTAAATTTCATAGTTTCTAATGATAATTCTTATCTTTTTTCCTCTGTGCATAATGAATCATCATTTCTCAGATAGCTTTTAAGGTTTTCCTTTTATCACTGATTTTCAACAATTTGATAATGATGTGCCCAAATATGGTTTTATTCATACTTACTCTGCTTCAGTTTTTTAATTTATTATTATTATTCTCAAATCTGTCTATTAATATTTTTCATCAAATTTGGAAAATTTGGGGGGCGCCTGGGTGGCTAAGTCAGTTAAGCATCCAACTTTGGTTCAGGTCATTATCTCGCAGTCTGTGAGTTCAAAGCCCTGCATCAGGCTCTGTGCTAACAGCTTAGAGCCTGGACCCTGCTTCAGATTCTGTATCTCCCTCTCTTTCTGCCCCTCCCCATCTCATGCTCAATCTCTCTGTCTCTCTCTCTCTCAAAAATAAATAAACATTTAAAAAAATGGAAACATTTTAGCCATTATCCTTCAAATAATTATTTTTGTCTGAATAATTCTTCTCTCCTCTCCCTCTGTAATGCCAATTGAATATTAGACCACTGGTCACTGAAACTGTTTATTGATTGTTTCAGTTTTTTGTTTTTAAATGTATTTTATTCTTTTTTGTGTTTTCGGTTTTTTTTTTATTTTTGAGAAAGAGAGACAGAATGTGAACAGGTGAGGGGCAGAGAGAGGGAGACACAGAATTAGAAGCAGGCTTGAACCCACAAGTCGTGAGATCATGACCTGAGCTGAATGGACGCTTAGCCGACTGAGCCACCCAGGCACCCCCATACTTTATTCTTCAGAGCAGTATTGTTTATAGAAATTTGAGCAGATAGTATAGAAAGTTCTCATATACCCCTGCCTCCTCACAGTTGCCCCTATTTTTAGTACCTTCATTAGTGTGGTAATAAATAACCATTACAAAACAATGTATACATGTGAAAATATATGCATAACTTTCCTTTTCTCCAGTTTCTCTATATGCTTTATTTCTCTGATAGCTGCTTTTCTGTGTTATAATTAAAAGATAAATCAATATGTGGGTTTGGTCACCTTACAAATAACAGTATATTTAATATATGGTTCACTGATGATGTTTTCCTTACTAGAAATGTTATATAAATATACATAGAAGCGTTTGTTTTGCTGATAGCTCATTTTTTGGGTATATTATGTTCTTTAAAAGTTTTTTTTTTGTTTTTTATTTGCAAGCACATGAAGTATGTACGTGTATATACATGTTTCTTGTGACAGATTTATTGTGCTTTAATTCTCAGAAGTTGTATTATTCTTGAGCCCTTGGTATTACTTGCCAAATTCAGGTTTTGTTTTTATCCTTTCCAGGCCCAGCTTCAAAGGGAAAAAGAACAAGATCATATGAAGCTGCAAGCAAAACTTGAAAAGCTTGATGTCTTAGAAAAAGAATGTTTTAAACTTACAACAACTCAGAAAACTGCTGAGGTAAGTTGCCACTTATTCCTTTGAAGTGATGATGCCAGGAATAAATCTTTAGTTTTAAGCATTATTGGCCCTATATGTGAATATACAGTAAATCTGATTTATAAAACTTCTTTAACAGCTCTTAGAAATCCAGATATGATTTTCTGCCTGTGGAGATAAAAAGTTAATGCTTCTGTCATGGCATGAATGAGCCTGCCTTTTTGATGTAAAATTGTAATTTTGGCTTCTTCTAAAATGGTACAACATTTTCATTAGTCAGGTAATTTGCCTAAAGGATATTGAAAAGATTGATTTTCACCACTTGCAGTTAAGTCTATCCTATATGCCATCCAGAAATGCCCTCTCCTTTTCCCAACTAAATTTTCTTCATTTCATAGGACCTTCTTCATGTCCTCTTCCTCTATGGAGTCTTTCTTGAGTTCTCCAGTGCTCAGGAGAGCATTGAAATGCTCTTTGAAACAGTACTATATTCATACTCTGAACCATACCATGGATATAAGATGAAATACATATATATATGTATGAGTGTGTATATGGTGTGAGTCAAATTATATTCATGTTTTGTTGTTTAATTGTTTCATATAACTTTTGTTTCCTTACATACAGTTTAAGCTGTTAAATAACAAGGAACATACCTTATGCTTTTTTTTCATTTTTTAAAAATTTAGGTATAATTGAAAAAAACATTATATTAGTTTCAGGTATACAATGTAATTATCACCACAATAAGTCTAGTTAACATCCATTACCATACATTGTTTTCCTTTTTTTTAAAAGGTTTTATTTAAACTTCAGTTAATTAACATACAGTGTAATATTAGTTTCAGGTATGCAATATAGTGATTCTGCAGTTCTATATATCAGCTGGTGCTTGTCACAACAAATGTATTCCTTAATCCCTATCACCTATTTAACCCATCCCTCCATTGATCTCTCTTCCAGTAACCATCATTTTGTTCTCTATACTTAAGAGTCTATTTTTTTTTAATTTTTAAAGTTTATTTATTTATTTTTTAGAGAGAGTGTGTGCTAGCAGGGGAGAGAGGCAGAGGGAGAGAGAGAAAGAAAATCTAGCAGGCTCTATGCCCAGGTTGGATCCTATCATGGGGCTCAATCCCACAACCCTGGGATCACAACCTGAGCCAAAATCAAGAGTCAGGTGCTCAACCAACTGAGCCACCTAGGCTCCCCAAGAGCCTATTTTTTACNAACTGAGCCACCCAGGCACCCGTTTTATTTCTTCAGTTCCACATATGAGTGAAATCATATGGTATTTGTCTTTCTCTAACTGACTTTTTTCACTTAGCATTATAACTCTCTAGCTCTGTCCACATTATTGCAAATGGCAAGATTTCATTCTTTTTTTATAGTTGAGTAAAATTCCTTTGTGTGTGTGTGTGTGTGTGTATACAAATACCACATCTTTATCCATTAATCAGTCATGGACACTTTGGACTGTTTCCATAATTTGGCTATTACAGATAATGGTGCTATAAACATAGGGGTGCGTATATCCCTTTGAATTAGTATTTTTTTATTCTTTAGTTAGATACCTAGTAATGCAATTGCTGGGTAGTTCAATTTTTAGCTTTTTTTTTTAATGATTATTTTTGAGAGAGAAAGAGACAGACTGCAAGCTGGGGAGGGACAGAGAGTGAGGGAGACACAGAATCTGAAGCAGGCTCCAGGCTCTGAGCAATCCGCACAGAACCCAGTGNCAACAAATGTATTCCTTAATCCCTATCACCTATTTAACCCATCCCTCCATTGATCTCTCTTCCAGTAACCATCATTTTGTTCTCTATACTTAAGAGTCTATTTTTTTTTAATTTTTAAAGTTTATTTATTTATTTANCCAGGCTCTGAGCAATCCGCACAGAACCCAGTGTGTGGCTCAAACCCATGAACTGAGAGATCATGACCTGAGCCAGAGTCAGATGCTTAAGTGACTAGGCCACCCAGGCGCCCTTATATTTAAGTTTTGAGGAAACTCCATACTGTTTTCCAGAGTGGTTCCACTGGTTTGCATTCCTACCAATAGTGCAAGATGGTTCCCCTTTCTCTACATCCTCGCCAACACCTGTTGTTTCTTGGGTGTTGATTTTAGCCATTCTGACAGGTGTGAGGTGATATCTCATTGTAGTTTTGATTTGCATTTCCCTGATGATCAGTGATATTGAACATCTTTTCATGTGTCTGTGGTCATCTGGATGTCTCCTTTGGAAGAATGTCTATTCATGTCATAATCCCATTTTTAATTGGATTATTCATTTTTGTGATGTTGAGTTTTATAAGTTCTTTGTATATTTTGGATACTAACCCTTTATCAGATATATCATTGGCAAATACCTTATCTCATTCTGTAGGTTGCCTTTTAGTTTTGTTGATTGTTTCACTTCACTGGACAAAAGCTTTTTATTTTGATACATTCCATATATTATATTTATGTCTTCCTATCCATTCCCTCCACCAACAACTGCATCCTTATAATATGCACACAGTAGAAATTTACTGTGATTTGTCTTATGTTTTGAATGAAACACTGAGACCCAAGCTGTAATTGTCTGACTTTCTAGACCTCAAAAGTTTCATCATTACAGTCTTGTTGCTAGAAGTTAATAATGTCTTTGCATGTGCATTCTTTGCTTTCCCTTTGTTCTTCTTTTATGTAACAGCAGGTAAAGCATCGGAAGGAAGCCAGGAAAAATCTTGGCATCTTTTGCCATTTATTTTTCTTTCTTTCTGCTTTAATTTGCTGAACTATTAAGAACCAAGACTCCAAAGACTCTGTTTGGAAAAAGAACAAAGGATATTTGACTCTAGTTTTTATATAACAACCCGTTTTTTTTGTTCTTTTGCAGGACAAGATTAAACATTTAGAAGAAAAACTTAAGGAAGAAGAACATCAGCGTAAGCTATTTCAAGACAAAGCATCTGAAGTAAATAGAGCATTATATTATTTACCAAAATAAACCACACAGTATTTATCATACTTTGTTTTTATTATCTGAAGCCTATAATTTCTGCTTCCTTGCTTGTTAGTTTTGTCTCTTTTTGCTACACTAATGAAATTCTTAGTAAGTCAGCCAGTATATTTATATACTTAGATGCACCGCCAAAAGCGGTCTTGTAGTCTTTTGAAATTTTGACATATATATATGTATATATATATATATGAANATTGTTTTCTGTTTGATTGATACATATGTATTAAGTAACGCAGTCTCTTATAAATAGAAAATGCTTGTAATTACCTATAGACTTAGTAGCTTTCACATACAAAAAAATAGTCTTTGGCATTTTCTTCCTCAAAAAGGAAGAAACTGAGATCTGATTTCTTATTATAATGTCTTTGAAGACCTTATTAAAAATCATTTTTATAAAGCTCATTCTTTAATATTATAGCTTCAAACTGGACTTGAAATGAGTAGAATTTTAATGTCATCAGTATCAAATCAAAAACGCTCCAAGGAGAAGAAGAAATCTTCAAAGGTAGGCATACACTTTATTCTTATTTGCTAATGTTTATTTCTTTACTCTTTTAATATTTATATCTATCCATTTCCAAAAATTTTGAAGAGATTTATAATAAAAAGGCATGCAATAATGCTATGAAATGTGGCTTAAAACATGGGTTGAGTGATTTTAGGTTTGAGGATAGAAAATTCTTATAAAACCTAAGTTACAGAAAGTATCAGTAGTTGAGCACAAAACCTAGGTCCGAGCTTGCTGGACAATCAACAAAAAGAAGCATATAATGGTCAGTATATCTTTCATTGTGAAATAACAATAAGCATTCCAATTTTTTAGAAAGACAGACATTTTCCTAGTACTAAGCTTTTTTTTTTTCAGTTTGTACAATTTTATTGAAGAAAAATAAATCAGTTACTAGCAAAGCTATTAGTTGATTACTCATCCATTGACAACTTGTATCATTTATTCAATGCTGTATTAAATGGTATATTTGAAGATAGATTAACTAATAGCTCCAAGTCTCCTAACAATTTAAATGAAAATTTTAAAATGTTTGAGACCCCCATTTTGGAATACAAAGTTTATTTGTCTTCCAGTTTCCTTTGTCTGTAGAATAAGAACATGTCATTCCTTTATTAACATGCATAAAATACATCACATTTTCTGTTATGCTGATGCCATAAATTAATACCAATTCTCCAGTCACATAAAGGTTCTTCTTTAATGTTTATTTATTTTTGAGAGAGAGAGAAAGAGGCAGAGTGCAAGTAAGAGAGGGACAGAGAGGGAGACACAAAATCCTTAGCAGGCTCCAGGCTCCCAGCTGTCAGCACAGACCCCAATGCAGGGCTTGAATACAGGAACCATGAGATCATGACCTGAACCGAAGTTGGACCCCTAACCAACTGATCCACCCAGGCAACCCCCCACCAAGTCACATAGTTTTGAACATAAAGTATCTCTAACAGGAGAAGGCTTTAAAAAAGAATTGATACTTGAATAATGCTGCTTCCTTTGATGTGACAAGCAAGCATCCATCTCCCTCCCCTCAGGTGATTTCTTCAGTGTGTTAGAGCACTGAGGGATGGTTTTAGTCCCATAACCAAGTTAGAGTGAAGACATAGGCCATATAGTACCCATGTTCCTTTTTTTAAAAAAATTCTGAATTTTGGGCAACTGTTTCCTAATAACTATAGTTTCTAAAAGCAGTTGTCCCAAACTGGAAGAACTTTAAGTCTTTGTCAGATTAGCGTGTAAATGAATGGAGGGAGATAAACAATAACATTTTAAAAGATGCAGTCTGATAAGAGAGTAACCAGGTAAGAAAATCAAAAAAGGAATAGTAATTTAAAGTTTATTCCAGCTATAATGCAGGCTATTCTGACTTTAAAGGAGCATCTCATGGCATACTTCTGAGTCCATTTCCAAGATACTCTGTTGTACTCTCTCTGTTTTGTAGATCCATGCAATCTCTGCCACTAGGGTGTCATCTGGGTCTGGATCATATAACAGTGAGCAAATAGATAAAGCAACTTTAAAACTAATTAAAGCAGGCTATCACTGTGATCTTAGAATATCAAGGCAAATGCTACCATTACTATAATATTTAATAAATATTGATTGATAAATTATTGTTGCAAATGCAACCTTAGATGGCTTCAAGGAGTAGTCTATAGGAAAATGAATTGTCAAAAAGAATACACTGCCTCAATATGGGCTATTAGTAGGTCCCATAATTGTCACTTGCTAACGAAACATATCTTCTCAACTGGACTTGCAAAACATTATGCTAGAGGGCCATGGGGCAAATCACTAAGGTTATTATTAATCCATTTCAGTACCATAACCTGCACTTGTTTTCTGGTCCTTAACTTTCTCAGGGGGTGCTCAAAGGCTGGACCAAACTCTTGATTATCTAGGCACAGGGAAGGATTGTCTCTTTGTCTCACGCTGGCTCTGCCAGACGTAGGCACAGAGGGGCCAGGGCTTCCTGCAAGCTGCCCCTAGTACTAGACTCAGAGAAATGTATTCTGTAATACTTCATGAGAGAGGCACTAAATGATACAACACATGATAAGAACACAATAGATTCCGGAAACAGTTTTATATAATTTAAGGTCAATAGACCCCATTTGTTAGAATGACAGTAATAATTGTCTATCAGTTCAGATCTTGGGAACACAGAAACTCCTTAGATCGGAAAAGTAGTAATTATACACAGTTGAAAATTAAATACTATCAATAAATACAATGTCAAATCAGTGATGACAACTCTGCTGGTGGAAATAAATCCCAATCTAAGCAAGGCCTTTAAGAATTATAAGTGGCCACCCGAAAAACAAACAACCCAGTGAAGAAATGGGCAGAAGATATGAACAGACACTTCTCCAAAGAGGACATCCAGATGGCTAACAGACATATGAAACGATGCTCAGCATCCCTCCTCATCAGGGAAATACAAATCAAAACCACACTTAGATACCACCTCACGCCAGCCAGAGTGGCTAAAATTTAGCAAAAGAGGACTCTAGATGCTGGCGAGGATGTGGAGAAACGGGCACCCTCCTACACTGTTGGTGGGAATGTAAACTGGTACAGCCCCTCTGGAAAACAGTGTGGAGGTTCCTCAGGAAACTAACAATAGAACTCCCCTATGACCCAGCAATAGCACTGCTAGGAATTTACCCTAGGGATATAGGAGTGCTGATGCATAGGAGCACATGGACCCCAATGTTCATAGCAGCACTCTCCACAATAGCCAAAACATGGAAAGAGCCTAAGTGTCCATCAACGGACAAATGGATCAAGAAGATGTGGTTTATCTATATGATGGAATACTACATGGCAATGAGAAAGAATGAAATCTGGCCATGTGTAGCAACATGGATGGACCTTGAGGGTGTTATGCTGAGCGAAATAAGTCAGGCAGAGAAGGACAGCTACCATATGTTTGCACATATAGGAGGATTAGGAGGAACTTAACGGAGGACCATGGGGGAGAAGAAAGGGGGAAATAGTTGGGGAGAGGGAGAGAGTTGCCTCTCTCATGGAGAGGCAAACCATGAGAGACTCTTGAATGCTGAGAACAAACTGAGGACTGATGGGTGTGGGAGGGGGGAGATGGCCATGGAGGAAAGCACTTGTGGGGATGAGCACTGGGTGTTATATGGAAACCAACTTGACAATAAACCATTTGTAAAAAAAAAAAAAAAAAAGAATTCTAAGTGGCATTGTTCTTAGGACTGAGAAGAAAAAAGAAATCTACATATCTTACTACTTCTTCTGATAAAGAGTAAAAATACTTACATACTCATTTGGCCCAGTTCATCCTGCTTTGCTATCAGTGATTAAGCTGTAGTTCATCTGTAACATGAAATACTACACAGAAATAAAAGGAATGTGTAATGTCCTGGATCTGTTGAAGGAGATTTGGATTTTTTTCAGTTTTTGACTATCACAAATAAAGCTGTTATGAACATTTATGTATAGATTTTTGTGTGAATGTAGGTTTTAATTTTTCTGGGATAAATATCCAAGAGCATAATTGCCAGGTCATATGAGAAGTACGTGCTTAGTTTTACAAGAAATTTCCAAATTATTTTCCAAAGTGGCTATATTATTTTCTATTCCTACAAATGTTACATGAGTGATCTGGCTTTTCTATGTCTTTGCCAGCGTTTGTTGTTGTCACTGTTCTCCATTTTGGCCATCCTGTTAGGCGTATAGTGGTATTTCATTGTAACTTGCATTTTCTTAATGGCTAATGATGTTGCAGATCTTTTCATGTGTTTATTTGCGATCCATATGACCTTTTCAGTGAAATGCCTATACATATTTTTTGCTTCTGTTCTAATCAGATTGTTTACTGTTGAGTTTTGAGACTTCTTCATATCATAAATGTCTTTTAAAACAAATTTTTGTTTCCTTTTTTTCCTTTGTTAATATTTAGAAAACTAAATGTTTAAAGAGAGGATCACGTCAGCAAACTTATTCAAAGTTTGAATCACTGCCTAATATGGCTGAGAAGGTGAGAGGGGAAAAATTGAAGATACTTGTTCAGACACACTCCTGCTTTGTTGTAAGTGCTATTTAAATGCCATTAGTCATTTGAAATTGTTCTCAGCTATTTCTTTTCCCCTGAAGTCTGCCAGTGCAGGATGTTCTGTGAATAGAAGTATGCAAAGCCTCCTGCAGATGATGCAGCGTTATGGGCCCCATATCCTTCAGAAACCTACTGAAGTTACCGAGCCTAGATGTCTCTACGAGCCTTCTAGAACAACTGCCCAGTGTAAAGCTGAACATTCTGACTCAAAAAATTCCCTTTCTATTTGTGACAATTTGTCCGAACTTTTGATGGCAATGCAGGATGAGCTGGGCCAAATGAGTATGTAAGTATTTTTACTCTTTGTCAGAAGAAATAGCAAAATATGTAGATATCTTTTTTATTCTCAGTCTTAAAAACAATGTCACTTATGAATTCTTAAAGGCCTTGCTTAGATCAGGATTTATTTCTATCTGCAGAGTTGTTGTCACTGATTTCTCATTGTATTTACTGGTAGTATTTAAATTTTCAACTGTGTATAATTGCTACTTTTCCAATCTAAGGAGTTTCTGTAGTCCCAAGATCTGAACTGATAGACAATTATTACTGTCATTCTAACAAAGGGTATAGTGACCTTAAATTATAACTCACAAATGCTTTTATAATAAAGATTCTCCTGGGGCACCTGGGTGGCTTAGTTGGTTAAGCATCCGGCTTTTGCTTAGGTCATGATCTCGCGGTTAGATATCTCGCTTAGATTGAGCCCCACGTCGGGCTCTGTGCTGACTGCCAGCTCAGAGCCTGGAGCCTATTTTAGAGTCTGTATCTNAAAAAAAAAGAAAGATTCTCCTTTTTTTAAATAATCTTTTTAATTAAGCCACATTTCATTAGTCAGGTAGCAAAGCAATGTCTTGTTTTAAACTCTGACGGCTCTGCATTGTAACTTTTGAAACAAGATTCTGTATAGGATACATATTTTAAGCCCCAAGTTTAAATATGTATTCAACAAAAATCCCAGAAAATATGAGATTTGAGTAGCCAGCTAGTTGAACTAAGACCTCTGTAGAAGATATAACTAGTTCTCTTGACAGTATTTCTTTGACTGGGCTATCACCAAATCTAGGGATTTCTCAGGCAAATACTTTTATAGCTGGAATTCTTCCTAAACACCCTCTATTAAGAATTCCAGAGTTGGAACTAAAGAGAGTCCTTTAATGCTTTTAGCTAAGAATATCAGAATGTTTTATTACAAAACATTTGTATCAAAACTTTGGATTTTATTCTAAGGTTCTTTAAGACCCTAAGTCCAAGATATTTCTAAATTTATCTAATCTCAAACCACAAAATCCTTTTATATTTACTGTAGATAACCCTACATAAAGAGACTGTCTTTGAAGATTAATATTTAACTGGCAAAAATTTATGATTAAACAGAATATTGTTTAATTATATCAAAGACATTTAGTATAAACCTTAATAGTACTTGATATTTGCTTTTCTTTCATAGGGAGCATGAAGAATTACTGAATCAAATGAAGGAAACTGAAAGTCCTTCAGTCTGTGAAGACATAGAATGTGAACTAGAGCATTTAGTCAAGAAAATGGAAATTAAAGAAGAACAAATTTCCAAACTGATGAAGCATCAAGATAATGTAAGAAGGCTTTAGTTAAAGATTTTAATAAAAAGATAATATATCTGGAGTCAATGTTATATCTCTGTATGGTCTTTCAAATTTGAGGCCTGTATGTGTGGCTTAGTGAAAAGATGACAGAAATCACTTAGGCCTGTTATAGAGCCATCTGTCCCCTTGGAATAACAGGGCCTCCTACGTAACTCTCCAAGATAAGTGTAAAATAGGGGGAACAAGAATGTTTAGTTATGTATTCAAAAAATGGCCTTGGGAACATTTTGAGGGAGACCAAATTTGCCTTGCAGCCCTCCTGGTAACCCTTTTAACATTCTTTCCCTTTATTTCTCTCTCCCCTAATACCTTAATGAAGCCTCTTCTGTTGACAGGTCTCTATTTCAGTACGATACATAAACCTGGCTCCTCAAGAAGTACTCTAATGCTAAAACCATTGTTTCTACTTACCCGGAACAAGTTAGGCTGTGTTCCATTTCCTGGGGACCTGTGCTTCGATAGCTTTAGTGTGGTGGTAAGGGGGACTCTGTCTTTGCATGTGAATGTTTAATAGCTAAAAATGGCATAACAGTGTTAATATTTCAACAGAATAATCATGGAATATTGTAATATTTTATCCCAAGACAGTGATTCCATAGGTTGGATTGTTAGCGCTATTACCCTGCTGGAGCAGAAGGTGGAGGAAGTCTTTCCAGGAACCCTCAAATCACATCATGTAGCTATCTGCCTATATAGAATAGTCAGCATTCATATAAGTTGGTGATATATTAACCTCACAATTCAGCCTTCCCCGCTTTTATAGGAAAGTAACAAAGGATTCAGAATTTTACTGCTTTTATTCTTCTAAGAACAATAAAAAGAAAAAGAGGAAATGAAACATTTGAAGCAAATATTTTCACTTTACTAGCTTTTAAGGCTATAGTAAATAAGTTTTTTTGTATGATTGTATTAGGGTGAAGATTATATAACATACCCTTTCTTTGAATTTCTTAGGGGAAATTCGAAGGGAATAGAAAAATAGTCATATTTTTAACACACATAAATTTTGAAAAAGTATTATTTATGCTCTATAACAGTTATAGCAATATAAATTTTCAAGCATTTTATCATAATAAATGTAATCTCTGCAATTTAAATGGCCTTGGACAAATACCACATTTTTTTTTTTTAAGTTTATTTATTTTTGAGACAGATCATGAGCGGGGGAGGGGCAGAGAGAGAGAGGGAGACACAGAATCCAAAACAAGCTCCAGTGAGCTGCCAGCACAGAACCCAATGCAGGGCTCAAACCCACAAACCGCGAGATCATGACCTGAGCCAAAGTCGGACACTTAACCGACTGAGCCACCCAGGCACCCCACAGATACCACATTCTTAGCCAATGTCTGGATCAGCTCTACAAATTAGGGTCATGCATAAGTGAAATAGACTGAATAGTGGACTGGGTTTGACAGAAATGGGTTTTGGCTAGTTGATAGGTTTTGTTTTCATTTAATTCCACCAACTGTTACCAGATACCACCCAATGAGACTTTATTTTTTAGCTGGCATTCAGTAATACTTTAAATTGAGGAATACTTTTAAGTAAAATATGTATATACACATTCAACTCTATAAATTCAGTGTTCATTCCTGAAAGGTCCTTTTCTCTTATCTCTGTTCTCCAGTTTTTACTCATTTCATATCCCTTATATCTTTGTCTCAGCTTCTCATTGATCCTCTCAGTCAACATTGATCTTGTCCTACTTTCCCCTTCTCAAGTAAACACCTTTGTCCCTCCCAGAGTTGTCCTAGCCTGAATTATTCTCTACTTGTCACGTGTATGCTTTTCTTTCACTAACAAAAGCTATAAGCTTTTTGAGAGCAAGGATTGTTTTATTAATTATAGTTCTACCTCACTAGCATAGTGTTAGGCATATGATAAGAATTAAATAAAGACTTAGTGAACTTTTTAATTTCATGTAACCTTTAAACTGTCAATCCAAACCATTTTAGAGTATTTTTTTAATCTTTTTTACTAAAATGTTAGATTTTTTTTCTCTCCAGGTCCGTAAACTGCAGCAAAAAGTTCAAAACTCAAAGATAAGTGAAGCTTCAGGTATTCAGCAAGAAGATAACAACCCTAAAGGATCAAAGAACATAAAAAATAGCCCCAGAAAATGTTTACTAACTAACTCTCTTCAGAAGAACAGCAACTTTCATCCAGTACAAGTCCATAATCTTCAAATGAAATTGAGAAGAGATGATATCATGTGGGAACAATAATAACACAATAGTAAAGCTATCACCTTAAATGAACTCTTGCCAATGAGATCTTGAATTGTCTAAAGTGGTTTTAATATAATATACCTTAATGAAATTTTGAATTATGTTTCTAGTCTTTATAAAGTGTCAAGTTGTAGTAATTTTAAATTAATGCATAATGACCTCCTAAGAGTCCCAAATAATAAATGACTGTGCTTTTGTTTCTTATGGACTGAAATACCTAATCTCCATGTTTTAGACCATCATTCACTTTTCAGACCTCTTAAGCTAAATCTAAGAAATTATACTAGATTGATGGTATTTAAAATTGAGTTAAATCCAAGATACAAGTACCATTCCCCCTTTCATTTAGTAGGCTTATAACCTTAGGAACTAATATAAAATGAACAGTGTAAAGAAAGGTCTTTTACCTTTCCTGGTGCTTCTTCCCTATCTTATTTTATGAGCTATGAAATGTTTTTCTTTTTTGGAAATGGAAGAGCCCTGTAAAGAGGCCTTTAGTCCAAGTTTTTATGTGACAATTATAAATAGGAACTCATGGTTACTTAATTTTTAGATGACAATAACTCAACTGCAGAAGCCTTTTTCTGCAATTCCTGTTCTCTTTTACAAATCTAGTGCTGCTTTTTAACACCAGTGATTTATTTACCTTACTTCTTTATCAGTAAAACTTTTGGTGAGTTTTAGTCTTTGCATCATATATAATATTAATCAGTATCATATTGCGAATGTAAATTTCCAGGAAAACAAAATTGGGTGTTTTATTACCTTATCCAGTTACAATTCAGAGAAATATGATGCATTTTTATTTTTTATATTTTTAAGTAAATGATATCATAAGCAATGTCTTTGTATACATTCGCTTTATAATAAATTTATACTTGTTGAACCTATCTTTCCAGAAACCTATGGACACTAGTATAATTCCTGAACTTTTTTGAGTTTTTTTCACTGAAATCCTGTGGCAACTAGAGAATTGAAGTCATCAGCTGGAGTAGAAATAGAAGACTCACAGGAAAAGCATAATAGAAGGGAGGAACTCAGAAGCTAGGGTAGCAGTTTAAGAGATGGTGATTCCAAAGGATCAGAATTGGAGGTATATTTATCTACAGCTAGGGAATGATCAAGCTATAGGTATGAAAGAATTTTCAGGTTAAGATCTTGGGGAGCTAAGAAAAGCAATTATGTTAAAGACAGTCCTTTTAAGAAATTCCATAAAAGTGTGGG
>NW_027532594.1:5274188-5321091 GCF_008692635.1 Crocuta crocuta
GGGGTAATTTTAAAACTTCTGGTGAGGGAAGAAGAAAACTGATTCATTCTCACTGACAGCAGAGGTGATATGTTAGAGGAACTTTCCAAACCTGAAGTGGAGAAATAACTGAAAATGGGCAGATGGATACTTGAAAATATCATTGAAAATAACTAATGATAGAGATGAAAGATTGTCTCTGGTTTAAATACTGCATGTGTCCTTCACCCACTCTTATTCCCTCTCCCCTGCAGCTTCTTCAGCCCCAGAGATGTTCCACAGAGTGCTTCATCTGTATTCATTTTCATCACCTTACCTATTTTTCAACTTTGCCTTTCCTCCTTAAGAATGTGAGTGCTGTAGTTTGAACTTAGCAAAAACCTCACCAGGACCATAATGCAGCCCTATATCATTCTGTGCCTTTGTTTTCCATGCACCTACACTAACTACACTTAGTTTATCAGTAGTGAAGTCAACAGTTGTGAAACTATTGATAAAACAAAAAATCATTCTAGGAACACCTGAATATTTCAGTTAAGCATTGAGAATTTTCATGGAAAACCAGTGTAGTGTAGGAAAAAAACTGTAAGATTTCAGAATTAGAAGACTTGGATTCAGGGATCCAGGAGTACTGATGCGTAGGGGCACATGGACCCCAATGTTCATAGTAGCACTCTCAACAATCGCCAAAACATGGAAAGAGCCTAAGTGTCCATCAATGGACAAATGGATCAAGAAGATGTGGTTTATCTATATGATGGAATAGTACATGGCAATGAGAAAGAATGAAATCTGGTCATGTGTAGCAACATGGATGGACCTTGAGGGTGTTATGCTGAGCAAAATAAGTCAGGCAGAGAAGGACAGATACCATATGTTTGCACGTATAGGAGGATTAGGAGGCACTTCACGGAGGACCATGGGGGAGAAGAAGGGGAAAAAATAGTGGGGGAGAGGGAGGAAGGCAAACCATGAAAGACTCTTGAATACTGAGAACAAACTGAGGACTGAGGGGTGTTGGGGCAGGGGAGATAGGCATGGAGGAGGGCACTTGTTGGGATGAGCACTGGGTGTTCTATGGAAACCAACTTGACAATAAACTATTTGTAAAAAAAAAAAAAAAAAAGATGTGTTTTATCTATACAATGGAATACTGCATGACAATGAGAAAGAATGAAATCTGGTCATGTGTAGCAACATGGATGGACCTTGAGGGTGTTATGCTGAGCAAAATAAGTCAGGCAGAGAAGGACAGATACCATATGTTTGCACAGATGGGGTGGGAGGAGTGGAAGGGGGGTGATGGGCATGGAGGAGGGCACTTGTGGGGATGAGCACTGGGTGTTATATGGAAACCAACTTGACAATAAACTATTATTAAAAAAAAGATTTGGGTTCAAATTGTGACTCCACCATTTAGTAGCTTGGACAATCGAATTTTACAGAGCCTCCTTTTCTTATTTGTAAAGTAGGGATTGTATTGCTACCTAACTCACAGGGTATCCAACAGAAGGGTTGGCACTGAATAAAAACTCAGTAAATGTTAAATCTGACTGCCCCCTCCCCCACCAAAAATTGTCAGACAACCTGAGTTTGCATGTGTTAAAGCTGAAAGCAAAAGCCAAAATGTATTCTTCATAAAAGTAGGATATTCTAATTATTTGGGTTTTTTCATTTCTTCTTTTCTGTGTGTCTGAGAGGAAATTGTTCTGGCTTATTCCTTAGCTCAGGTTTCTAGTGAGAGTGGGTAAAGAATATACTCTTACTGTGGTGCAGAAATACATAATCACACACAGCAACTTGATTTGGAGTCTGTTTTGGTTGTTGGGTGATATTTATTATGGAGAAACACTAAAGAATTGTCTCTCATTGCTCCGTCACAGCCACTGAACTAAAAATGTGTCCTGCTCACAGACTGCTGCTTACCAGAGCCTTTGACTTCTCAGGGGTGGAGCAAATGATTTCCTTCTTGGACAGGGACAATCTGTGGCCAGTGTACAAGAGTTGCCATAGCAACCCCACAGCTGCGCTCTGCCTGGCAGAGACTCGGTAGGATATCGTGGATTCTGTTCACTTAAGTGAAAAACAGGTTTGTTTGTTTTTTATATAATCAGAAATTGAAAAAATGAAATTGGAACTGTCTAGCCAAGA
The DNA here is from genome assembly GCF_008692635.1 of Crocuta crocuta. Taxonomy (NCBI): domain Eukaryota; kingdom Metazoa; phylum Chordata; class Mammalia; order Carnivora; family Hyaenidae; genus Crocuta; species Crocuta crocuta. The sequence continues at coordinate 5,276,319 of NW_027532594.1, forward strand.
CAGGTCTCAACTTTGGTGAAACTGTGAAACTAGAAAGTTTGAGTGTTTAAAACGGCATTGAGTGTTTATTGTGAATATTCTAATTCTGGAAATAGTTGTAATCTTGAGTTAACTGTACTTGTGTGTATGGGGCGCCTGGGTGGCTCAGTCCATTAAACTGTACTAGTGTGCGTCATTGGCAGCCTAGCCACTTTTATTGGGTATTAGCTGAAGATAGGAGGGTTGAAGGGAAATGCTCATTTTTCAGCAGTATAAGATAAAAGAAGATACTTAAAATAGCTAGCTAGCAGTGATGGTGTGTTTAAATGTTATTTTTGAGGGGCACCTGGGTGGCTTAGTGGGTTAAGCATCCAACCCTTGATTTTGGCTCCTGTCATGATCTCAGGGTCTTGAGATCAAGCCCCAACATAGGGCCTGTCCAAGATTCTCTCTTTCCCTTTGCTTTTCAGCTGCTCACATGCACTAGTACACGATCCTCACCCTCCCCCCCCCGCCCGCCGTCTCTCTCAAAGAAAAGAGTTGTTTTTGAGATTTTTATATAGACTTTTTACTTCAAAAATACAATTTTAACTATAAAGGAGTAGTCTTAATCTGTAACAGGACATCAAAAAATTAAAATTTGATTGCAGTGTGGTGAGAATCATACTAAGGGTGGAAAGTCTGGTTGGTTATACACAATGAAAGGACTGCTCACCGTGGCCAAAAATGTACCAGCTGCCATTGTTGGTGTAGAGTAAATAGTGAAACTCCTAATGGGGTTTCCTGGAACTCTATTCAGCTGTAACTAAAGCTGTCTGTACTGAGAACATTTAATTGTATGTGAAGTTCAGATAACTAAACTGACTCCCAAATGTATAACAAGACAAAACTCTCTACGACATAATAGCATCTGTGAGGGGGGAAAAAAACCTCATTATGGGTGCCATGAAACCTTTTGATTAAAATGAGATGAAGATAAATAAGATTATATTGGCTGCCATCGATGTAAAACTAAATTTACTTCTCGGTAATTGGACTTTGCGAATGCTTCAGCCTTTTTCTTCATAATCTGTATACTTATTTTTGTGTAACTTCTTTAATTCCTTTTTCATATTTTGTTATGTAAGGAGAATTAATCATAACAAAAGTTTAAAGTTTTAAAATGTGGTCTAAGGCACAGTTTGTTTTTATTGTAGTTGTGAATTAATCATTTGAAGAATCAGGTTGATTTTATTTCCTGGTGGTATTTTTGGGAGTGTTCTCCTTATTGGCATAGAGTCATTGAATTCTCATTTGGTGTAAGTTCCTACAAGATACCGTAGGCAATTATTAGAACTATAAATTAGCACCCCTCCTCCCACTGAAGAAGTTTATTTCTTATTATATGTGTATGGTCCATTGTGTACCTATGTGCTTTAACAGTTTCAGTAGAAAATAATAGAAAAGCAAATTGATCCCTTGTTACTTTATGCTCTAAGGCAGTTTTGTGACAATACAGGTCTTATTAATGACCAGTTCAGCAGTCTGCAGTGTTGGAAGACTGGATCCAATGTGCTTAGAGGAGGGATGTTGGGAATTATGAGTTAGTTATCTGTCAAAAAAGATATGTAAGTGATGAATCACTAAATTCTACTCCTGAATCATTATTACACTATATGTTAACTAACTTGGATTTAAATAAAATTTTAAAAAAATTTTAAAGATAAAAAGTTCTGTGAAATAATCAGCTTTCTAGAATAATCTTTTAAAATAAGGGTGAAATGATCCATCATACTCTCTGCCTAGATTTTTCCTGCATAGGTATTGCTTGTCTAGCCTTCCCTCATTCTTCAGGTCTCAATTTACTGCTTCCTCTAGGAAGCCCTCTTTAAATCTCCTCCTCATACCTGTGCCTTCTCCCAAATCTGGCTTAGCTGCCTCTTCTAGGTATTTCTCCTATCTTTGTTTGCACTTAGTATACTTGTTATTGTTTATTTGTTTGTCTTCCATCATAGACTGAAATCTCCCTAAGGGCACAATCCTGCCTTGCTTACCACTGTAGCCTAGCACTCAGCAAAATACCTAGCCCTTAAGCAGCCCTCTCAATAAATATTTGATAATTACATGTCATGAAACTTTGTTAACCTTCTTTTATGGTCTCATCAGAGTAAGCATATTGGGTCAGGTACTGCTGTTTTAGGCACCAGTTCAATTGTGCTGCTGTTTCATCTTTCAAGCGTATGTGACCAAATTTTACATAATATTTGGTTAAAATATTCAAGTATTTCATTGTTTGGGTGTACAGACAACAGGCACTCAGAATCATGCTTTCTTTGATTTCATAATGTTAAGAGGAAGAGATTAGAGAAGAAATATAGTTCTTTATTTGTATATTGGTGTCTTGGACATGTTCATTCAGGAAGTATTTACTGATCTCTAATCAAGTATTTGCTGATCTTCAGGATGCTGTGCTAGATGCTTTGGGAGATTCAAAGACACATTATGCATGGATCCTCTCTCCAAGTTGCTTATAGTCTGATAGAGGAGACTGTACAGAAATATAACAGAAAGAAGAAAACAATAGGTGACATAGAGGTATAATGACCATCCCAAAGAAGATGCTTAAATATTTATCTACTAAATTTCTCATCTATTGATAGATAAAGTTAACCTATTTGTATTTCTTTGTTCTGTTTCTTAATATATATAGCTTTCATTTGCTTTTTCACCTCATGGAAGTATTGGTCTAGGACTCTTAATTCTCGTTGATTGAAAATACTAGTTCACTTAATATGAATTTCAAACAAGTATTGTCTACATAACCAGGTATCAAGGCATGAGTAGGAAAAATGGGTATGAAACACTGAAATAAAACGAGAAAGGAGTAGAGAATAAAGAGGGAAAAAATAAAATAATAATGACTTAGACTAAAACAGAAAAATAATAGTTTTACAGAAAAGTTTTAGTCTAGAGACCAATGATTGACTTGCACAGAATTATGCAAGTGATTAACACTCCCTTTTCTTTAAAAGAAATTTTTTTATAGTTTATTTATTTTTGAGACAGAGAGAGACAGAGTATGAGTGGGGAAGGGGCAGAGAGAGAGGGAGACGCAGAATCCGAAACAGGCTCCAGGCTCTGAGCTCTCAGCATAGAGCCTGACGCAGGGCTCAAACCCACGAACCATGAGATCTGACCTGAGCCGAAGTCTGACGGTTAACCAACTGAGCCACTCAGGTGCCCCGACCACTCAATTTTCTTATGAATTAAGCCACTCAGTGTCTTCACACTTCAGCTTCCCCATCTGTTGGACCCAGTCAGTGTTTTTCAAACTGCAGGTCATATCCTACTAATGGATTGTGAAATCCATTTAGTGGGTCACTATGAACACTTTTTAAATGATTAGAATAGCATTGAAAATATCAGGGTACATCACACATAGAGAAGGTCGTCAGTGTTTTTGTGAAACTCTGTGAGTAGTGGATTACAATTTAAAATGTAGTCCTAAATGTTAAGGAAGAAAAAGTTGGCTCTTAATAAATATTTAAAAGGAATATATTTGAAAAGTGTGGAGGAAAGAGAGGTAGCCAGTTTAAAATAGGAATACTCCCAAATAGCCCACATGGCTTGTGGCAATCTACTATTTATCCCAGAAGTACTATTACAGATCTGTTTTCTATATTTTTACACGTAGATATTCTGTTTTAACACCATTACATTTACTGGTCTATAGAACACTCTTTTCAAATACTAACCAACCTATATTATAGAAATGTCACTTTTCTAATGTGGGCCCAAATGAATGTATTCAACATGAATTCCCTAACAAATGACCTCATTATTCTTCATCCATTGTTGCTATGTAGTCACTGCCTCTGTGTGCAGTCTAACAAAGCATGAGTCCTATGGGTAGGAAAGAAATTTGTTCTGCAGGTGCTTAAGACAGTGTGTGTGTGTGTGTGTGTGTGTGTGTGTGTGTGTGTGTGTGTGTGTAATTTCATCTTTTATTTTTTAATTTTTAATTTTTTAATAAAATTTTTTTGAGAGAGTGTCCACATGCATGCGTCCATATGGGAAAGGGACAGAGGAAGAGGGAGAGAGAGAATCTCATGCAGATTCCATGCCCAGAACGGAGCCATGAGATCATGACCTGACCCGAAATTGGAAGCTGGATGCTTAGCCAACTGAGCCACCCAGGTGCCCCTGGGTAGTTTTAAAATTCATAAAGATATGAGATTTGTGAGAGAGAAACTGTGTGCATGTCAAATCTGAACATCAACAATCAACAGCACTGCAAATATTAGAAATCTGATATACTATCAATGTGGTACTCTTTAAAGTCATGTCATTTTACTGAGCCCTAGACCTGATAGAATGTTTTTAATAAGTGCGTGGGTTAAGTATATAAATACATTACCCGAAAAATAGCTTCGTTAAATAAAGTACTTATAAGAGGCTCTATTTCTGTGACTTTTGATATTCTTTTCAATGTGTTCCTTTATAGCCATATCAGCTCTGGATTATACTCAGACATAGAAATGCCATAGGGAAGCGAACACTGGAATGGAGAATAGAACAAAGGGATTCTACCTACTTTTAAAAGTTTATTAATTATACATTATTAAAGTTGATTAAATAAAGGGATCTTAGTCTTTATGAAAGGAAGATTGTAAAATAAACAGACCTCCTAGTCATAGGTAAAATAATACACTGTTGACCTAATTTTATTTAGCCTGATTAAGTAAATTTTAGGATAAGTTCAGAAATCATTGGAAGGTATTTTTAGTTAGTTTTCTTTAAAGTTAAATGTACATTGACTTGTATTTCTTAGAAAAGTCTATTACTGAACTAGTACAGAATGTGAATAATTTCTTGTCTGAAATATAAGATTGATGTTTACAGGGCAGTTGTCCAGAATCTTCCTGCTGAACTGGAAAGTACTTCACTTTTTTTCACTGTAGGTCCTTTTAACTCTACAAATGTGTTATTTAAAACATAAATCATATTGGTACACAGGAAACCCATTTAAAATTACATTTAAAAACACTCCTGAGAATTCTATGGAACATTTCTGGTTTTATAGTTTATAATTTCTAGCAAAAGAAAAATGTTTAACACCTTAAAAATATCTTTTCAGAGACAGCCAAATTTAAAATATGTAATACCTATGAGAGAATAGTGCTCTTAATATCTTTACTATTGAATGCTTGAACACAACATAAAAAGCATTATGATCTTTGCTTTCTCCAAAATAAACTAGGCTAGCAAATTTAAAGCTGGGAAATTACAATACCAGAGTTAAAATAAGTTATTTTTAGGCTCAGAATTTCTACTTTTACTTTAATCTCAAAAGGAACTGGTATGTTAAAAACTTATGCTGTGATTTTTATGTATATAACTTCTCTGATAAACTTGGAAGAATTTATATCAGTTATTACATATCTTGATTCTCTCTTATGGTATGATTTAAATGCTGGGCACCTAAGCTAAATTTTCAGATAGGGTATTTTTGTTCTTTTATAGCATAGGTTTCAAGTAGATGGAGAGCTGTGACTTTGGTATTTGGGTAGAATATTTGCCTTGTGATTTCAAATTCTCAGAGCCACTTCTAAACATTCCTATGGATGTTCCACAAAAAGTAGAGTTCTCTTAACGAGTCTACTAAAATGCTATTGATTCAGACCTGCTGAAATAAAACATAAACCACTTAGAGACTAAAGCATTTAGAAAAGAAAAAGAACTTATAGGCAAAAAAGATCTAGAAGGAGTCCAAGCTTTAGAAGGACGGCCTTAACCAATTAAAACTATGACAAGCATTTAGAGGAAAAAAGCAACCAACAAACTTACCAAGGTCACCAAGTTAGCATATACTGTCTTCAAGGTGTAAAACAGCACTTTTTTTTTTTTTCACATAATTGCCATATCCCAAAAGACCATCACACATCTTCAAACATTTCCAAAATCAGAGATTTAGTTGTTTTAATTAGAGAGTAACTTACAAGAAAGACTCAATTTCATTTACTTGAGGAGCAAGAACTAGACAGGGTGATTGTTTGCTTATGTTGCTTTATCTCAAGGTTGCAAAGCGTCTTTGCATAGATTCCCCCAAGACCATCTTTGTGTTCAATGATTTCAATAAAAGAACACACAGAACTTAGAAAAGCTGTTGCACTCACAGTTTTGGTTTATTATGGCAGGAGAATACAGATTTAAATAAACAACTGAAAAAGGGACATAAGGCAAAGTCCAGGAAATACCAGGCATGAGCTTCCAGTTGTCTTCTTCCAGTGAAATCATGCAGACAAGCACTTAATTCTCGCAATGATGTGCGATGATATGTTTGCAATATTGCTAAACAAGGAAGTCCTCCAAGCTTTGGAGTCCAGGTTTTTCAGTATGGACTGATCACACAAGCATGGCTGACTGCCCATATGGCCAGCCTTCAGTCGCCAGCCCCTCTACAGGTCAAGCTGATACTGCATGGCCCAAGACCATCGTAGACCATAAATTGCATTGTTAGCATGGACTATGGGGGAGACCTACAGTCCCTAGGTAACAAAAACATCATCAGGCAGGATATTCTAAGGCCTTAGAGTTCATCTCCTGTGAGCTGAGTAAAGACCAAACCTTTCTTTGGAACGTGAAAGCTTTGTACAACTTACACATGTTGTGTTGACCCTTCACACTGTTGCTTCATTTTGTGTTCTGACTCTGGAATTTGATGTGCATTGCTTACCCATCTGGTTAAGGTGTAAGTTTTGCCTCCAAGTTTCCTTCTAAAGCATGGCTTTGACCCCATAATTTGCCTACTAATTTTATGATGCAGTATCATTACTTTGATATTTTGTGTTATTTGGTCAGTTTTATTATATGGATGTGATATAAGGTGATGCTTTGTGCGCAGAGACCTTTTTATAATCTGGTTACTGAAACTAGAGACGTGATACTAAAATTTAGGGGTTAACTTTGGAGGCTTTGTAAAGTCTTTGAGGCTGTCATTCCTGTATATGTAAGATATTGCTCTTACCAGCTCGTATACTGAAATCAGGAGCCAAGAGCCATTCAGTTCACCTCAGTTGAGTTGCTTGGAACTTGTTTAGTAATGGGCTTGCCATACCGAATTTAATGGGATTTGAGGCATAGCCACAGACAGTAAAGCAATTTTTAAATTACTACTTGATAGGAAGGAGAACAGGTTTTAATTGAACTTGTGCTAAATAGCTACGAAAGTAAGGAAACTTAGGAAAGGCATTTTGTGTAATATTTAACAACTTCTACCATTTTGTGGTACATTTATATGTCATTTTCTCCAGAATCATTATTTTTGTTTTCCTGACAGTCTATTACTTACATATTATATTAAGAATTTTCAAATATTTTTTTTCTGCAATTCTAAAGGATCCGTTGGAATATAATACCATTTAAGGAATGTTTCTACCAGTTTATGTAAGTGTATCCAATAGATCAAAATAATGTATGTTCATTAGAAATAAAGCATTAACCATGATTAACTCATTTAGTCCTAGGTAATAAATTCTTGTTTTTGTAATTTGAGGTGAAACACTCAATTTTTTTAAGTCATTTGCTTCTCAGTTTAATGAATCCTAGAAATCCCGACTCTATCTTTTGATAGTCTGACAGGTATCCTTTTGTCATGCTGATACCAGTTTATACTGAAAAATCTGTTTCCATGAGTCTACTCCCTATGGAGTCAACAATTACAAGTATGGTAAAGCCTTTACCAAGGCTTTCATTCTTTTCATGTTTCTTCCAGAAGATTCCGTTTTTGCTCTGTATCTTATGGGGACTTGACAAAGAAACAGAAACTGTCCATGGATGACAAGACTCAATGGCTTAGGTTAATTTTATAAAGGCCAACAATACTAAAACAGTGGGGAGTGGAATCTTTTTTCTGGAGTAACACATAATCATTTTATAAGGATTTAGTCAGTGTTCATCCGGAGAGGAGGATAATTTATGGACTGAGTAGGCATTAAAAAGTCTCCAGGTTCTTTTAATTTGTCTCAGAAAATATTTTTAGGATTGTCAACTGCAAATAAAATATTCCTTTAAAAAATCAATTTTGGAGGTTCCTGGATGGCTCAGTTGATTATGCATCTGACTCTTGATTTCAGCTCATGTCATGATCTCATGGTTCATGAGATCGAGCCTTACATAGGTCTCTGTGCTGAAAATGTGGAGCCTGCTTAGAATTTTCTCTCTCTCACTCTCTCCCCTTCCCTGCTGTATCTCTCTCTCTCTCAAATAAACTTTAAAAATAAATAAAGTTTAAAAATACTTACTGTGCCAATCTTTGTATGTGGACATGAGTATGCTTCTGTCCAATCTGAAAGTTACACATTGCTAAAAATATCTTTTTTTTAGATTTATAGTAATACATTTTACTTAAATGTAATTAACTTAGTTTAAGCTCCTCTTAACTGCTGTGTAAGTTCTTTTCATATGTAAGACTGGATAAGCAGGATGACTTTTAAAGTAGTTTTGAGCTAATAAAAATCTGCAGTATACCAAACATAACTAATTATTTTTAGTATCCCTCCTTTTATAGGATAAATTAGCAAAACTTTGAGGCTGTCTAGCAACTGTTTGGGAAACCCCAAAGAATCATGTAGAAGACATAGTAATAGTTTATTATTCTGAATTTTGAGACTGAATTTGGGAAATGCCATATCAAAAAAAGTTACCAGAGGAGAAAAGATATGATTAAGTGACTAAAGAAGCTTACAGGCAATTTAAAACACATTTCTTTCAAGAAAGAATATGTACACCAAAATACCTCAGTTTTTCATATATATCTTTTCAATCTATTAATTAATGATCACTTAAAATGTATAAAAACAAAAGGCAAGGGTATGTTAAAACTATGTTTATTGACCCAGTATTTATTTTGTTCTATACAAATGACTTGCTTAGATATAATTTATATCCAAAGATTACTAATTAAATGAGTAACTCAGTTTAATATTCATTCAGGAATTAGAAAAGTATAAAGGTTAATTATCTAGGCTTTCCATGAGAAAACAAACCTGTCTTGCATAAATTAGAATAGTATGCTAACATTTTAATTCACACTGTAATTAAATCAGAAAGGAGACATCTGTTCAAAACAGCATTATTAAACCAGTGTAATTTGTCCAAGGATTCCCCTTGATTAGAAACATGATTGCTTAAATTTTTCTGTTTTTCATACCAAATATTTAGGAACTCTTCAAGTTTTGTTTAACAGCACTAAAGTTTTCTTTCTATTTTTCTATCTGCTGTTAATTTGCATCTCATTACTTTTCTTGTCAACTGGTAAACAAGGCTATTTTTGTAGTAATTTTCCAGTCAGATTTGGGGTTGAGCTGGAAGCACAACTTTAGATTTATTAACACCTTATTTTTGGGCACCAAGCTCTTTCATACATCTTTAGGGCTTATTTATTTATTTATGCTTTCCTATTTTCTTTTGAGAGGAGAGAGTAAAAATTATGCACCCAGAACTTTTTAGATTTCTTGCAGGGATCATGAAGCTCTAAGCAAGTCAAAGGCAATCATTCTTTATCACAAATTCAGATTTATTTGTAGAATGTGTGTACCATCCAAGCAAAACCGAAAGTCTCTACCCTTTGCTCTAAATCTATGTAAAAACCATTTCAAATTTTATTCATTGTGTATATTTTGTCCTCTTTCATGGTAAATTTGTCTGTTGTAATCATATATCCATATATAGTGTGTTCAAATGACAGCTTTTATGGCCTGTTAATCTCTAACAGTGTCCCAAGGGCCAGAGAACGCTGACTTCAGAGAAAGTTTTTAATTGTAAATAGACTATTGTAGAAAGTTGTACCTTCCCTTTTGAGGAGGAAAGAAGGCTTTTAAGAACCAACAACTTGGTTTTATAACGTTAGCCACAGATGGATCAAATGTAATCAAAGTACAGAATCTCATTGGCTGATGCTTACAGCTCCATATCTCCAACAGCTGCTCTTCATGCCAGTGGGCATGAAAACATTTTTATCTTGATTTGAATCAGAGCGACACACAACATGAAAGCAACATAGAAAGTTTCACCAGTGGTAAGGCGGTAATAAATGAGTACTATACGGAGTGATATGAACAACTTTCCAACCTACTAGTGAAACCAGTCATCAATTTGACTAACTCAAGGTCTCAAGACCTAAAGGCAAAGAAAGATGTATCTCAAATGACAGGAGCTAACAGAATGTTTAAATGTAAAATGTAAATACAATCAAATGTAAAATACAATAAAATACTCTGTCATTTGTTACATCATGAAGACCAGAGAGACCATTAAAAACTGTATTACCAATATTGCTGCTGCCAAAGGAAAAATAGCAGTTGTGTACAAAACAGAACTAGCATGAAAACCAGACTTAACCAAGAAACAAAAACCAAACAGTTATAAAAAAGAAATAGAATCAACTAAATTAAAACCCTATTTCTACAGAAGATTCACCCTAGGACTGGCAAAAGATAAAAGGCAAAGAGCTCTTAGTTGTAGTTTACTTGGTTCTGGCTGAGCAGTATCTACTCCTGGTAGATAAATACATAAAATCTTGGTAGAATCTATAGAATTGTCAAAGAGATAATCAAAGACAGCACATTTATTAAAGGAACGTTTACTTTTAAGAACATTTTGTAAGAAACTCCCAAGTTTAAAAGGACTAGGTCACCAAATAAAAAACTACGAGAGTTGGGGGTGTGCCTGAGTGGCTCAGTTGGTTAAGCATCCGACTTTGGCTCAGGTCATGATCTCACGGTTTGTGCTTTCAAGCCCCGCATTGGGGTCTGTGCTGACAGCTCAGAGCCTGGAGCCTGCTTCAGAGTCTGTGTGTCTCTCTCTGTCCCTACCCTGCTTGTGCTCTGTCTCTCTTTCAAAAATAAATAAATAAAAACATTTTAAAAATGTTAAATATAAGAGGGGGGAAACTGACAAAATTATCAACACTGTTAGCTTGTAGTTAGTCTGCTCATGATAGAAAAGACAGCAATTTTCTCACATGGCTGTCATAACTACAGAGGTTCTCACAAATCAACATTATAAAAGTTGATAAAATTGTGTTTATGAGGGAGTCAATACTAATAAACAAAACTTAAGGATTCTTTTTTTGGAAAAGTGAACTAGACACAGTGACCCTGTGTTTGTTTTCTTATTTTGTTTCAGGGTTCAAGTTGTTTTATTTTCTGATTATGATATATACACACACTGATGCAGCAGAACAATGTGTCAGTTTTGCTTCCACACATGCTTCTTTTGGTCCTTGGTAGTTGAAAACCCTTTCACAAACAAATACTGAGGTAGTTATTATAAAGGAAAAGAACTAACAATACATGGGGAAAAGACCAAGTTTAAGTGGGTAATTTGGAGAGTAGATTTTTTTTTAATTGCCATATCTCTGTGGACAAAAGAATGGAAACTGTGTATTAAGCAGGATCATAATACTGACTAAGACAAATCATAAAAATTTTATTTTGATTGAGGAAAAAGAGAGAAGGGGTAGAACAAAATTAAATTTGCCAAGTCTTTCAGTGAGAAAAAAATATAGGCAGAATTCCATACTTCAAGAATTTGTATAACACTAAGAGGATTGAGGTTCTTTTAATCCATATCCCTTTGATGAGCCTCCTCTTCCAAATAGCCAGACACCTTGGTTTTTCCCAGATACTTGTTAGACCAACTTTTCTCAAGACTCATTAGTGGACTCTGACATTGACTAACAGTGAGTTGTGACCAGAAGTTTTTTGGTTGTTTTTTTTTAGTTTATTTATTTATTTCAAGAAAGGGAGTGTATGTGTGTAACCAGGATAGGGGCAGAGAGAGAGGGGGGAGAGAGAGAATCCCAAGCAGGCTCCACACTGTCAGAGCAGAGCCTGATGCAGTGTTTGAACTCATGTACCATGAGATCATGACCTGAGCTGACACTAAGAGTCAGATACTTAACTGACTGAGCCATCCAGGTGCCCCCAGAAGTTGTTTTTAATAAAATAGAGTAGAAAACATCAGAATACATTGTGTGTGGTATTTCTCAAGTAAGTATTGAGACTTCTACTTTAGGTAGGATTTAGTAGAAAGACCAGGCTTCCACTGAAACAGATAAATTATGAAGTTATGTGTAAAGTCATTGGAAAGTTGTGGACACAACAAAGCCTAAATGAACTAAATTTCTAGAAAAGGGAGACCTCTCATGAGTGAGCTAACAATCCCTGGCTGTTTTATTCCTTAGATCATTTACCAATTCTGGTCATATTGACTCTGTTTTTGGCACAGAGACTACTGGGATAAAGAAAAGCCAGGTAAGTTTTTGAAGACCTTGGGTGCAGACATACCAGATTTGAATCTAAGGAAGTCAGAAATATATCATGGATATTTGCTGAACGTTGGATTATAAAAGAGCCTGGAGAGCTGGCCCAGAAAGGCAGAATAAAACCTTCACTTGTTTGGTGCTTAGGCGATAAATTCCTTCTAGAGAGAGGGACTGTGCCAAACATGACAGGCCTGTCCCTCACGTTTTTACCAGATATTGAACTTGATGTTGTGGGGGACTAAGCTCAAAACCTTTGAAGGACAGAATTCCAGGGATGAGGAGAAAGAGAAAAGCCAGGCTACAAGTCAAAAGCTTCAGAAGGCCACACTCATAAAGGAAAGTGTATTGGAAAGGCAGAGTTAACTCTATCCACAGTGATTAGGAGACAAAATCTCACCAGAGACAGAAAGCCAGCATGAAATACTTGGCTAGTTTCCCCTCTCAAGACATTTGCTAGATTTTGAAGCTGCATGGGGTATAGGAGGCTATGGAGTTAAATTAATCTCTTAAGGGCAGAACCGATTCTCCCATAGTGTTTAAGGGCTGAAGGAGAGAGACTTGCCAAGCTGTCAGTCAGAAGTCCAGGTGAGCCACACCTGAAGAAAAAGGACAAAGAAGAGGCAAACTGAGTCTAATTAAAACCAGACTCCATCCTCAATCTAATTCAATTCCTGATAGGATTAAGATGACCAGCCCTTCACATTATACATCTAACAAAATAAAGGGAGAACCTTTATGGGGGAAAATAACATCATTTTCAGTCCCATTGGTTCTTTTATACACCAAACATTGCATATAATAAATGATAAGACTTGAGAAGTTGCAGGAAAGTATGAGTGATGAGAGAAAAAGCAGATAGTAAAAGACCCACAGATGATCCAGATGTTAGAATTAGCAGACAGGGACTTTAAAATAATTATTATATACATATGCATACACACACATATACACAGAAAAAGAGGAAAAGTTGGGCAAATTGAATAAAATTACACATAATTTTGAAAAACTGCAATCTATAAAAATAATATGCATTATAGAACTTAAAAATACAACAGCTAAAAGTGAAAATTTACTGGGTAGTTTTAAGAGCTTTGAGCAAAAAATAGTGAACTTGAAGGTGGAAAAATAGAAATATCTAAAAATGAAGCACAAAGACAAAAAGAATGGGATGAATTAAATGGAGTAAAAGAGACATATGGAATATAGTGAGGTAATCAAGTGAATGTTTAATTAGAGTCCTAGAGGGATAAGAATGAAAGAGAATGGAGCAGAAGCAATATTTGAAGAGATAATAGTCATGAAATTCCCCAAACTGATGTATCAGCCCAAACATTAAAGCTCAGTGAACCCCAAAACACAGGGAGGATATATACAAAGGAAGCCATAGTTAAATACATTACAGTTGAAATGCTGAAAGGCAAAGATAAAATCTTCAGAGCAGCAAGAGAAAACACATTACTTTCTAAAAAACGAACAGTAAGACAGATGACTGATTTTCAAAAAGTGAAATCATGCAGACTGTTCTTAGGCCACAGTGGAATCACATTGAAAACTGAAGCCAAAAACTGGAACCAATTCTAAATAACTTATATGTCAATGAAGAATTCTCAGTGGAAATTAGAAAAGATTAAAATGAGAAATAATGAAAGTACATCTAAAATGGTGATGTAACTAAAGCAATGCTTTGAAGGAAATTTATAGTTTAAATTCATGCATTTAGGAGGGAGGTTCAAATCATTGATATAAAACTTTAAAGAGCTGGGGAAAGAAAAATAAGTCCAAGATACTAAAAAGAATGTATAATAAATTATTAGTAATACAAAATGTAAATAATAATTCAATATAATTGGTATTATTGACTTAATTGGTATAGTAAATGAAAGTGAAATAATATATGAATCATAATGAGCAGAAATCAATGAAAGATAAAGCAGACATAAATAGACATTTAGAGGTAAAATAAAACTAATATGGCTCACTTAGTAAAATTACTAAATCTCTAATAAGACTGATCAAGATAAAATAGCAAGTACAGAAATTATCAATATTAGGAATGTAAAAGGAGATAGCACTATACATCCTACAGATATTAAACAAGTAAAAAGCTTCTCAGGGCATTCAGAAAGAGAAAAGATGACCCGCAGAATGGGAGAAAATATTTGCAAATCATGTATCTGATAAAACATGTATCTAGAATACATAAAGAACTCTCGTAACTCATTAGTAAAAAAGCCAAAAAGCTCAACTGAAAGATGAGCAAAGTGGGGCACCTTGGTAGCTCAGTCAGTTAAGCATCCGACTTCAGCTCGTGATGATTTCACAGTTCTTAGGTTTGAGCCCCACATTGGGCGCAGTGCTGACAGCTCAAAGACTGGAGCCTGCTTCAGATTCTGTGTCTCCCTCTCTTTCTGCCCCTCCCCCACTTGTGCGCGTGCTCTCTCTCTTTCTCTCTCTCTCTCAAAAATAAAAAATTTAAAAAAAGAAGATGGGCAATGAATCTGAATAGTCATTTCCTCAAAGATAAACAAATGACTGGTCATGTAAAGATGCTCAATATCATTAGCATTGGGGAAATGCAAATCAAAACCATAATGAGATATCACTTTACATTCACTAGGATGACTAAAATAAAAAAGACAGATAATAAGAAGTGTAACAGATAACAGATAATAACAAAGATGTGGAGAAATTAGAACCCTCATACTTTGCTGAATATAAAATGGTACAGCTGCTTTAAGACAGTCTGGCAAAACTTTTACACGAATGTTCATAAAAGCATTATTCATAATAGCCCAAAACTAGAAACAACCCAAATTTCCTTCAAATGATGATCCAATAAACAAAATGTGGTATAGCCATACAATGGAATATTATTCAGCTGTAAAACTGAATGATATATCTGTTTGTTAACTGGAATTTAAATAAAAATGTAAAACAAAGGAATTATATACTAAAACATGCTAAAACAGAGATGAATCTTGAAAACATTATGTGAAATAAAAGAAGCCAGTCACAAAAGACCATATATTGTATGATCCCATTCATATATAATTGCCAGGATGGGCAAATCTATAGAAACAGAAAGTAGATCAGTGATTGCCTATTGCTAGGTAGGGTGACTCAGAAAAATGGGGAGAAACTACTAAGAGATATGGAGTTTCTTTGGGGAGATGAAAATGTTCTGAGATGGATTGTAGTGATGGTTGTGCAACACTGTGAACACACTAAAAATCATTGCATTGTACACTCTAAGTGAGTTAATTGTATAGTGTGTTAATTATATCTTCAAAAAGCTGTTCACAATATGAAAGGATATTATGAACAAACTTACACAAAAAAAGTCTACTTAGATGAAATGTTCTTTTAAAAATTTATTAGAATAAACACAAAAAGAAATAGAAAATATGAATAATCATAATCTGTTAAAGATATTGAATCTGTAGGGGCTCCTGGGTGGCTCAGTCAGTTGAGCATCCAACTTTGGGTCAGGTCATGATCTCACAGCCTCGTGGGTTCAAGCGCCGTGTTGGGATCTGGACTGACAGCTCAGAGTTTGGAACCTCCTTCAGATTCTGCGTCTCCCTATCTCTCTGCCCCTCCCCTGCTCACACTCTATTTCTCTTTTTCTCTCTCTTCTCAAAAATAAATACACATTTTTTAAAAGATATTGAATCTGTAATTAAAAATCCTCCCATAAAGAAAATTTCAGGCTAAGATGTTTCATAGGTGAATTATTCCAAACATTTAAGGAAGAAATAATACCAATCTTACTTTGATAGATGGGCTTAATCCACTTACATTTATTATTGATATATTTTAACTTATTTCTACAATAGTTTTTTCTTTTTCTATATTTTCCTGATATCTATTGGATTTATGAAATCCATTCCTAACTCCCACTTCCACTTGTTTGAGAGGGTTTAGATTGTATTTTTATTCTTTTGGTGGTCACCTTGAAGTTTTTGACATAGTATTTTCCTAGAAGAGTCTAAAGTTACTCAGTATTTCTCTCCTAAACATGCCTGCTTTAAGTATCAAAGACCACTTTAACCACCCATTGTACACCCACAAACACTGCTCAAGCTAATCTTACTATCTTTGTGTTAGAGCTTAGATTTTACCACTTTAAAAAAAATGTTTATTTATTTTTGAGAGAGAGACACAGAGTGTGAGCAGGGAAGGGGCAGAGAGAGGGAGACACAGAATCCGAAGCAGGCTCCAGGCTCTGAGCTGTCATCACAGAGCCCAATACGGGTCTCAAACTCATGAACCCTGAGTTCCTGACCTGGGCCAAAGCCAGATGCTTAACCGACTGAGCCACCCAGGCGCCCCTAGATTTTACCACTTTTAGGCAGGTTTTTTTTTTTACAAATAGTTTATTGTCAAGTTGGTTTCCATATAACACCCAGTGCTCATCCCCACAAGTGCCCTCCTCCATGCCCATCACCCCCCCACCACCCACACCTATCAGGCCTCAGTTTGTGGTCAGCATTCAAGAGTCTCTGATGGTTTGCCTCTCTCCCTCTACCCCACTATTTCCCCCCTTCTTCTCCCCCACCGTCCTCCATTAAGTTCCTCCTAATCCTCCTATATGTGCAAACATATGGTAGCTGTCCTTCTCTGCCTGACTTATTCCGCTCAGCATAACACCCTCAAGGTCCATCCATGTTGCTACACATGGCCAGATTTCATTCTTTCTCATTGCCATGTAGTATTCCATCATATAGATAAACCACATTTTCTTGATCCATTTGTCCATTGATGGACACTTAGGCTCTTTCCATGTTTTGGCTATTGTTGAGAGTGCTGCTATGAACATTGGAGTCCGGGTGCTCCTATGCATCAGCACTCCTGTATCCCTTGGATAAATTCCTAGCAGTGCTATTGCTGGGTCATAGGGGAGTTCTATTATTAATTTTTTGAGGAACCTTCACANTTGCCTATTAGTTTTATGGATTGTTTCCTTTTAGGAAGGTTTTTTTATTTGTTACAATCAATAGTTAATTAAATGTACTTTTTTTAAAAAAAGCTTTTGAAGTGATTTTTGAGAATCTCTTTTCAGAGACTTTAAAAGAGGCCCAGTGCCTGCCTGATACAGGGTAGGTGCTCGTAAATGAAATCCACCATCTCCCGCCTTCCAGTACACAGAGTTGTTTGCCTCTTTAACACAAGATGTGTGTGCTCAGTGAGCTTGGATTCCTCTAGGTTGGATCCACTTCATTGACAGTTGTCAAAGACTGACCTCTCCTTATGTTAATCTTGTGAATACTTTTACTTGACTGTGCAGTAAGCTAAGCGTTGCAGGATTAAATGTTCTCATTTCTGAGCTGTGAAGTGTTGAAACTGATCAGGAAATGAAGGCAGAATGTCCGTCCTTTGGAAGAAGAATCAGCCAGTCTATGTTGTTGCCACTCTTGGCTGCTGATTGGAATGCAGCTGTTAAGGCAGCTGTTTTACTGTTTGCCCAACTTGAAAGGACACTGCCAAGTGGCAAATATTTTTCATAACAACATTTTACTTTTGCTAGGAACAACAATGCATTTTATTGAGCTCCAGTAGTGTGCCAAATATGACAGATTTATTACTCAGCAGGTTCACAACCTAGACTGAGCATGGATGCTCATTTCCATTCCTAATATTTATAAAAAGAATATATAAGCCCCAAAGGAAGCCTTTGCACAAAACATCTCTACAGCTTAATTGTTGGAATGACAGCTGATTAACTTGTGAAAATTAAATATCTCTGAAAAGAAAAATGAAAATCTTGAAATGTCAAAGGAAAAAAGGAAGGGTTAAATATTTTAAACCTTTCTAATGTGACCAAAGAGTTATTTCACCCCACCTGTCCAAGACAGTAGGAGCGGTAGCACAGGAAATGCAGCATCTTCTGAATCCCCTGCAATTCATGGGTTCCATTCTGGGTCATGTGGTAAATCTGTGTTGTTAATTAAAATACTGACAGTTAGTACTTAGTAAATAACTGTGTTGAATTTGACAGGCTATGACTGGATGGGGTAGGGTTGAGAGACTATCAACTATTTTATTTAATGGTAAAAGCAGTATGCCAAATATAAGCATTCAAAATTAAGAAAGCACATTTAAATGCATAAGTATGATTTTCTTCCAAACCCCAAAGTGCAAAGATCATGATCGTTTTAGGTTGCTTTCCATCCTCAATATATTCTCCCTAGTCAGAAGTTCATAGCTTCAAAAAGGCTTATGGAGAAATGCTCTAGGCATGTAGAGATCCTGTACCCACCTATTGTTTGTTCCAGTTGAAGTGATACTAAAAGTCAACCTTAACCACTGTTAATAGCATTTCATGTGTTAATAGCATTTCGTTAATAGCATTTCATGTGTAATTCCCACAAGCCTTTATCAAGACTTCAGGGGTTGGGCCAGAGGGATGCATTCTCATTTTAATAAACCACCACTATCAGAGCTTGAGTGGGGATATTTCTGAAGGAGAACTGGGAGGTTCTGATTTGTGTTTTCTCTACTGTTTAATAAATGGTAATTAAATCATAAATGACAGGTCTAGTCAGCCTATTTCCTCAAATTGCAAAAGCCTACATTGACACAAAGTTGACATGAGTTCTTGAAGAAAGAGGGGCAAAGTTTCACACACTGGGTAATGGTTACCGAGGGACTCAGTCAGCCACACAAGATTTGTACCCTTGCTTTTCAGAGATATAATAAACCAGTAAATGCAAATCATGGATGAAATTTATGAGATCGCTTCCACAGAAAGGATCCAGCAGCTGGAAAAAGAACTGGCTTTGCAACTCACTGAACTAAAGTCTGAGATAGAAGAACAGGAGACTCATCGAGCTTACAGGTAAATTGTAGTAGTGAGAAGACATTGTCTTCAGGGGCTTTAGCCCCCATTTTCACCCCATAATCTCCATTAACTCCTTCTTGTTTTTTAAATAGACAATTGTCATCTCAAGCTCAGATTTTATGGCTGGCCATAAGTTTTCCCTATATTCTAGTATTGACAAGACATTTAGAGGCAATATCCTACCAAGGAAAATAGAAAAGTGCTCTTACGTTTCACAAATACCACTGTTTTAAAGTTCCAGATGCTATTATGCAAATCATTCTCCATGCAAAGAGGTCTCATTTTTTCCAAAAATATTTTAATTGAATTTGACCTTGATTTTGATGAGGCATATAAAAACTGAAATAATATTAGATATTTGGTAATGAATTCTGCCAAATGGTATTTTATTAGGAACTTTTCTATAGGTAAATGCCGCCAATGATAGCAGTCTCTTTGGGCGAAACAAGGTAACCAGATAAGCCCCTAAGTGGCAAGTCTTTTAGGCTCAGGACCTTCAGATCCCTCTCTTTGTATAATTGCTACAATCGATCAAGAGGAACAATATGAGGTCCCTGTTAGATTGAGTAGCCAAGTAAACATAATGTGGATGGTGAGGGGTGGGGAGGGGAGATCAGGAGAAGCAGCAGTAAATAGGTGCATTACTACCTCATTCCAAAGATGATTCTGAAGAACCAGTATTTAATGCATTCTATAATGTATTTAAAGCCACTGGTTATAGGAAGCAGACCAAAGACTGTAAGATGAAGCTAAAAGGGAATGGAACCATGCAAGTCATTATTTCTCTCAACTTTGGTTTCTTTCTGTGAAAAATGAGGTTACATATATGTAACTTGCCTATCTCATAAGGATCAAGTGAAGTAATGCACGTTAAAGCACTTTGAAAACTAGAAGACATCATACAAAGATCGAGTGTCGATATTATTACAACTTGAGTGTCTCAGTGTCAAACAAGTGGCTCCTCTTTGTACATTGTGATAGAAAGGCTTCCTGAAGTCTCTTTTATCTTTTAGAATAGAGTGATGGGAAATCTCTGGACACTTGTATTTCTCTACTCCCCCCAAACCACTAAACACTGCACCTGGAAGAATCTACCTATTAATTCAACAAATACTGAACACCTTCTATTTGCCAGGTGTTGTGTTAGGTTCTGAAGTCCAAAGAAAATGGAAGATGTCCACCCCATATAATACCTTTAATGTTCTCATTACCCACTATATTAAAAAATTTATTAAGAACTGTAGCATAATGGCACCTTGGTCATTTTTCTTTCTTTTTTTAATCTGTTTTCTTTGGTCAGTTTACCCCTATAAGCCTAGGTCGTTGTAGTGGTTAAGCGTCTCATAAGTGCTTGCTGAATGAATAAATGAATGTATATTGAATAAACAATCCTAAATAAACACATGGGTGAATTTTTGTGGGTTGAGGTACACACCACTTTTTAGATCATTCATACATACTTTGAGATGAACTGAGATGAAAAACATGATTTGAGTAAGAGGTGTAGGCAGCTAAGCCCGAGACACTGCCCAATCATCCAGCATGCCAAAAAAATTAGAAGACAAGAGGCCAGGAAAGGGGTGGGTTTCTTCTGTTTCCCTGACTGCCTGTTCCCTTTCTAGTTGGTTACAGGTTCTCCACCTCCATGAGGCTGCGATCAGGATTCAGGCACCCAGGACTCACCGAAACTATAGCTTTGATTTATTAATGCTTTTACTCTTAAGGCTTTTTCAGAGCTTGCCTGAATTTTGTCATCAAATCCAAGATGTGAGGAGATGGGGAGGTATTATCTCCAACTTCAGTAGGGAATTCAACACAAATGACTCAGTGGGTTGCTTAGACTCATACAGCTGAGGGACCTCTTGTCTGGTCTTTTCATAGGACCACTGCCTAGAGTGGGGGTGGGGAGACTGCCGACAAGTGTACAAACTAACAGTCCATGTTCATCTTTCCTTAAAACTTACCCATGGGGACTAATAGAGTCATATGAACAACGTTAACCTAAATTTCACTGCCTACAGCCCCTCTTAAATCTCTAGGTGGTTTCTCACATGTGTTTCACAGCTACCTTCTGTTGCTTCCTTGCCAATGTCTGCAAACTTTCATCTGGAGAAAGTGATGTCTATACCAGGGTTGCTGGACCCTGATGTTCCCAAAGCTGCCAAGCCTTGGGGTGTACCTTACCCCAAATGGGGAGAGCTCCCTTCTTCCTTTCACAGGGTGGTGCCCCTCCCTCCCCACTACTGGGCCCCACAGCAGTGCTGCTTGGACCTTCTCATGTCAGAGCCCCTGATGCAAACAACTCCGTCGTGGCTAGGCTCAGACAATACAACTCAGTTAAAATAATTTCCAAAGTATTTCATGTTTGATAAATTAGTAAGAACACAAAAATAAAAACACCTTGTTTAAATTGATACTAGTTTTATGTAGGGTGAGAGAGACATCTGATAAACACAGTACTCATTAGAGGTAAGTTTACCGGAGGAAATGTAGGTGGGGGAAAGAAAAATCTTCACCATTGTGGCTCTTCTGGTGCTCTGGAATTGAAAATAGAGAGATAAATCAAGGAGAGCAGGAGAGACCATGTTAGGGTGAAGGAAAGGAAAATTGGCCCATGGAAAGGCTTAGCAAACATGAGGTAGACACAAGAGAGATTCAGACTAAGACAGAGCACATGGTCTTTACATACTCTCAATAATCCAGTATAATATGAATAGACTTAGAAATGAGCAGTTGTGAAGAGTTAAAGAGTAATCAGGGCCTATCCATAATTTGGTTTATTACAGTTTCTATAATTACAGCTTCTATTGCATAAATCTTTCTGCAGCTCTATTCGAATACCAAAGGACATTTCTTACTTTAGAAGAGAAAGGGAATTGGCTCTAAAGAAAACTTTACAGGTGAGTAGGAGAGTGTAATTGTAACACACAATTGTGTTATAATACAACAGTACACTGGATTTTGCTAACTTCTTGGAAACATTTAGCGGGAAAACCTTATTTTTGCAAACAACCAGCTGATGTTATTGACAGTGTTATGAGAACAAAACAGCCCAATGCTCACTGCTAGATCAGAGCAGGCCACTACCTCTTTGGAGATACCTACTTTTAGTGATGTTTTAAAATTTTACAGTTGCTTGATTCGTGCTATTACAATTCGTTATTTGGAAATCAAGGTATAACAGTATATAACATGTTGTGTAAAAACTATCAGGAATTGGATGTCGTTTGTTGTCATAAACAATGATAATTTTTCTTCCTTATTTGTTTGCCCGCTCTGCTGCCGGGGGTTCAGGTGGCTGAGTCAAAGCCCCTTGTTGTTCAAGCAGATGTCATGCAGAGGGAGCTAGAGAGCTGCCTAAGAAGAGAGTACACTCCTGAAAATTTACCTTTGCTTCTGTTGCAGGTAAGAGTCATGTTGCAATTTGAAAAACAGATCTGAAAAATAACAGAAATTTAGTTATAGTCACTAAACAGTTGACTCAGTTACTATCAATTACCCCTTGTGCTGGTATTATGAGGGAATATAATATTTAGAAAGTGTCAGCCCTCAAAAAGCTGTTGTCTTGGCTAGGAAATATATTTCTGAAAATGTAGTTTAAGAGAATAACTCAAAATTGTGGTAGAAAACATTTTCCGTAAATATTATTATTGCAACATTACAATAAAAGTGAAAAAATCAGAATTGCCTAAATATCTAACAACAGGAGAGTTAAGAAAAATAGCATACCAGATAGAATATTGTTCTACCATGAAACATTTTTGAGCATAAAAAACTGTTCTGTTATTATGTAATATTAGTTAACAAAAACTTGAAGGACATAGACCAAAATGTTAGCAGTCACTGTCTTTGGATGGCAGAACAATGAATTTCTTCTTTTTACTTTTGCGTATTTTCAAAATTTCTTATAATAAGCATGTATTGTTTTGATTTTTAAAACTCTTTGTTCTTTACTCTTGTGTTGAGTTATATCTTCATTCTGCATACAAATTAGTTCATTAACAACTAGTTAGCAATTAATGAGTACATTAATCACAAAGAAACAAAAGATGTTGAGATTCTATTTGCCAATAAAATTTTTGTCATTATCTTCATCTAAGATTCTCTTTCCTATCATTTTGGCACTCTTCATTCTTTTGTATATATCTGTGATTGTCAGTGGAGAGAAGGGGAGAGTGGAGATGGTGGACATTTGGCAGTGTCTGGAGACGTTTTGTCACAATTTGGGGAGAGGAGTGGATTCCTGCTGGCATCTAGTGGGTGGAGGCAAGAGATGCTGCTCCACATCCTACTATGCACAGAACAGCCCCACCACAAAGAATTATCCAGTCCCAAATATCAATAGTGCTGGTTTTGAGAAACCTTGGTGTAGCCAAAGCTTCCATATGATAACTTTTATCTTCTGCCTAGAGAACAGACTTTAGGGGCGCCTGGGTGGCTCAGTTGGTTAAGCTTCTGACTTCAGCTCAGGTCATGATCTCACAGTTCATAGGTTCGAGCCATATGTTGAGTTGTGCACTGACAGCTCAGAGCCTGGAGTCAGCTTCAGATTCTGTGTCTTTCTCTGCCCCTCCCCTGTTTATGTTCTCTCTCAAAAATAAATAAATAAACATTTTTAAAAAAACAGACTTTAACATTTCTTTTAAAAAAACCAGACTTTAACATTTTTTGTACTGCAGATCTGCCAGGGATAAATTCTCTTTGTTTTTTGCAAAAAGTCTTTATTTTGCCTTCGTTTTAGAAAGATTTTTTTGTTCAATGTAAAATCCTAGGTTGATAATTCTCGTTTATCATTTTAAAGATACTGCTCCATTGTCTTTGATTGCATAGTTTTCACTTCCTAACACAATGTGTCCTTTTGTTCTATGGGTGCTTTTAAGATTTTCTCTTAGGGGTGCTGGGTGGCTTAGTCTGTTGGGCATCCAACTTTGGCTCAGGTCATGATCTCACCATTCCTGAGTTCAAGCTCTGCATTGGCTGTGTTGACAGCTCAGAGCCTGGAGCCTGTTTCAGATTCTGTTTCCCTCTCTCTCTCTGCCCCTCCCCTACTTGTGCTTGCTCTCTCTCAAAAATATATAAACATTTTTTAAAAATTAAAAAATAATTTTTTAAAGATTTTCTCTAATGGTTTTAAGCTATTTGACTGTGGTATTCTTTTCTTTGTGTTTCTCTTGCTAGAAGTTGGTTGACCTACTTGGATTGTGATTTTATCATTTTCATCAGTTTTTGAAAGTTTTCAAATATTATTTCTTCAAACATATTTTCCATCTCCTTCCTTCCTTCTGGGACTCTAGTTAGAAATTTGTTCAATCACTTCATATCATTCCGTAAGTCAATGAACCTCTGTTAATTTACTTTCATTCCTTTTTTTCCCCCTCAGTGCTTCATTTTGTAGTTTTTATTGCTATATCTTCAAGTTCACTAGCCTTTTCTTCTGCACTAAGCTGCTGTTAATCATATCCAATGAATTTTTCATTTGATATATTATAGTTTTCATTTGTAGTTCTATTTGAGATTTTTGATATTTTTCATTTCTCTCCTAGTTATGTTCACATTTTCCTTTTAGTCCTTTTTTTAAATGTTTATTTTTGAGAGAGCAGGGGAAGGGCAAAGAGTGAAAGGGAGACACAGAATCTGAAGCAGGCTACAGGCTCTGAGCTGTCGCCAAAGAGCCCGACACAGGGCTCAAACCTACGAACCATGAGATCTTGACCTGAACCAGTCAGATGCCTAACTGACTGAGCTACCCAGGTGCCCCTTCTTTTCAATCCTTGAACATGCTGAGCATATTAGTATATTAGCTCTTTTAAAGTTCTTATTTGCTAATTTCATCACAGGTGCCATTTCTGGGTCTGTTTCTGTTCATTAATTTTTCTCTTGCTTTTGGACCACGTTTTCCCACTTCTTTGCATGTCTAGTAATTTTTTTGGACACTGGACATTTCAATCTTACATTTTTGAATGCTGGTTTTTAAAAAATTTACATCCAAGTTAGTTAGCATATAGTGCAATAATGATTTCAGGAGTAGATTCCGGTAATCCATCCCCTATGTATAACACCTAGTGCTCATCCCAGCAAGTGTCTTCCTTAATGCCCATTACTCTTTTAGCCCATTCCCCCACCCACAACCCCTCCAGCAATGAATGCTGATTTTCAAAAATCTTTTTTTTAAAGAGTATTGGTGTTTATTCTGACAGGCATTTAAGTTGTAGATCAGCTTCGTACTTTCAAGACTTGGTATCAAGTTTTAGTAGATCAAGTTTAGACTAACTTTCACTCAGGATCATTTATCCTTATTACTAAAGTGTAACTCTTCTGGTGTCTCCACTGAATTTGTCAGGTGGCAAAGAGGACTCTCCTCTCTAATCGGAACTTGAACATCTCTTGTCCCTGTATGAACTGTGAGGACTATTCAGTTTACAATTCCCTAGTCAGTTATTCTTTGCATGGCCTTATGGAGTTTTACCCTCTGTATGCATAGTTTAATAGTCAGCAAAAAACTCAAGGAGATCTCCATGCAGATTTCTGGAGCCCTTTCTCTGCATAACATCCCTCTCTCCAGTACTGTCCCCAGCAAATTCCAGTTAACTCAGCCTCCTAAGCTTCAATCCCTCTCCTTAACTCAGAGAGAGTGTCGTGCTCTGCTTGGGATTCCCTCTCTTATTCTGTGGTTCAGAAATTACCTTCTTCAGGCAGAAAACCAAGGTGATTATAGGGTTCATTTCATTTGTTTCCTTTGTCTCAAGGACCGCAGTCCTGTATTGTGTGTTGTTTTACATCAGAAATAGTTGTCCTGTTTATTTTGTCCTATTTTCTAATTATTTATGATGGAAGGATGAGTCTGGCCCCACCTGTTCCATCATGGCCACTATTATATTTACTACCAGAAATAAAACATTAAAAATGGTTGGTTTATTTAACTACTTTGTAAATTTTTTTTAAATGTTTTATTTATTTCTAGGAGAGAGAGAGACAGCGTGAGCAGGGGAGGGTCAGAGAGAGAGAGAGTCACAGACTGAAACAGGCTCCAGTCTCTGAGCTGGCAGTCAGCACAGAACCCGACCCGGGGTTCGAACCCACGAACCGCGAGATCATGACCTAAGCGAAAGTCGGAGGCTCAACCGACTAAGCCACCCAGGCGCCCCGGTTTATTTAACTACTTTAAGTATAAATAAAATTTCTGTCTAAGATTAAAGCTACAATCTTACTTATAGTGTGCTTTGTATTTTTTAGACTTATAACTTCAATGTTTAAGAAATTTTAAGCTTTGCCTTAGACAATTGTACAGGCTTTTATGTCACTGCAAAAATTGTTAACTAATTGATAAATGAAACTACAATCTGTTAGACTGGCAACAGATTATATAGATTTAGAAATAATTACTTGCTTCATTTAAAGTTTAATGGTATCTTGAGCCAGGTTTCTTAATTTTATGATCTTCAGGTAGAAAAATCCATCTTTCTGAAACAACCAGACTGGTTTTCCTATTGTTAGTGTTCTTAAGACTTAATTCAGTCTTCCTGCTATAATTGTATTCTAAGTGTTAATTTTTATCATTGTTTTTGTTAAAGTATTATACAGAGAGAATTACCCAGCTGGCCCAGAGTAAATATTTACACATGCTTAGATGGAAGAGGTTTTGCCAGCACAGTAAGATTATGGAGCAACTTTATCCTCTTTACAAGGTAGGAAGCCCAAGAACAGAACCTATGGGCTTTTTTTTTTTTCTTAGAGAAAGAGTGGAGTGGGGGGACATCGAGAGAGAGAGAGAGAGAGAAAGAGAGAGAGAGAAAGAATATCTTAAGCAGGCTCCACACGCAGCATAGAGCTTGGCACAGGGCTTGGCCTCACAACTGTAACATCATTACCTAAGCCAAAATCAAGAGTCAGATGTTTGGGGCTCCTGGGTGCTCAGTTGGTTGCGCATCCGACTTTGGTTCGGGTCATGATCTCATAGTTTGTGGGTTTGAGTCCTGCACTGGGCTCTGTGCTGATAGCTTGGAGCCTGGGGCCTGCTTCAGATTCTGCGTCTTCCTCTCTATCTATCCCTCCCCTGCTCGCGCTTTGTCTCTCTCTCTCTCTCAAAAATAAATAAACATTTAAAAAAAAAGAGTCAGATGCTTAACCAACTGAGCCACCCAGCCACCCCTCTTTTTTTTTATAATGAAAGAAAATGGTCAATAAGCTCGCCAATACACATTATTTAGTATAGTAATCATACTGTACATTAGATCTCTAGACTCATTCATCTTATACAACTGCAAATCTGTACCCTTTGACCAATATTTCCCCACCCTCTAGCCCCTGGTAACCACTGTTCTACTCTCTGCTTCTTTGAGTTCAACTTTTTTTTTTTTTTAATTCATCATGTAATCATACAGTTTTGTCTCTGTCTCAATTATTTCACTTAGCATAATGTCCTCCAAGTCCATTCCTAATGTCAGAAGTGTTAGGATATCCTTCTTTCTCATAACTGAATAATACTGTGTTGTGTGTAACATACCACCTCTTCTTTATTCATTCATTATAAGCAGACTCAGGCTGTTTCCGTATCTTGGCTATTGGGAATAATGTCTCAGTGGCCATGGGAATACAGATATCTCTTTGAGATACTGATTTTGTTTTATTGAGATATGTCCCCAGAAATAGGATTGTTAGATTATATGGTATTTCTATTTTTAATTCTTTTTTGAGAAATCTCCATACTGTTTTTCAAAATGGCTATACCAGTTTATATTCTTACCAACAGTAAGCTTGTCAGTTTTTTTTAAGTCATGGCTAAAGATGGGAAAGGAACTAATGGATGCACCTATCTACCTGTTCTGCCTGTGGCAGAAGATAATGGCATCTATTTTTAAGGATGAAATTTGAAGGAACCTTTGTATGATAGAAAATGCATTTTTCTTCATGGATTTGGCCTCCTGTGTATAGATAAAAAGCTAAGACGCCCCTTCCAGTTACCAAACATCCTTATGCACTGACTATTTGCTGAAGTCTCTCTGTTCAAAGAATATGACTGCTGCCATGTCAGTCAAATTCAGAATGTGAAAGAATCATCATATTCCAGGAGCCTCTTATTTGGCCCCCAAACAGCATTAGCCTATGCTCGGAAACAAATGACACAAGAGAATAGCTTGCAAATAATCGTGTTCTGACTCTGCATTACTCTTAAACAGAAACAAGTCGCCTATATTATACAGGAATACAATGATGCCCTTCAGAGAGCTGAAAGATTGTCTGTTGCACGAGAAAACTTCCTTATGGGAAAAAACAATCCTTCTAACTTAGTGACACAAGAAGACCTGACTATTTACACAAAGTGGCTTGTGTGTCACCTACACTCACTCAGGACTATTCACCACTACCTACAAGTATGTGAAACATAGTTATATGATGATACGGTGCCCTCCCATGGTGGTCAGCATTGTTTTCTCACACCTGTCACCTACTTTTGGGTTGTCAGTGCTTCTGTGTTCTACTTGCCCTACAAATGACAGGAAAATAATTAGTCATTAGCTTTTTTCTTTGAAACCTTTGAAAATGTTTTCTTTTAAAGCCTTTCTCTAATGAAACCACTCCATTAATTTAGTTTTTTCAAAGAAATCTCTGCTGTATTATTTCATATTCACTCTGCAAGTTCTTGTTTTCATCATTTTGTTCAGAATTTACGATGTCAAATTTAGATCCACTTTTTATTCGGCAGTATCTAATGAAGCTCTAATACACACCAGGTACATGTCCAGGGCCATAAAGCAAAAATATGGGCTTTGTTGAAAAAAAGTAACTGAGTCCCAGTCTGGCAGAAAAATGGGCAAGTTAAATAGTCAACTGAAATATAATGTGGTAAGTAAGAACAGAATAGAAAAGAATAGAATAAGTATAAGCATAGAGGAAAGAAAGTCACTGAGAAGAGGCCCTAACCCAAGCCTGAGGCATCAGAAAGTAGTGACATGATCATATGTCTATGTTAGAAAGATTATTATTTTCCCACCTAAATCTTTTCCTACTCCTCTATGGCTTATTTCAGTGATATTACCATCCACAGAGCTACCCAAATCAGAAAACTGACCATCAACCCTTCCCCAGTCAGTCACTATGGCATCTACCTCTGATTCCTCTCTCCCCAGTCACATGGCATAATAACACTCTGCTCATAAGTCTTTGTCCCCCATTAGACTGTGAACTCTTTGAGACTGATCCATGTCTTATTCATGTTGGGCCATGTCTTATTCATGTTGGTATCCCTAACACCTCACATAGTGTCTTGTCCATTATGGATGCTTGATCAATGTAGACCCACTTGGAGGTTCAGGTTGCTTAGCGTTGGTGACCACAAGAAGTCTCCCAGGTCCAGATTTTGCACCCCATGTTTGAGCAGGTTACGAAGACCCACCTCTACCTCCTCTCCCTCTATCAAAGCAAAGGGCTACTCCTGAACCTAAGCCTGGAAGCTTCTTTGAGAATTGAGTTGACATATGGCCTCTTAATTGTGCCCTTCTATAGTCCCTCCAGTATTTGCCCATCTCCAGAGTGCTGAGTGTAGCTGTTGATGAAGTTCCTGAGGCTTGTCGGAAGAATGAAAATGTATGTGTTGATGACATCAACCCTAATACCCAGGGTTGTACATCACCAGACCCTGTGAATACTAGCATTTCAGGTAAGAAATCAGTCTTCTTTCCCCTTGGGTAATGTGGAGAAAGAAGATTGTGGTTTTTGTACATGTGTTGTTTCGTCACATGATCTTGCTTAACATTTTTGTATATACCAAGAAGTTATATCTTCTTAATAAACAAGTATTAATTTAATATTTTCTGATGAAAAAAAACTAAGTACTTTTCTTAGACATTGTGGTCTCCCTCTTTATAAATGGCAAATCAAGAGAGAGGTGAAAAAAGCAATGAACTTGAAGTTTGAGAGTACTATGTTGTTGATGTGTTTCTGTCGTGGCCTCACTGTGGCCCTGACTGTTTAGGTCATTTCATCTCTTTAGGCTTCAATTTATTCATCTCCAATATAAACCTTTCAGATTAAGTGATACCTAAGGTCTCTTTCAGTTTTAATATTACATGTTTAAAGAGTAATTTCCTTATCTGAATCAATTTAATAGTCCTCCTGCCCTTACCATGTGTTATAGATGACTAAAAAACCTAATTAGGTTTCCACTCTGAGTGACATATTTGCTTGGGATATGTACAGAGTGACACAGGAACACCTGAAGAGGCAGCCAACTTAGTTGTAAGGAGGCCTTGTGTCTCAAAGGAAGGCAGTCTGAACCGGGTCCTTAGAAATGAGCAGGAGTGAGCCAGGCAAAAAGAGATCAAGGCTCTCACTTTCTTCTAATTTGTGGGTTAATTTATAAACCATACTCTTTGTTCACCACAAAGGACTATAGATAGTTCTGCTCCCACTAAGTCATTCTTCAGAGTCTGTTGGGTTTCTCCTACAGGCTGTGTGAAGGTGAGTGGTCCTTGCTACCTCCCCCAGAAAGCCAGCATCAAGGGTTTGTCAGATAGGCATGGCCCAGGATGGCGTGGCCTGTAAATTGTGGCAGAGAAGCTTGGGCAAGTTGCAGAACGGGCCTCCCTGTCAACAGAGAAGCTCCTGCCTCCGGTTATCTCACAGGCTACTCCATTTTCTCTCCCTGATTAGTGTTTATTGGTCTTAATGTTCTTGATTTCGGGGTTTTTTTTAGGGCTCACAAGAACAGAAGCTGCTTTCTTCCTCCCCCAACACACAACTGAAAGAGAAGAACTGAAACCCCAGCTGAGGCTCCTGCTCTCCCATTTTAATATCCCATATGATGTGGAAGAGCTAAGGGACGCTCCTAAGGAAATGGAACTTTTCAACCTGGTACTTGATGGACTCTTTCTTTCTTTCTTTCTTCTTTCTTTTTTTTAATTTTTTTAATTGTTTATTTATTTTTGAGAGAGAGAGATAGGTGTGAGTAGGGGAGGCCAGAGAGAGAGGAAGACACAGAATCTGAAGCAGGCTGCAGGCTCTGAGCTGTTTGCTCAGAGCCCGATGTGGGGCTCGAACTCACGAACCACAAGATCATGACCCGAGCCAAAGTCGGACACCCAACCAACTGAGCCAACCAGGCGCCCCTTGAGGGACTCTTTCTTAACACAAAGATAGTTGTTCATGAAAGAAAACACTACTATTTGCTACAAAGTTGATATCCATCCTGCCACAGTTGTTTCTAGAGTGATAAAATTTAATAGTAATAGGTGAGATTTAGATTAGCACTTGAACTTCCTCTCTATAAGAGTACTAAGTCTCTTGAATATACAGCCCTGAGGGATTACGAGATTTATTTCTCTGTAGAATTTAAGGAAAAAGTAGTTTATAGTCCATAGTAGATGATATAAAAGTAGCCAAGATTTGGTAGATTTGCATAATGGAGTTGTTTCGTGTCTTGAGTCCTTTGATTCTCAGAATGTGTTGTAATAGCTCTCCTATTGGCAAAATGCTTTAAATTCAATAGAGTTTATATCATGTAGTGATTTTTTAAAGTTGTGCAGGCTGCTGAACTATACCCCAGTGTTGCGCTTCCTTTACTTATTTAAAAAAAAATTTTTTAACATTTATTTATTTTTGAGAGACAGAGAGTGAACAGAGGAGGGACAGAGAAAGAGGGGGACACATAATCCAAAGCAGGCTCCAGGCTCTGAGCTGTCAGCACAGAGCACAATGCAGGGCTCAAACCCACAAACTGCAAGCTCATGACCTGAGCTGAAGTCAGCTGCTTAACCGACCGAGCCACCCAGCCACACCTCACTTTCTTTAAAAAAAAAAAAAACCCTCATATTAATACGAGTCACGTTAAAACTCACTTCAAAGGGAAAAATAGAATTATGTAAAGATAGCTTCAAATTTATAATATAAAGTTTTCAGCCAAAGCATCAACACAAAGATATTTCTTTAGCTCTGGGTACGGAATTTTGCAAGTATATGTATTTGCTAGGGGAAAATAGTAAATTGATTGATCCAAACACGCAAAAATAAAATCTCAATGTTCCTGAATGCTCTTTGTGTAAGAAGGAGCCTCTGTCTTCCCTATCACCATTTACCTTGACATTCAGCTTTCACTTCCACGTGTGCTTGTTCCAGCATGATTTTACTAGGATTATTTCTATTTATATGTAACACAGGCTCTTTACGCTCCCTGAAACCAGTGGTATCACATGTCCTCTGGTTTCTTTGAAGGTGATGATGTTTCAGCTCTTGCCTTTCTTTGCAGCAGAGCGCTTCTAGGGAGTATCCTTACTCTCATTATCAGTAAGCATTGTGAGAAACAAAAACTGGAATTGGAATAAGATGGTATTTTAAAAGAGTCAAAATGAATAAAAAGAATTATAACACAGTAGCTGTCATCAATGGTAACAAACAAACAAAAACCATGAGGCTGCTGAGCAAACTTGTTCTCAAAGAACAGTTTGTTTCCTTTATATAGCAATAGTTTCCACTTCTGATTTTTTTTTTAAATGTTTTATTTATTTCTAGGAGAGAGAGAGACAGCGTGAGCAGGGGAGGGTCAGAGAGAGAGGGAGTCACAGACTGAAACAGGCTCCAGGCTCTGAGCTGGCAGTCAGCACAGAGCCCGACGCGGGACCCGAACCCACAAACCGCGAGATCATGACCTAAGCGAAAGTCGGACGCTTAACCGACTAAGCCACCCAGGCGCCCCACCACTTCTGATTTAAAAAAAAAAAAAATTAATTTAATTTTGAGTCTGAGTATAAGTGGGGGAGGGGCAGAGAAAGAGGGAGACAGTGCTGAAGCAGGCTCTGAGCTGTCTGCATAGAGTCTGGTGCAGGGCTCAAACTCATGAACCGCAGGATTCTGACCTGAACTGAAGTTGGATGCTTAACTGACTGAGCCACTCAATGGCCCCTCCACTTCTGATTTTCTTATAACAGTGTTTCTATGCAATGCTTGTGCTCACAAGATAATCAATCACATTACAACTTTGTGTGTGTATAGGAAGAGTTCTTATATTTGGGTGCTGTTTATTCTGGTTCTCTGATTCCTTAGAGCAGAGTCAGCAAACGACAGCTGCAGGCCACCAAATGTTTCTTTTTTACTTTAATCAAGTTTTATTGGAATTCATCCATGCCCACTTGTTTACATATTACCTATGACTGCTTTCACACCACAAATGCAGAGTTGAGTAGTTGCAACAGAGACCATATAGATGGTCTGCAAAGACTAACATATTTACTATCTGACCCTTTAAGAAAAACTTTGCCTTACTCCTGTTTAGGTTTCCCAAAAATTTCAAAGCATCTTTAAGGAGCAACAGAGAATGCAAACATTTCCAGACTATGATGCGAAGACAGCTAAATTGGAGAATTTGGGTTTGGCAGGACCTGGTGTGGCCTTGAAAAAGAAAGCTAACTGGATTTCCTTTATAAAAGTAAGAAGACTTGTGGTGATGGTCACCTGTCAGTGATGTCAGCATGGTCACAAAGTATCCTCCAAGTAGGCCAGGCAACCTGGCAGCACGGGGTCTGTCATGTCCCTATTGTCCCCTGGCCTCAATGCCCTAAGCAAACTGTCCCGTAGGACCAAGGTAGGTTCACCAGTCTCCCCCAGCTCCTTCCTGCCTTGGGTCCATATTGAAGTTAGCCACTTTGACCTACCTTCTCTGAAAAGCCCCCATAGTCCTGTACTCTCTATTGGGTCAGAACTCTATTCTTGTTGGTGGTGTTCTTGGCTACTTGGATAGAACAAAGAATAACATCCAAAGGTATAATTGAGTTGTGTAAATCCAGCTTTTTAGTCAAAAACTATTCATTGAGTATATACTATGTGTCAGGCATGACCCTTGGTGCTGGTGATACACAATTTAAAAACAATACACAAGCAGATTAAACAAGATGATTTGGGGGTAGTGGTAAGTATAGTTGATTCTCATTGTTTGGGGTTACTATGTTCTATAAGGTTGCCATAAACACTAAATTAACAAATACAGAACTACTGTTCATAGGGGAAATACAAGATTTATTCATGAACTGATCAATATATATCCTTGCTTTATGTGTGTTTCTGTTCAAAACTACTTATGTTTTATTCATTTCTGAGAGAGAGAGAGAGAGAGCATGATCAGGGGAGGGTCAGAGAGAGAGGGAGACACAGAATCTGAAACAGGCTCCAGGCTCTGAGCTGTCAGCACGGAGCCCAATGCAGGGCTCGAACCCATGAACCGTGAGATCATGACCTGAGCCGAAGTCAGACACTTAACTGACTGAGCCACCCAGGCACCCCTGTTCAAAACTATTTAATATATGGTTTTGATTCATTACCATTGAACTCGTGGCCAATAGCACTGTAACTCATGCCTGAACAAACCTTATCAGATATATATATCTATAAGATATATATCTGCTATAAGATATATCACAGCTTTCCTGTACTTAGGAACACTTAGGAATACTTCAGCACTACACCTCAGGGCCATTTTAAGCAGTGAAATCACCAGTAAAAAACATGAAAATGTAGAAACAAAAAAGGACACTTGTTTACAGTATGAGAACTGAAACAAGAAGGCAGAATGTCACCTTGTTTGACCTCAGCTGGGAATGTGGGGTTGCACGACTCAAATTTTTCACCATCCTTTGCATGTCCATGAATGACCAGGATAGATCTGCCAGTATTGGTTTTGGGGTTACAAACAAATTTTAGTGAGTAGAAAAATTTTCAAATACAAAATCTATGAATAATGAGGATCAACTATATTGTGAAGGAAAAAAAAGTCTTACATGGTAAGATGGATGGTGGGAAAGGAGAGAAATCAAAGATTACTCCTAAATCTGGGGCATGTGCACATAGGTGGTCAGTGTGGGGAAAGCCATACTTTCTATTTTAGATAGTTACATTTGTCTTCTAACTATAGGTATCAAGGAGATAGTTGGATATAACATACTGGAGCTTAGAGCTAGATATAAATTTGACAGTTATGAGTATGTTGATGTATTTACAGCTTTGTATCTAATTTTTGAAATATACCGTTAATGCAGAAGGTAAATTTTTACTTGTGAAGTATTTGTGGGCGAACTTCTCTTGCCCCATAAATCAAGTGTGGTGCCCAACACTGATGGATTAAGGGTCCCTCCTACTCACGGATGGTGCTGTGTCATCCCTCATGAAGCGAATGTGTCTCATAGACCAGGCACCAACAGGAACTGCTGCTGCCATCTCCCTCCATGGATCTGCGAACCCACGCGGACCCTTTCCAAGATGTCCCATGATCTTGGCAAACTTTCTAGCACCCCATTTCAGAAGGCCCTTGAATCTCTTTGCTTGCAACTTTTTTGTTAGAACCATTCTGTTTTGTTGTAACTTTGTATGAACATATATATATCCATTAGATTAAGCCAAAATGTGATCCTTGGCAAAAGAAGATTTTGACCAAACTAAAAGAACGGAGAAGAATTGATGTATTAATGCAACTCCAAGCAAAGTTTTTGAAGGTAAGAAAATAATCATATTCCCTTGTAGATAAAATTCTTGCTAAAACCATTCTCAGAAAATTGAATTTTCTTTCCCTTTTAAAGAAAGATTAGCCATGGGTTTTCTATGAAAGCTTTATTTGGAAACTTCTAATCTAATTGCAAAAATTGTATAGCCCTGTTAGTTTTCAGGAGAAAGTAACAATTGTCAAAAGAGCTGCATTTCAGTCCAGCTTTAGCACTAAGGCTGTATGTGATATTGGTCTGATCACACAGCCTCCTTGAGTTTGTTTCCTCATCTGTGAAACAAAAATACTGGATCAAATTATCTTATTTTTATTGTGGTAAAAAGCACATGGCATAAAATTTATCATCGAATCAAGTTAAGTGCACATAGGTGTGTTCAGTATATTCACATTATTATGAAATAGATCCAGAACTTTTTCACCTGGCAAATGGCAACTCTGTACCTATTAAACAACAATTCCCTATTTCCTCCTCCCCACAACCCCTAGAAACCACCATTCTATTATCTGTTTCTGAATATGAGTACCTTTAGAACCTCTTGTAAGTGCACTCATATAGTATTTGTCTTTTTGTAACTGGCTTATTGCACTTAGGGTAATGTCCTCAAGATTAATCCATATGGTAGCATGTGACCAGGTTTCCTCTCCCTTTTGTTTTTCATGAACATTTTATCAGCTTTATTCACAATAGACAAATTCTAGAAACAACCCAGATGTTTTTCAGAGGGTACATGAACTAATTGCGGTACATCTGTACCAGGGAATAGCAGTCAGCTGTAAAAAAGAACAAACTAGTGATATACCCAAAAACCTGGATGAATCTCCAGAGAACCATGTGATTGAAAAAAAAGTCAGTTCCATAAAGACGGTATAAGTCCATTTCTACAACACTCTTGAAATGACAAAGTACAGAAATGGAGAACAGATTCGTGGATTGTAGGGGGTAAGGAGAGGCTGATGAAGAAGGGAGAGGAGTGTGGTTATAAAAGAGCAACACAAAGGATCCTTGTGGTGATGCATTTGTTCTATAACTTGATTGTATCAATGTTAATATCCAGGTTCTAATATACTGTACTATGGTTTTGCAAGATGTTGACATTGGGTGAAATGGAGTGAAGAGTACATGGGGTTTCTTTATATTATTTTTCCCTCTTTTCTTAAATCATAGTAAAACACACATAAACATGAAATTTACTGTTTACTGTTTTAACTATTTTTGTTTGTTTCAAGTTTTTATTTAAATTCTTGTTAGTTAACATATAGTGTAATGTTGGTTTCAGAAGTAGAATTCAGTGATTTATCACTTACATGGAACACCCAGTCCTCATCCCAACAAGTGCCCTTCTTAATGCCCATCACCTGTTTAGCCCATCCCCCCACCCGACACCACCCAACACCCCTCCATCAACCCTCACCACCTCCCTTCCATCAACCTTCCATTTGTTCCCCACTGTTAGGAGTCTCTTATGGTTTGCCTCCCTTTCTTTCTTTTTCCCTTTCCGTATGTTCATCTGTTTTGTTTCTTAAATTTCACATATGAGTGCAATCATATGGTATTTGTCTTTGACTGACTGACTTTGCTTAGCATGATAAACTCTAGCTCCAGCAATGTCATTGCAAATGTCAAGATTTCATTCTTTTTGATAGCTGAGTAATATTCCAGTGTGTGTGTGTGTGTGTGTGTGTGTGTGTGTGTGTGTGTAATAT
The DNA here is from genome assembly GCF_008692635.1 of Crocuta crocuta. Taxonomy (NCBI): domain Eukaryota; kingdom Metazoa; phylum Chordata; class Mammalia; order Carnivora; family Hyaenidae; genus Crocuta; species Crocuta crocuta. The sequence continues at coordinate 5,313,630 of NW_027532594.1, forward strand.
ACACATATATACATACACACACACACACACATACCACATCTTTATACATTCCATCAGTTGATGGTCATTTGGGCTCTTTTCATTATTTTAACTATTTTTTTCAAAAAGTTTATTTATTTTGAGAAAGAGACTTCATGATGAGCAAGGAAGGGTCAGAGAGAGAGGGAGAGAGAAAATCCCAAGCAGGCCCTGCACTGTCAACACAGAGCCTGATTTGGGGCTTGATCCCACAAACCATGAGATCATGACCTAAGCTGAAACCAAGAGTTGGATGCTTAACCAACTGAGCTACCCAGATGCCCTATTTTAACTATTTTTAAGTATACATTTTAGTGGCATTAAGTGCATCCATACCATTGGGTAATCATCACCACCATCCATCTTCGGAACTCTTCATCTAGCAAACTGAAACTGTAGACCCATTAAACAGTAACTCCTCATTCTTCCCTCTCCCTGTTCCCTGGCAATCACCATTCTAATTTCTGTCTCTTTGAGTTTGACTACTCTAGGTACCATGTATTAGTGAAATAATGCAGTGTTTGTCTTTTTATGACTGGCTTATTTTACCCACCCAGTTTCATCCATGTTGTAGGATGTAACAGAATTTCCTTTCTTTTTAAGGCTGAATAATACTCTCTTGTGTATATCTACCATGTTTTAAAAAATCTATTTATTTGTTGATGGACATCTGGGTTGCTTCCACCTCATGGCTATTATGAATAATGCTGCTATGAACATGAATGTATAAATACCTTTTTGGATCCTGCTTTCAGTTCTTTTGGATATAAACCCACTAGTGGAATTGATGGATCATAAGATAATCTGTTTTAATTTTTTTGAGGAAGCTCCATACTATTTTCCATAGAAGTTGCAGCATTTTACAGTACTACCAACAGTACACAAGAGTTCCAATTTCTCCACATCCACATCAGCACTTGTTACTTTCTCTTTCTTTCTCTTTCTTTCTTTCTTTCTTTCTTTCTTTCTTTCTTTCTTTCTTTCTTTCTTTCTTTCTTTCTTTCTTTCTCTCTCTCTCTCTCTTTCTCTCTTCCTTACTTTTCCTTTTATTCTGTCTCTTTCCTCCCTCCCTTCCTCCCTTCCTTCCTTCCTTTTTCTTTCTTCCTTCTCCTCCTCCTTCCCCTCAACACCCCCTCCCTCCCCCTCCCCCTCCTTCTCCTCCCTTTCCCCCCTTTACCCATATCCCCCTTCTTCTTCTCCTTCTTCCCTTCCTTCTTGCTATTAGCAATCATAATGGATATGAGATGATATCTCATTTTGGTTTTGTTTTGTGTTTCTCTGATGATTAGTGATTTTGAGAATCTTTTCATATGCTTATTGGCCATTTGTATATCATATTTAGGAAAATGTCTAGTGAAGTCCTTTGCCTATTTTTAAATTGAGTTATTCAATTTTTTGTTGTTGAGCTGTAGGAGTTCTTCATATATTCTGGATATTAAACTCTTATCAGATATGTAATTTGGAAATACATTCCCTCATTCCATAAGTGACTTTTTGCCTGTTAATTGTATCCTTTGATGCATGGATGTTTTAAAGTTTTACATAATCATATCGGTCTATTTTTGCTATTTTGCCTGTGCTTTTGGTTTCATATCCAAGAAATCATTGCCAAATTCAATGTTATCAAGGCTTTTCCCTGTTTTTGTCTGTTTTATAGTTCTAGGTCTTATGTTTAGATCTTTAGTCCATTTTGAGTTAATTTTTTTGTGTATGGTATAAGATAAAGGTTTAACTTCATTATTTTGCATGTGGATATCCAGTTTTCCTAAAACAATTTGTTGAAGAGATAGTCCCTTCTCTGATGAATGATATTGAGATCCTTTGATCATTTGACCATGTAATCAAGGGTTTATTTCTAGGCTTTCTATTCTATTGGTCTGTCTGTTCAATTTATTCCAGTACCACACCATTTTGATTACTATAGCTTTTTAATATGGTTTGAAATCAGAGAGTGTGAGTCCTCCAATTTTGTTCTTCCTTTTCAAAATTATTTTGGTGATTTGGAGTCCTTTGAGATTTTATATGAATTTTAAGATGAATTTTTCTACTTATGCAAAAAAATGCCATTGGGATTATGATAGAGACTGGACAAACTGATGTTTGAAGTTCCTTGTGATATTAAAATGATTGAAACACCATAGTACATGTATCACTGCAGTAGGAGTTTGGCCTTGGGACTATCATTTGATTCTTTACTTCCAGAAAAGAAGGAACATTTATTCAGTACCTACTATATTCCAGGCATTCTTGCAGCAATCCAGGGAGATACACCCTTAGTGTTCTTGTTAGGACAGAAAAAGAACAGGATTCCAGCAGAGCTACAAGCCCAAGTCTGTGTCCTTACAAAGCCTGTGCTTTCCTCACACTAGCCAGATTCCTCTTCTTCCATCTCTTGGCAGCTTCCAAATAGCAAACAGGGTTTGTACCCAAAGTGACAGGTGTTCATCTTTTCATTGGTGCCACAACACTTATGGGGGTGCAATCTGCTATTGTGTTTAGAGGGTTGTCACAGAATTTTAAATGAGCTGCCGTGTGTATTTGAAAACTTACAATGTTGAATGGATGGACCTACCTAAGGGAATCATGATGTTTGAGTCTGATTTTATTTTTTAACTGAATAAAGCCCCACCTGGGACTTCTTTCCTATTTGTGTGTACATGATCCACATTCTTCCTGAGAAGAAAGGAATAACACTTTTCCCAACCATTCCTTTTCTTCTTGTTCTCCTTGAGATTTCCAGCCCTGAGCGAGTAATGCAAGTGCTCCAAGACCACGCGGCAAAGACAGTCATGCTGGCTGCATCTCATCCAACTTTCGTGGCTTCCCAGAGTTTGCATCAGGACAACTATGACCATATCTGGGAGAATATTTATAGCAACATCAACCTGTACCAGGTACAACAGGAAGAAATAACCAATATGCCTTTCTGTTCTACTCACCACCTGTGTATATATCTTAGAAATTTATTTTGGTAGTTTTTCAGAAACCCTCCCCCTAAAAGCTTTATTACCAGCCAGGTTTGTTTTTATATCATAAAAAAAGGTTAAATACTAATTTGAAAGAAGCATATAAAGAAGTGTAATATAGGATGTTGCTGCAGGACATATATTCAACCAATACATACCAATGCAAAGCTGCACGCTTTAGTGCTTAACCGACTCAGCCACCCAGGAGCCCCCACTCTTTAGTGCTAAACACCAAAGACAGTTAGACAGTTGTTAAATATTGTGTGTGTCTTAGAGGCAAAGTGGTGCCCCCAGGATTGATTCTTTTTTGGAAAAGCCTCTGGAAGGAGGAGGAAATCAAGTTTGGGCTTAACGGAATCGTGGGGCTCAGGGAAGTGGTGTTGGAGAGGAGACACTGTGTGTGGAGTGTTCAAGTCCAGTTTGGCTGAGTGAAAGATTCATGTGGAAATATAGGGAAGAGAAGTATTTTTAAGGGTGAGGAGAGAGTAGGTTTCGAATGCCTCTAAATTTCAGACCAAGGAATTTGTGCTTTATCCTGTAAGGGAAGTGATATATACAAAGCTGTATTTTGTAGGAAGGTTAATATAGTAGCAGGTGTTAGTTGGATGGGAAGAGGAAGAGATTGGAGGCAGAGAAGCCAGCTAGATAGCTACTACATAAGGTGGGCCCAAAGCTTGGCAATGAAGGGGGCAGTTTCTACACAAAGCTATTGGATATTTGTCTTCATGGTGGTTCTATATAATTTTTGAATAATCTGCTATTATTTATCTGTTGCTCTGAGAGAAGAGTTTTGTTTCCTTTGCTTATTTAAGATGGGATGACTCAATATGTTTATCATCTGAAAGGAATGAGCAGTGAAGAAGAAGAGATGGAAGATGTGAATGGGTAAATCTGAGAAAAAGATGACCCTGGAGAAAGAGGAGGGAATGGGATGAAGAAACCAGTTGAAGGAGTAATTTTGAGAAAGAAAGAATGGTACCACTTCCCCCGAAGTTAATGAGATATATAGCATTGTCAGGTGCCAAAAAATAAGATGTGGTAGCTTGTAAATGGCCCTAGCTGTCTCCAGGAGAGAGAGAAGAAGGGGAGGAAGGTCTGCATTAGTGAGGTGGGAGGTGAAAGTGACAGGTGAGGAGGTGTATTGCTGCAGGGAAAGCCACAGGGCCACCAGTGAGAAAAGAATATAAGGATGACCATGTAGCTAGCGGGACCATTTGAAGTAAAAGGGCATGAATTTGTCATAGGCCCAATCTGCATAATAAAACTATTATTTTCACCCCTAAAGATTAATTGTAGAGTAACTAAAAATTATACTTAAAGTTGAAGGTTTGGAGAAGTTTAGTAGAATGCTAGAGAGAGCATTGTCATGGTCCATCATCTCAGGCTGGGTATAGAGAAACCGAAACTTGACTTGAGTTACAGATTAGCTGGAGGCAAACCCATATGTGCATGTATGTGTACACACACACACACACACACACACACACACACACCACAACTTCTATTAACTTTTCAATCTGTTTAGATAAGGATCTAGAGAACCTAATTAAAAAATGAATTGGCTTGGCCACACAGAGATCAGGAATGGATACAGCCTATCATGGCATGGATCTCCTTGGCCCCTGAATTCCCTAATAGGGCATGACTACCAGCGACACTCCTTAGCCAGCATCCCATCAGAATTGAGGAAATAACAATATTTTTCCTATTCCATTGCCATCTCATACTGAGGTATATGTCACCATGCATAAAGACCTTATACTAACAAGAGGACATTAATAAACATCCAGCTCTTTTGTTTCTTGAACCAAGCTTAAAGGAAAGGAGGTAGGGAGTGGGAAAGAAATGAGGGGGTGAAGGCAAAGTCAGCCCAGGTATCTCTGAATAAGACCCCTGCTCCTAGGATCCTGGACAATCTACTTCTTGATGCTGATATAATCCTCCTTTACCTGAAATTCTGGTATTAGTATTTGAGGGCCATTAGCACGAATCAGCTTTTCTCCTTGACTGTGAGAATAGGGACAATTAAATTCCTGGGGGCCAGATGAGGGTGAAAAGAGGTGAATATGAGTAAGGGAGTGGTAGGAGGCAAAGGAAGAGGGAGTCAGAGGCAAAGAGCTTCGTGTTTGAAGTCATGGAGAATGGTCCAGGGCCCTGCTGGACCAGCAGGCCTGTGGGTATTTAGGGGACAAAGGAGTTTACCAGGGAAAAGTAGAAGGTGCATGGTGAGAGCAGGAGATGATAGCTCAGGTAAATATTGAAAGGCAGAAAACACTAAGAGGTGCCCAGCCACATAGAGGAGAGAACTAACACTTCCTGTCATTCTCTGGTGCTGCTTCCCTCCATTTGCAGATGAGGTAGAAAGTCAAGCAGAGTAGGATGAAATGCAGTCTCTGCTTTCACCAAAGTCTCCTGTGAATGCAGTTGCCATGTGTTAAATAGAAGGGGGGGAAAAAAGGAAAGAAAGAAACCCACTTCCTCTGGCTATTTACTGACTTGTAAATGTTGTTCTTGGAATTGGCCAAAGGGAGAAAAATGTGAGTACCTCTCTTCAAGTTGATTTATGGTAAATAGACCCTAAAGAGACTTAGAATACCTATAGATTTTAGAGGTGGATCCTGAGGGGAGCTGTATAACACACACGGATTAACCTGCATATTAGTGTTACGCAGGTTTCTCATTCACTCATCCATTCAGTGATTATTACGTGGATGCTGCCTTTGGGCCAGGAATTGTGCTGCTCAGGGAATGAAACATGCAATAGACAAGTGAACAAAAAAGTAAATCTACATCTCTATGAAGAAAACCACAGGAAGAGGAGGCAGCAGGGTAGAGAGGAGCACCCTCAGAATGATCAACCAAGCTCTTTCAGAGTTGGAGACATCTGAGCTGAAAGCTGGTGAATGAGATAGAGTCAGCCATGCTGGAGAAGAGCTTTCCAAGTAGAGAACAGAAAATAGCATGGTGTTTGAGAAAGGAAATTCTGATGCAACGATCAACAGTTTTCTACTTTTCCTTCACCGTGTCCTGTGGGTCTTATTTTGTGACTTCCTCGGGTATTTCTGCTTTGGTCAAGAGTCACTTTATACAGTATCAGGGCACCAATAGTAGCGTGTTGCCATTCTGAACATTGAATCCTAGTCAGATGAGATGAGGATGAAGTAGAAGGTGGCAGCTGGGAGGAGTCACAGGAATGTGGTTATGAATCTTAAAGCTCTGTTACTATTTTGCAAGCATGTAGCAGTCAAGTATGAATTTTAGCATCTATATGCTGGTCAGCATTCTGACTCTGAAGTTGGCAAGTGATAATCAATAGCCCATGAAAAATGACTTTCTTAAGTGCCTTCTGCATGAAGGAAAGCAAACCTCATAGGATTGTCCATTTTAACAGCTCTGAAGGAATATAATCACTAATTATAGCACAACTTCAGAACAGTTTTCGATCAATTTTCCGTGAACATTATTCACCAGCAGCCTTTCCTTAGGGAGTTTTTTTTTTTAAGATAATAAATGTTTTATTTTAGAGTAGTTTTAGATTTACATAAAAGTTGAAAAGATAGTATAAAGAGTTCCCAGGAGCCCCCTGTCCAGTTTCTCGTATTATTAACGTTAATCTTATATTACTTTGTCACACCTAAGGAACTAGCATTGGTATTTCGCTGATATCTAAACTAAACCATATTTGGAGTTCACTAGTTTTTTCATGAATGTCTTCTGTGTACTCCAGGGCACCACATTATCTTTAAGTGTCACATTTGCCAGTCTCCACAGGTCTGTGTCCATTTCTCAGTCTTTCCTTGTTTACCATGACCTGGACAGTCTTTAGTAGTACTGGCCAGGCAACCTGTAGAATGCTCCCTAATTTGAATTTGTCTGATGATTTTCTCATGATTATACTGCGGTTATAGGTTTGGAGGAAGAACGGCTCAGACGTGAAGTGCCTTTCTCATCACATCATATCTGGGGCAGATGCTATCAACCTGATTTGTCACTGTGGATGTTACTCTTGTTCATGTGGTTAAGCTAGTGGCGTTTGCTAGGTTTTTCCACTGTAAAGTTACCATTTTTCTCCTTAAGAAGTTGTTAGAAATTAATTTTAAACTACAGAAATAATAAATAAATGTCTCCTCCTAGTCAAAAATGGAAACATCACTGAAAAGTTAATGCTTTAACTTTAGCTAATGGGAACTCTAATACTAGCCCCTATTCTGCTTCCTCAGAGGTAAACATGATTATTGGCTTCAAGCCTTTTCAATGCATTTACATTTAAACTTATGTCCTCATTTTATATATATATATACACATGCCATATATATATATGGCATAATTTTGTGTTTTAGTTTTTTATATAAATAACCTATCATTGGGGGGCCTAGGTGACTCAGTTGGTTAAGTGTCCAACTCATGATTTGGGCTCAGGTCTTGATCTCAAGTTTCATGAAATCAAGCCCTACATCCGGCTCTGGGCTGACTTGGGA
>NW_027532594.1:5321104-5382829 GCF_008692635.1 Crocuta crocuta
ACTTGTGATTCTAAATAAATAAATAAATAAATAAATAAATAAATAAATAAATAAATAAAAATAAACTTTAAAAAATTGTTTAAATGATCTGTCATACTCTGTGAATATCTTTGTGCAATCTGCTCTTTTTTGCCCAACAATATGTCTTAGAGATCTGTCTCTTGCTCTTTTTAATGGCTGCACTATATTTCTATTATATACTAGAGATCACACAGACACCTCCCTGTGGATACGGGCTACCATTTTTTATTTCATTAGAAACCATTCCTGCTGAACTTTCTTGTCCATGCCTCCTTCTGCACATCTTTAGACTGGATATTTAGAAGTGGATTTCCTGGGTCACAGAATGTGCACATGCAAAATTTTCTGTAAAGGAGTATATCATTTTTCTTCCAACCAGCAACTTATGAGAGAACCTGCTTTTCCACATCCATTTTAACAATGAATATGTTTGTCTGAACATCTATAATATTTGTGGTGTTTCTATCACAGTTTGAACTGGCCTTTTATTTACCATCAGCATGGAAGACTGATACACAATTCTATTTTCAGGTTTACTTAAAGATCTGGGTTTGGGAGATAAAGAAAAAAAATACCAAATCTTCTTATAATTATTAATTGAAGATAATTATAACTAGAAAGAGATAATTTAGGTCCAATGGACTGCATTTTTTAAATATCCTTTTGAAAAAACTTAAAAATAATTTAACTGTAGTCCTAACCAGGAGTAGGAGTAGACTAAGTAGCCCTGTGTGGGTCTTCCCAAACCTCCCAAACTCTTGTATTATATCAAGTTACTTGTATCCAGTGCTATTCCCCAAGAAAATACCTGTTTACTCAAATGGTTATTTATGTACAGACATTAAATACTACTATTGACCATCATGTTACTTTTTTTTATTTATATGTAGGTTAGTTAGCATATAGTGCAATAATGATTTGCGGAATAGAATCCAGTGATTCATCCCCTACATATAACACCCAGTGCTCATCCCAGCAAGGGTCCTCCTTAATGCCCCTTACCCATTTAGCCCATCCCCACCCACCTCCCCTTCAGCAACCCTCAGTTTGTTCTCTATATTTAAGAGTCTCTTAGACCATCACATTTCTAAAGATACGGTTTAAACTGGTCACTGTTCTTTAACTTTATGGAGTGCTGAAGTGGCAGAAAACACGAGATCCTTTGCCCCTTCTTTTGCGTCTTCTCACTGGCCACACCAAGGAGAGGAGAAGGGGACAGCTGTTTTCCCCTGTCTGTGTCACTGCTCCCCTACATTCCCAGAGATATAATGAGTACGCGGTGTGCCCTCACAAAAGTGCTATTGTATACAGTAGCTCCAGTGTGCAAGAAGTTTAGGGAAACACAAAACACTTCTTTTCTGGTTTACCTCAACAATTCAATAAAACATTTTAAAAACAAACATTTTCTGTTGACAATAATTACATGTACTCATCATAAAAATTTTGGGAAATATAGAAAAGTTCACGGAATAAAATAAAAATCAGCCACTATTTTACCACCCAAATATAACAATAGTATTGTTAACATTTGGTATACATATATCCCTCTAGTCTTTTTATTCTGTAGATATACACAAAGAAGTTGTAGGCACAATTAGGAGGTGGGAAATACATAATAGACGTATTGTCCCTCTAATTATTACCCCTTCCACTCCCACTCCACTCCCCCTGCCAATTTCCCAGAAGAAAATGAGATTTGCAATCAGTGGAAGTCTTAGAACTGTCCAAACACACGAACTCAGCCATGCTGGCAAAGACCCAGCCACCAGGGAGAGTAAATGTCAAAGGATTTACCTACCTAGGAAGAGAGTACAAACACAGGTGGTATTGCCATTCTGGTTTCTGGTCAGTCCTGCTGCTTACCTGCTCTGTGTCCAGCCTTCTTAGGGAAATACACTCATGCACCTTTGGTATTTCCTAAGCAGTTTACCTCTGTTGCCTGTGGTTGTTCTCTTTTTCTGGTGGGTGCTGGGCTTTCTCCCTTTACTCACCCTACCCTGTTGTGCCCTCATCCTTTCTTCTTGGCAGTCTGCTGGTCCTTTGTGGCTTGCTCAGTCATTCCTTCAAAGTGTCTTTCGCTGTAACTTGATGTCACTTTCTGTTCCTTCCTGTGTAATTCTGGGTAATTTTAGAAGCAGCTGAAAAAGTCACCATCCCATCAGAGAAAGACTGTGGTTCCGAGCCTGCCCTCTGGAGCTATGCCCGGCAATGCAGAACTCAACGCAAGAGTGCATTGGGCTGGGAGGCAAAGCTCTCTGGTAGAGCCCCTCGGACCCCAAATTCTGGGCCAAATAGAAACTGTCAAAATTCAACTTCCTCGTAGAGTACACGCTTTCCCACAGATTTTCTTAAAATAACAGAGATTCTCTTAATTTGGGGGAAATGACCTTGTGTTTTTGTATTAAGGAACAGGGGGACACCATGTCACTTCGTAGGGCCTTTTCCATTCCTAGGGTTGTGGGATGTTTACACAGAAATACACCGATGTGCATACTTGCCCAAAGCAGGCAGGAGCTAACTACCCATAGGCAGATACTTAATGATACTCGATTAGACCATTTTCTTTCTCACCAATTCTTCCTAATATCCCTGCTCCAAATTTTCTTCTCCACTGCCTGTCATAAAGACCATTGTGTATCCTTAGAGTCTTGCATACTGTATTAGTTAAAATTATATTTGGCTGTTGGTCACACAAAGTAAGAGAAGATTAAAGGAGATGGGAATTTCTTTCTCTTTCCCTTATATTAACATCCAGGGGTAGGAAGTACAGAGACAGTGTGATAACTGCTCCATGGAGTCCTCAGGGACCCATGCTCCTCTGTCCTGGAGTTCCAACAAATGTGGCCTCCACATTCAAGATCAACCACTAGTGTGAGATGGAGCTCCAGCTGTCACATTCATATGTAAGCAGCAGGATGGACACTCTGGGTGACGAGGCTGCCACTTGAGGGAAATTCCCAGAAGCTGCCACATGACATTTTCACTCTCATCCCATTGGCCAGAGCTTAGTCACATAGCTACACCTTGCTGCAAAAGAGGCTCGGAAGCATCATCTCCATCTAGGTGGCCATGTGCCAAGATAAATATTTAATTACCATAGGAAGAGAAGAAAGCGGATATTGGGGAACAACCAGCAGTCTCTGTCATACGGACTTACTGGAATTCCAAGAACTATTAGAATGTAAATAACCCAAAGAGTGGGGTTCCAACCTAACTCAATGCCACACTGTGTGTTTGTGGGAATCGGCACCACTACAATAAAGCATATTTTATGAGAATGGGGTTTATGCCCAGGGGCAGGCAGAGAGGACAGCTAAGAAAGGGGCTGCCAAGAGGACCAATGGCATGATCATTCATCGATATCACCTTCTTCACAGTTTTTCCTAGGGCCCTGTGTGTGTGACCTCACCCTGCTCGACATCTGGAAAAATGCCCATAGGAAATAAGTATAAACCACGAATTCTGTGATAGATCCTTCAGGGCTAAGTGACTACTGCAGTCCATGGCCAGCATGTAATCGAGCACCTATCAAGTGCTAGTCACCAAGAGTTAATTCTCACAGCAGCTTATTTTGTATCATTATGCCATTTTACAAATGTGAAAACAGGATCAAGACTTTAAATAACTAAATCATATAGGTCAAAAGAAAAAAGAGATGTTTAATCCACTGATCTCTCTCAGCCTGGAACAAGAGGCGTTCACGGTTTCAAGCATCTACCAATGTGTGTATCGACTTTTCATAAGTGAATCGTGTAAAAGGTGCATGTGGGATGGCAGTTTTTAAAAGTTGTGAAGAGTTTTGTAAAACAGAGACTAAATAATAATAAAAACAGTGCCTTCAAATTTATTTTGGAAATCCAGATTTTCATATGTCACATTGCAAGGGACCAAGATGCTTTTCTGTTTGCTCATCTAAATATGCCTTGGCAATGAGAAAGAATGAAATCTGGCCATGTGTAGCAACATGGATGGACCTTGAGGGTGTTATGCTGAGCGAAATAAGTCAGGCAGANAAAATTACTTGCAAACTTTAAAAATAAATAAAATAAGGGGCGCCTGGGTGGCTTAGTCGGTTAAGCGTCCGACTTTCACTTGGGTCATGATCTCGCGGTTCGTGGGTTCGAGCCCCGCGTCGGGCTCTGTGCTGACTGCCAGCTCGGAGCCTGAAGCCTGTTTCAGTCTGTGACTCCCTCTCTCTCTCTGACCCTCCCCTGCTCGCGCTGTCTCTCTCTCTCCCCCCTAGAAATAAAGCATTAAAAAAAAAAATTAAAAATAAAATAAAATAAATATTCCTTGGATCATGGGATTTAATTTTGTGGTGAAGCAGCTGTGATTTTTGTTAATAGTGTTGCAAATGTTTATGTCATTCAACTGATGCTACTTTTTTGACAGAATGAAAATATGAAGGAGGATGACCTTTCGATGGAACAAAATGAAAATGACCCAGCACAAATAAGTCTCTGCCAACATGCTGATAAGCCTGTCAAGCAGAAAAAAGAGAAAGGGTAAAATTAAATCGTTTTACTAAGGACTGAAGGAAATGGATTAAACACTGTGGGGAAAATTGAGTCACTGATTAATAGGTAGGTTACATGTTAACTCGAAAATATTTGAAGCTGAAATAAAAGCAAGGCTGTTAAAGCAGGTCAGACAACTAAATTAATGTTTCACCCTAGGTAGGACTGGGTTTTTAACAAGAGCGATTGCTAAGAGAAATTTCTTTCTATATTTATACATACAGAGTAATTATTTTTCTTCTAGTTCCTTTTTAAAGAGTAGCTACTGTGAAACTCCCTTAAGTTAAATAAAATGACTTCAGTTTGGTGTAGATGAATTTTCCGAACTACTTTGAGGTGGAAAGCATTAATTCTGTTTTTCCTTCCTGCTAAAGATACAGCTATGCAATGGCCCTGCAACTGCTCGGCTTAGACGATGAGACTGGGCCCAGTGATAGGGGTCCTATCCTGACGAGGGGGACCTACCTGTCCTTTCTGTATCTGCGCCACCTACGAATCAGGGAGCTGCAGGTACGTGGATGGCCTGGCACACTGGCTTCAGGTATCCCAATGTTGGGATGTCTCCCAAGGCGGCTTTCTTGCTCTTCCCAGGAGCAATGCATTTTTTAAAATGTTTTTTTATTTACTTCTGAGAGAGAGAGAGAGACAGCGTGAGCAAGGGAGGGTCAGAGAGAGAGGGAGACAGAATCTGAAGCAGGCTCCAGGCTCTGAGCAAGCTGTCAGCACAGAGCCCGACGCGGGGCTCGAACCCACGAACCGCGAGATCATGACCTGAGCTGAAGTCGGACGCCCAACCGACTGAGCCACCCAGGTGTCCTAGGAGCAATGCATTTTTACACTTTGTTCTTTGTCTGGATTTTTCCGCAAAAGCAGGCCATTCTGGGAGCGGTGAATTTCTCTCTCAGCAGTAGGGATGACCTGCCAACCCCATTTAGTTTCACTCTGTTGTGTGGGGCTAGCAAAGGGCAGGGGCCTGACCTGGTGTTTCTTTGTTTCAGCGCGTCTGTTTAGGAATTCTGAACTATTTCAGATCCATCGAGCGAACATTGACAATCAACACTTCAGGCCTTACCATGGTTGCAGGGAGCCTGGTCCCCACCATAGAGGACAGTTCCTGGGTCAACAAGACAAAAGGAGGCTTGGGCATCTTGCAAGGCCTAGGAGCTCACCACTATGTCCATGGGACATCTGCTGAGCACAGGGTGAGGTCAAGATTCTGAGATTTTTTTCCCTCCCTTGATTATCCTGTCTCCTAAGCTCCTTTCTTCTTACATTGCACCTGGAATCAGTTAACATGATGGAGTAACAGGTGGGGGGGTTCTTAGGGATACGTTGTTTTTTTTTAATTTAATGTTTATTAATTAAAATAAAAGTTAATGTTTTTTATGTTCTTAAGTTTTTTAAGTTTTAATATAATTTATTATCAAATTGGCTAACATACAGTGTGTACAGTGTGCTCTTGGTTTTGGGGGTAGATTACCATGGTTCATCACTTACGTACAACACCCAGTGCTTATCCCAACAAGTGCCCTCCTCCATGCCCATCACCCATTTTCCCCTCTCCCCCACTCCCCCATCAACCTTCAGTTTGTTGTCTGTAAAATTTAATGTTTTTTAATGTTTCTTTATTTTGAGAGAGAGAGACAGAGTGAGAGTGGGAGAGGGGCAGAGAGAGGGGGAGACACAGAATCTGAAGCAGGCTCCAGGCTCTGAGCTGTCAGCACAGAGCCTGAAGCAGGGTTCAAACCCATGAACCATGAAATGATGATCTGAGTGGAGGTCAGATGCTTAACCAACTGAGCCACCCAGGTGCCCCAGGGAGACAGCTTTTTAGAAAAATACTCCCTTGAGAGTGGGCAGAGAGCACTAAAAGCAGCCCTGAAGGCCACCTGAGGAAGGAAGGCATTTCAGCTGCTGGTTTGTTGACTGTATAGTGAGCAGAGCATGAGGAGACCTTTCTGTTATTCTAGCCTAAGAACCACATGTCTTTACAGAGATGCTCTCTTAAGACCCTCTTGACATTGTCAGAGGTACCCTTCTGCCTCTTTCCTGTTTTCCAAGCCCCAAGTGAAAATATAGATTAGAAAGCAAAGGTAGAAATAAATTTGAAAGAGCTGAACGATTAAATATCGTTTATCCCTGTAAAAGCGTGTTTGCCCTTTGGTGCTTTTAATATCTCTTGAGTATATTTTTCTATAGTGCACAAAATTCATATCAACCCCCTTTCTTTAGGAATAAAGTTAAAAGTGCCTACAGTTTCTTGGAATATGGTAGACACTCTTCCAGTATTTATATCTCAGTCTCTAGAAAGTTTATTCCTGAAGGTAGGATTTAAAAGGAACTTAATCTTCTTAAAAATAGCTTGACAAATGTGAAAAAATCTATTCATCTACCAAACAAGTTGAATTTTAAGCTCATATGACCCCTGACTTAATGCTTGTCATGTTTGTAAGGCTGAGGAATCTTATTATCAGCTGTCTTCCATAGGCAGTCTAGAGTAGCACTGTCCAATAGAAATACAACACAAGCCACGTATATAGTTTATAATATTCACATTTTAAAAGTATAAAGAGGGGCGCCTTGGTGGCTCAGTCAGTTAAGCTACTGACTCTAGATTTCAGCTCAGGTCATGATCTCATAGTTCCTAAATTCAAGGCCCTCATTGGACGCCACACTGACAGTGTGGAGCCTACTTGGGATTCTCTCTCTCTCTCTCTCTCTCTCTCTCTCTCTCTCTCTCTCTCTCCTCCTCTCTTTTTGCCCCTCCTGTGCACTCTCTCTTTCTCTCTCTCAAAATAAATAAATAAATAAACTGGGGACTCCTGGGTGGCTCAGTCAGTTAAGCATCCAACTCTTGGTTTTGGCTCAGGTCATGATCTCATGCTTCATGAGTTTGAGCCCTGAATCAGGCTCTGTGCTGACAGTGCAGAACCTGCTTGAGATTCTCTCTCCTTCTCTCTGCCCCTCCCCCCTCCCAAAATAAATAAATCCACTTTTTTTTTAACGTTTTATTTATTTCTGAGAGACAGTGAGAGGAGGGGAGGGTCAGAGAGAGAGGGAGACACAGAATCTGAAACAGGCTCCAGGCTCTAAACTAGCCGTCAGCACAGAGCCCGATGTGGGGCTTGAACCCACGAACTGTGAGGTCATGACCTGAGCTGAAGTCGGATGCTTAACCGACTGAGCCACCCAGGTGCCCCATAAATACACTTTAAATAAATAAATAAACTTTAAAAAATAATAAATGCATACATATGAAATTAACTTTAATCATATAATCTATTTAACCCAATATATCCAACATATTATCATTTTAACATATAATCGATATAAAGAAATAATTGATGAGATATCATACATTTTTTTTTTATATTTTTAATATAGTTTATTGTCAAGTTGGTTTCCGTATAACACCCAGTGCTCATCCCAACAAGTGCCCTTCCCCATGCCAACAGCCCCCTTCCCCTCCCCCCCANTGATACCATACATTTTTTTAAATGTTTATTTATTTTTGAAAGAGAGACACACACACAATGCAAGCAGGGGAGAGGAAAAGAGAGGGAGACACAGAATCTGAAGCAGGCTCCAGATTCCAAGCTGTCAGCACAGATCCTGACATGGAGCTCAAACTCATGAACCACAAGATCATGACCTGAGCCGAAGTTGGATGCTTAACCAACGGAGCCATCCAGGCACCCCTAATGTACATTTTTTAGACTAAGTCTTCAAAATGTTGTGTTTACCTTATATATACAGCACATCTCCACTCAGACAAATCACATTTCAAGTGCTCAATAGCCACATGTGGTTAGAGGCTACTGTATTGCACAGTAGAACAGCTGTAGATATTGAAAAACATTTTATTTTCCCCTCCAGTCACCTAGGGTCCAGGCTTCACTCGGTATATAGGAAACTTTTCTTTTTGGTCTCCTTCACTAACAGGTATCATCCCCCATCCCCTCCTCATATACATTTTTACCCCTCTGCCCCTCTCACTTCATCCTAG
The DNA here is from genome assembly GCF_008692635.1 of Crocuta crocuta. NCBI lineage: Eukaryota > Metazoa > Chordata > Mammalia > Carnivora > Hyaenidae > Crocuta > Crocuta crocuta. The sequence continues at coordinate 5,329,649 of NW_027532594.1, forward strand.
CTCATAATTAGTCAAGTCCAGTAAGTATGTCCCTCAGTGGAGCTAGAGGGCAGGGTAAGATGCTTCTGAAACAAACACACCTATAAAGCAAATACATCTCTCTCTTGCTAATATTGAGCCAACCTCATACTACAGATGTGCTGTTATTTGCTAATAGATTTAAAAAATTTTTTTTCTTACCACTGAGTTCTCTTCCAGTTTGTTTCTTCTGGGATGGGGCTTGGGGGTAGACGTGAAGGAAGGGAGGAGAAACAAATCCTATCCTGCCCCATCAATGGTAGAAGGAGCTTCTCAAGGGTGTACAGTATTATTATTCTCTGCTCTCATAAATGACAGCAATAACAGCTCCCTTAGAAGCTGCCAGAAGCTGTTGCTATAGTGTGAGAAACTCCAGGAGGTGACCTTCTTTCAGAGACTTTAATAGGACCTTGTGGTTTAGCTCTCTGTGTGTGGCCTCGTCAACATTTAAACTAGAATGTCCAAGCCTAACTTTGTGATTCTTTCCCCTGTAGGGGATGGGAGGTACAGATGCTAATTTGTTGGGGGTGATCTCATAAGGCCCAGGGCCAAGACTGGGACCAAGATCATTGGACTTACCAGCCAGGGGAGCTGACACTGGAGAAGCCCCTGAGATGGAGATCTCTGCCCTGGATGGAGGAAAATCTTGGGCTAGTATTTATAAGTGGTCACTCTATGACAATACCAGAAAAGGAAAGCACCTACCACCCATCATGGGCACTTTATGCATTTACTTTAAGCATGTGGCAGAGTAGAAGGAGCCCTCAAATGAGACATAACAGGCTTTTCCTACATGTCTGACCTTGAGCAAGTCTCTTTTGACATGGAGGCCTGACGTCCCATGGCATGTTCAGGATCTGCCTGGACCTGGGAGGCTAGCAGCAGAGGCTGTTAGGAGTAAGTAGAGGGAGATGAGACTGCAGAAAAAAATCAAGCCAGACCATTAAAGGCGAGGCACTCTGTGGGATAGGGATTAATTCCAAGGTTGGTGGTGAGTAGAGAATTTTAAATAAGACAATGGCCCTCTTCATTGCTTTGTAAGTTTCTTCCAATCATTGCCCAAATGTAATCATGTTCATTTCCTTGTCTGAAATCCTTCATGAGTATCCTGTTTCTCCTGAGATAAAGTTCAGGCTCCTAGATGTAGTTTTCAGGCTGGGCACAACCTGGCCCTGCCAACCTCTTGGGCCTCATGTCCCCCCACTGTCTCCATACTTCCATTCTCATGAATCTGGGCCTGGCCCTCTTTTCAACGGGTAGAGTTGTTCATGCCTCTGAGCCTTGTACATATTGGCCCTTCTGTCCTTTACTTTCTCTTTTCCTGATAAGTACCTACCCTATCCAAGAGTCCATTCAAATAACACCTCTCTGGAAGCCTTCCTTGTATCTCCGTGCAAAGCTGCACGGTTCTCCCCATGACTTGTCTAACTCCATTATAGCACTCAGCTCATTCATTCCTTCATTCACTTGCTCATTCATTCCACAAATGTTCTGATCAGTAAATTTACTAGGCACTGATGATACAGCAGTAACCAAAACTGGCACAAATCCCTGTCACCATGGAACTCTTTAGTGGAAAGAGAAAGGCATTAAACAAATAAGTGACATATATAAAATATCAGATGATTTGGCACCAAAGCTTTCTCAGACTTCCTAGTGCCTTGCAGTTGGGGCCTAGTGATGAGCTTTGGCCAGTGGGCTGTGAGTAGAAATGATGTCACTTCCAGACCAAAGCTTTTTGGTTTTTATTTTAATGTTTTTTTTTAAATTTATTTCTAAGAGAGAGAGAGAGACCGCGTGAGCAGGGAAGGGTCAGAGAGAGAGGGAGATACAGAATCCGAAGCAGGCTTGAGGCTCTGAGCTAGCCATCAGCAGAGAGCGCAACACAGGGCTCGAACCCACGAACCGTGAGATCATAACCTGCACCGAAGTCGGATGCTTAACTGACTGACCCACCCAGATGCCCCTAGACCAAAGTGTTTAAGAACTGGTCCTTGACTTTTGAGCTCTCTTCACTTGCTGCAGCCAGTGGAAGGTGCATGTTGAGCTACAAAATAGAAACATCCTAGATCGCTGGGTCACTGTTGGAAGATGGCTGCCTAGCAAGCAACATGTCCTGCAGTGGGCTCTGCATGAGTGAAAAATTAATTTTGACTGTAGGTCACTGAACTTTGGAGTTATAACAGAATAACCTAGCCTTTGTATACTAATAAAGATGGTGATAGGCACTGTGGAGAAAAATTAAAAAGGAAAGGGTGATAGAGGTGGAGGCTGGTGATAGGATGTTTCAGTTGTAAGTAGGGTGGTCAGGGAAGGCCATACTAAGAAGGTACTATCTGAGTAAAGACCTGAAGGAAATCAGGAAGCAAATCACACTACTGACTGGAAGAAGAGTGACAGGCAGGGGAAAGCCAATGCAAAAGTCCTGAGGCAGAACCGAGTATAGCATTGTCGTAGGAACAATAAGGAGTTCAGCGCACTTCAAATGAATGAGGGGGAAATTGGCAGAAATTATGGTAGGAAGATTGGAGGGGTGGGGAATAGGTTGTGTAGGGCCTTATGGACCATTGCAAGGACTCTGACTTTGAGTGAGAAGGGGAGCCACTAGAGAGTTTCGAGTAGAACAGTGGTGTTATTTGATTTACAGTTTAACATCCATGCTGCTGTACTGGGAATGGACTGAAGATACTGTAGGGCTAAAGAAGACTAGTTAGGAGATTATTGCATTAATCAAACTAGAGCCAATGTGTCTGAGAAGACAGCATGGTGAGAAATGGTCAGATTCTGGACGTATTTTGAAAGTACAGCCAGTATGAGTTCCAAGAAGATAGGATGTGGGATGTGGAAAGAGAGAAATCAAGATCAATTCCAAAATTTTGGCCTCAGAATCTGGAAGTTTGGAGATGCCATCATCTGAGATATGATTAGAATAGGTTTGTTGGGAAGATCAGGATCTCAGCTTAGGATATAGAAGTTTTGAGATGCTTATTAGTTGTTTAGGTGGCAAAAGGAAACAGAGAGTTGGACATATATTTCATATAGTATACTTCTAATAAACATTTATTGGGCAGAAGAAAGTCTCTGTTCGTTAACAAAATGGTTGTGACATCACAAAAGGACAATGTACCTAAAATTGCAAAGTGTACCATGCTGTTCAAATGAAGAACAATTTGCTACAATAATATTATACTTATCAAGGGAAACAGAGAATAGATTTTCAAGTTTTCTTTTAAAAATATTTGATGGATTGTAGCCAATGGATTGAGTCATGCATCTAACAATTTTTGGTGAAATTCTTATACTGGGCCATTATTATCTGCAATCAATGTAAAGATTATCTAGAAAAAAGTAAGCTGGTCAGAGAAATATTGTCTAATTGCCAAAAGGCCTAAAACTCATATTAACGAGTGATGGCAAAAACCAGTGGAATGAAGAGAATGAATGATGGGCCACCAATTCTACTATATTTACTATATATTCAAATAGTTATCTTGGCATCAGTGAATTTGCAGTCTTAGAAACATATGAATCTTTCCAAAGATCAGATTATTTCTTACCCAAACAGATAGTTATTGCCTTCCCCTTCCTGCCACTCCTCTAAGCATAATATTGAAGGACCAACTGTCTAGACCACAGAAACTTTAGAAGGGGGAGCCTTCCACATAGTTGTGGAAGAAATTAGAAAGGAAATATGATAATGGCTGAGACATAACCCTGCATGAAGTAATTTGTCTGTCTAGTCTTCAAAATTCATCTCCTATGGACAAAGCACATATTTCAGAGACAGAAACTGAGGGAAGAAAAGAGAAGGAATATGTATGTCTATGTAGAGGGACTGAACAATGAGGCACTGCTGAAGAGAATTGGGGTGGGGGGAAGGCCATTTAAATAGACGGCGGTAGTACAGTCAGCATCTTGACACTGCCATGCTTTCCATCAGCTTCAGAAAGTCAGTCTCGAAGCTGTTTCTTTAGTCGTATAAAATTCCCCTGCACCAGAATATTGGGAAAGGTTTTCTCTGATAAAGTAGAGAAAGGGTTCCACACTAAGTTGTCCTTTTTCTCCTCAGAGGAAAGCCCAGTTTGCATAACAGGTGATAGGAGCTAAAATGCCAACAATAGAAGCCAACATACTAGCTTATAAATCTAAGCAAACTGTGTAATTTTTACATGTGATGTAAAATTTTACATGTGATGTCATTTTCTCAGAGTGTTTTGTTTTTCATTGGTGCTTATAATTTTGTAAAAAACAATACTTTCAGTTTGAGAACTCCTAGTCAAAGGAGTCTCCTAATTATTAAAAAGTTGTATGCCTAGGTGTGCGCCTGTGTGGCTCAGTTGGTTAAGCATCTGACTTCAGCTCGGGTCATGATCTCACAGTTTGTGAGTTCGAGCCCTGTGGTGGGCTCTGCACTGACAGCGTGAGCCCGCTTTGAATTCCCCGTCCCCGGCCCTTTCTCTGCCTCTCCCCAACTTGCTCTCTTTCTCTCTCAAAAATAAAATAAAGTTTTTTAAAAAGTTGTATGCCTAAAGAATAGCAAAAAGGAGAAATTAGAACCCTTGTGAAATGTTGTTGGGAATGTAAGTGGTGCAGCCACCATTTACAGAGGAACAGCATAGTTCTTCAAAAACTTAAAGATAGAATTACCATATGGTCCAGCAATTCGACTTCTGGTCCAGCACTGAAAGCAGGGATTCAAAGAGATATTTGCACACCTATGTTCATAAAGGCATTATTCACAAAGGGCAAAAGGTGGAAGCAATTTGAGTGTTCAATGGCCTAGGTTTGTGGGAGAAGACCACATGATATGATAATTAGGCTCCAGGCTCTGACAGATGGTAAATAGGATATATACATAAAATGGAAAACTACTCAATCTTGAAAAGGAAGGAAAACCTGACACATGCTGCAACATGGATAAAACTTGAGAACGTTATGCTAAGTGGAATAAGCCAGTCACAAAAGGATGTATGATCACTGTATGATTCCATTTATATGAGGTATCTAGAGTAGTCACATTCACTGAGACAGTACAGAGAATGGTGGAGGCTAGGAGATGGGGGAGGGGAATAAGGGTTATTGTTCAATGGGTACAGAATTCCAGTTTTGCAAGGTGAAAAGAGTTCTAGAGATGGATGGTGGTGATGGCTGCACAACAATGTGACTATAATTAATGCCACTAAACTGTATACTTAAAAATGGCTAAGATGGTAAATATTATGTTATATAATATTTCATACATATATATATATATATATATATATATATATATATGAAAAANCAAGGACTCATTTTAGACTTTTTCCCCTAACAGTCCTCCTCCAAAGAAATGTTAATACTGGAGATATGCCACATATCTGTATAGTATGTATATATGTGCTTTACCTGGTAAAAAAGTAAGATTTTTTTGTCCTCCAAGAACTACTTTTTTAAAAAAAATGTTATTTATTTTTGAGAGAGCACAAGCGGGGTAGGGCCTGAGAGAGGGAGACAGAGGATCCCAAGCGGCTCTGCACTGACAGGCTGACAGCAGCAAACCCAATATGGGGCTCGAAATCACAAACCATGAGATCATGACCTGGGCCAAAGTCAGATGCTCAACCAAATGAGCCACTCAGTGCCCCTCCAAGAACTACGTTCTACCCTGGACATTATCATCCTTATTGAGAATGCATATATCAGGCTGTAATGACATGAGATGAGACTCTGTGAGAGCACCATACAGGATTTCTGACTGGTATATGTTAGAAGTACAAGTAGGCATGATAAAATCATAGACTAAAAGAAATCTATGAGCAAAACTATAAAGAACCATCTCTTCATCCATTCTTTTACTCATTTTCTAACTTTTTATGTGTTAGACCCTCTACTAAACACTGAGGATACAATAATGAACAAAAATATACATGTTCCTTACCCTCATAGTACTTATAATTCAGTGAGTGAAACAAATATTAATCAATACTCACACAAATAAATGTAAAACAGTAACCTCAGTAAGTGCCTCAAAAGAGATACTTGATGTTATAGGGAGGCCAGCAGGAGTTCCCTGTGAAAGTGATGGTAGAGCTGAGGTTGGAAGGTGAAAAGGCTTTAACTAGACAAAGGAGGAAGAAGATCTTCCAATGTAGGGGAGGTAGATTGTGCAAAGGACCTGTGGCCAGAGGGAGCAGGACTCACAAGAAACCAAAAGACATGAATGACTGAGACACTGTGATCCAGGTGGAAAGTAATGCAAAATGAAACTAGCCCAAAGTTTCTCGAACTTGGCACTATTTACATTTTGGGTTTAAATTTTTTTGTTGTGGGAGGCTGTCCTGACCATCACAAGATATTTAGCATCATTCCTGGCCTTTACCCCCTAGATGCCAGTAGCACTTACCTGCAAGTTGTGACAACCAAAAATGTCTCCAGACATGGCCAAATGTCCTCTGGGGAGCAAAATCACATTTGGTTCAGAATGACTGGAGAGAGATAAGCAGGGGCCAGAGTGTATAGTCCCTGTTAAGGAGTTTTGCTTTATTCTGTAAGTGATGGGATTCTTTCCAGGGATATTAAAGTGATGGAAAGAAGACAATCAAAGCTACATTTCTTTTTCTTTAATAATTTTTTTAATGTTTATTTCTTTTTGAGAGAGAGAGAGAGACAGAGCATGATTTGGGGAGAGGCAGAGAGAGAGAGGGAGACACAGAATCTGAAACAGGCTCCAGGCTCTGAGCTGTCAGCACAGAACCTGGTGCAGAACTCAAACTCATGAGCCATGAGATCATGACCTGAGCTGAAGTTGGAAGCCCAACAGTCTGAGCCACCCAAGGTGCCCCTAAAAACTGCACTTCTAAAAGATCTTCGGTCAGCATTGAGTAAAATGAAGGAAAGGAGAGCTCAGGCTAGTAGCAATGTTGATAGACCAATTAAGAGGATAAACCAGTTTAGAAGCTCCTAGACTAGTCCTGGGGAATGCTAATTACAGCTTAGACTCAGATGATGGGTGGTGGAGATGCAGAGAAGTGATGGATTGGAGAGATAGGAAGTCAAATCACCAGGAGTTGGCGACAGACTAAACATGTAGGGTGAGGCAGAAGGAGATGGCAGGAATGATTCATGCTAGAGGAAGTGACTGGGTGATGGTGCTGTTGACTAAAACGGGCAAGTTGGAGATGGGCTAGGTTTGTGGGAGAAGACCACATGATATGATCATGTTAAATTTAAGGGGCCTTTGAGATGCCCAGGAACAGATGCCAAATAGGTCATTGGATAGGTGGATCTGGAGTTCTAGGAGGTCTGATTACAGATATCAGGGAGCCAATGGTCTAAAGAAGGTAATCTCGGTGGTAAAAGTGTATGGCCTCCTAAAGAAGGAATATAGGAGAAAACAATGAGGTCCTAAGACTGGGGCTTAAGTATGGCTCCTATTTAACGACCTGATACAGAAAAATACACCTCAGGCATAAGCAAAGGGATGGCTGGAAAGTTGGTGAGACTAAAGAGAATGTGGAGTCTCAGAGGGCCAGGGAAGTGAGTGAGTCAGGAAGTAGGGAGCGCACAATGTTTCCAGCAGTGCTATTGACAATAGTCAAGATATGAAAAGAGCCCACATGTCCATCAACAGAGGAAAGGATAAAGAAGATGTGGTACACACACACACACACACACACACACACACACACACACACACACAATGGAGTATTACTTGGCCATCAAAAAGAATGAAGTCTTGCCATTTTCAACAACGCAGATGGAACTAGAGGGCATTATGCTAAGTAAAATTAGTCAGAGAAAGACAAATATGACTTCACTCGTGTGAAATTTAAGATACAAAACAGATGAACATAAGGGAATGGAAGCAAAAATAAGATAAAAACAGGGAAGGGGACAAAACATAAGAGACTCTTAAATATATAGAGAACAAACTGAGGGTTGCTGGAGGGGTTGTGGGTAGGGGGATGGGCTAAATGGGTGATGGGCATGAAGGAGGACTTGTTGGGATGAGCACTGGGTGTTATATGTAGGGGATGTATCACTGGACTCTACTCCTGAAATCATTATTGCACTATATGCTAACTAACTGGGATGTAAATTAAAATAATAACAATAATAATAATAATAAAAGAAGCAGGAGTGTAAAACTGTGTCACATGCTCCTGAGAGGTTACATAAGATGGCTGAAGAAAGTCTGCTGGATATGGAGAAAAGGTCACTGTTGGTCTTAGTGAAAGTGGTTTGGTTTGATGGAGATGGGAGCCAGTTGGGGTTGGGTGAGGAGTAGGAGTTGAAGAAATAGAGACAGTAAATATAGATCACATCTTGGGAGGTTGTATTGTAAGGAGGGAAGACGAAAGGAGGTGGGGAAGGGCAAGAGGATCTTTTAAAATGAGAGAGATGTGAGGGGCACATGAGTGGCTCCGTTGGTTATCTGAGTTCAGCTCAGGTCATGATCTCACAGTTCATGGGTTTGAGACCCACGTCAGGCTCGCTCCTGTCAGCACAAAGCCTGCTTCGGGTCCTCTGTCCCCTTCTTTCNGGCTAAATGGGTGATGGGCATGAAGGAGGACTTGTTGGGATGAGCACTGGGTGTTATATGTAGGGGATGTATCACTGGACTCTACTCCTGAAATCATTATTGCACTATATGCTAACTAACTGGGATGTAAATTAAAATAATAACAATAATAATAATAATAAAAGAAGCAGGAGTGTAAAACTGTGTCACATGCTCCTGAGAGGTTACATAAGATGGCTGAAGAAAGTCTGCTGGATATGGAGAAAAGGTCACTGTTGGTCTTAGTGAAAGTGGTTTGGTTTGATGGAGATGGGAGCCAGTTGGGGTTGGGTGAGGAGTAGGAGTTGAAGAAATAGAGACAGTAAATATAGATCACATCTTGGGAGGTTGTATTGTAAGGAGGGAAGACGAAAGGAGGTGGGGAAGGGCAAGAGGATCTTTTAAAATGAGAGAGATGTGAGGGGCACATGAGTGGCTCCGTTGGTTATCTGAGTTCAGCTCAGGTCATGATCTCACAGTTCATGGGTTTGAGACCCACGTCAGGCTCGCTCCTGTCAGCACAAAGCCTGCTTCGGGTCCTCTGTCCCCTTCTTTCAGTGCCCCTCCACTGCTCATGCTCTCTCTCTCAAAAATAAATAAACATTAACAAATAAAATAAATAAAATAAAATAAAATAAAAAGGAGAGGGATGTGAGCATGTTTCAGTGTCAATTGGGAAAGCTGGTTGAGAGGAGTTGGGTATCCATGAAGAAGGGATGCTTCAGAGATGGGAGGGAATGGTCACAGATAAGGGGGGCAGAGTTGTTCCCTACAGAACCGAAGGAAGTGGAGAGGAGGGTGTGAGCCAGCGGGTCTGTGTAAGGGGAGGTGGAGAAGCAGAGGGACTTCTGCTGAGACAGAGTGAAGAGTGGGCATGAGGTGGGCTTGAGAAGAGTGAAGTTTGAAATTGTGAGAATCATGATTAGGAAAATTATTCTCAGAATGAAACAGTTCCTCAGTCATCTGAGAGAAATGATGATTGGAATACCCAGGTTACTTGCACTAGTATCCTAGAGCTGCCATAAGAAACACCACAAAGTGAGTGGCTCATAACAACCTGGAGAGAACTTCATTCCATCATAGTGCTGGATGTTACAAGTCCCAAATCAAGGTGTCAGCAGGGCCACGCTCCCTCTGAAGTCTCCAGGGGAAGATCCTTCCTTGCCCCTCCTAGCATCTGGCAGCTGCTAGTAATCCTGGCTGTTACTTGGCATTCCTTGGCTTCTAGATGCGTCATTCCAGTCTCTACCCCTGTCCTCACATGGCTTTCTCCCCTCTGTAATCTGTCTCCATGTTTTCCTCTTCTTATAGGAACATCAGTCATTGGGGGCCCCTGGGTAGCTCCATTGGTTAAGTGTCTGACTTTGGCTCAGCTCATGATCTTGCGGTTTGTGGTTCAAGCCCCACATAGGGCTCTGTGCTGACAGCTCAGAGCCTGGAGCCTGCTTCAGATTCTGTGTGTGTGTGTCTCTCTCTCTGCCCCTCCCCTGCTACTGCCCCCCATCCCCTCAAAAATAATTTTTAAAAAAATTTTTTAATTAACATTAAAAAAAAGAACATTAGTCATTGGATTAGGGCTCACCCTACTCCACTATGACCTCATCTTAACCTATGTATATCTGCAAAGACTCCATTTCCATATTAGGTCACATTCACAGGTTTTGGGTGGACATGAATTTTATAGGAATGCTGTCAATTCAGTATATATATTACTAAGACATTAGATTGTGTTAATGCATTTTTAAAGCATTTGTATAATTAAAATTAAAAGCTTTTAACAGCTAATGTTTATAGATCTCAAGTGCTTCATAAGCAGTGTCACATACTCCCTATAACAATTGTTGGGATATCTCCACTGTCCTCATGTTACAGATGAGGAAACAGAGGCTAAGAGTAGCTGAGTGACTTGCCTAGGGTGAGATCCTGGCAGAGCAAGGACCTGAACACAGACACTCTGATCAATAACACTCAGCTCTATTGCCTGCTATTTTCCAGGTAACATGGAGTTAATCAGAGAAAAACTTAATCAGCTACTTATCTATCTCACTACCCTTCCCTGCCAATATTCTTTACTCATATCTCTTTCTCACATACAGTGCTCTATGCATTCATCACGTCTACAGCTCCATACTGACAGCCCACTGCATGAGAACAGAAGCCTACTGTTTGGTCCATTTGGGCTGGCAAAATATAACTCTTTTCTGGTAACTTCTGCACTTGGCTTTCTTTCCCCAGGTCCACAGTATCCAATTCATGGAGTTCTCAGAAGTGGAGAACCAGGATGACTACTACAACATAGAAGCTGGTTATGTCTACACCCAGGACCAGCAAGGAGTGCATGTCATGTATGATGAAGCCCTGAGTGATCTGAAGGAGCTGGAGGCGGAAATGCTGCTTGTAGCCAGCCATTACATTGAGAAAGAGAAAGGTCAGAAGTGAAATTTTTAAAAATCAACCAGCCAAACAAACAACAAACACTAAGGGCTTTTAACACCTTCCACCTCGAAACATAAATGCATATCCAATAGTATCTGAAAACTCAGTAAGTGCATATACCTCCCCAGCATACACCTGCTTTAGAGAAGATATGGTTCTGTTTCTAGCTCAAGTCCCTCATCTAGTTGGAGACTGTCACTTCTCTTTCAAAGCTTCTTTATAATTCTGACTGTTGTTTAGACTCTGTTTCTCGCCAGGTGGAGGGGTGTCATGCAGGGCCCTGAGAGAAGCAAAGTAAGCAAGTGAAGATGATGATTCTTTTTTCCCAAGAGACAAAAAAGTGATCAATCTTGAGGAAACAGCAGTTAGAAGCAGAGACACCCTGAGCTTCCTAACAAAAACCCAACAGAATAAGCACCAAAAGGAGAAACCATTTTTCAGGGTAATCAAATAACCTATACTCTGGATTCTCTTCTTCCTTCTGGCGTCACTCAAATGTATGCAATTTTAGAAATAGGTGAGGAAAGAAGAATCCTTTTGGAATAATATGATGACATTAGCATTATATTTGGAAAGAGCTTAGAGTTTCTAGACATATTGCAACACCTAAAAGGAAATTTAGCAAGGGTTTGTGCTATTTGTAATATATGTAGTTGGTAATTAACAATAATTCATTTTGGGGCACGTGGGTGGCTCAGTCAGTTAAGTGTCCAACTCTCAGTTTCAGCTCAGGTCATGATCTCATAGTTCATGAGTTCGAGCCCCATGTCGGGCTCTGCATTGCCAGTGCGGAGCCTGCTTGGGATTCTCTCTCTCCCATCTGCCCCTCCCTCTCTCTCTAAAAATAAATAAATAAACTTAAAAAAAAGAATAATTTATTTTAATATTGTTATAAAATACTGCTCAAAGAATGTTTGACAACTAACCTTTCAGAGTCAGACAGAATCAACTTAACATTGGATTGAACTCTGCCCTCTTTGCTACAGACTGTGGGTGTATGAATCATGGGATACAGTCATGGCATCCAGTGTTCTAGGGCATTTAATTTCAGCTTTTAGCTTTTATCTTTACTGGTTATTCTACATACTGATGCATCATTTTTACTAATATTACTTTATAATACCATGCAACTATTTCAAGCTGCTACGAATGTAATTTGATTGAAACAGTCAGTAGTTATTTAGCCATATGAGCAAGAGCATCTTTCAGCTGAGCTAGTGAGTATGTAGTCATCCATTGTGGAATGATTTCCCAACTTCTGCTAAAGAAATTCCTGATCAAAATCTTTCTCTTATTCAGTACCCATCATATACATGATAATTATTGAACTCAAAGTTCAGCACCTGAAACTCTCTTTCTTTTTGTATTTCATTCTGAAATACACCACTCAAAAATTAAAAGCAATACTAATGCTGATATTTCCCACTATAAATTAACATTAATATAGTGGGAAAATATTTTAGCTGAATATGACAATGATTACCTTTATTGATTTAAGCTAGAAATTAACATAATTAAGGAATATCTTAGAAGCTACTCTGAAAAGTTTTGACTTGGCTAATATCACTTGGAAGAGCAGGTTGAACTGGGTTTGTTGTTAAACCACCAGGGACCTATTTTAAGAGAAGGTGAAATGTATATTTTGCCTTTAAATTACAGGTTTGAGGATATTTTCGTGAAGATTTCATATTAACTGAATTTTGGTTATATTTCTAAAATTACCCTTTAAGACTAAAATTAAAACATAAAAAAAAACACCTCTCTTTGACTTAAAAGTCAACAAGTGTGAACTTAGGTCCCAGATTTGGCCAATGGCTCTCCAGGTGATTCTTAGGAACCACTGTGACTGATACAGTGTTTCCATTCCTGAGATGGAGCTGACAGTTCAAGGGCTGTTTTTCAAATGAAAATAGCTCCATGGAAAGGCCTGTCTCTGGTCATTCTCATCTTCCCTTCTCTCCCAGGTCACAAAGAGGGCAGCAAGTCAAATACTGGCCAAGACTGGGGATGGGCCCATGCAAGTGTGGACAGATTTGCTGTGCTATATGACATATGGACCTGGGAAGCAGCTCTTCTAGAAAATAAGCGCCAGGTATTTTTCTCTAGAAAACAAAACATCTGTTAAGCATTCTTATAAAACCCAGTATTTAAAACAAAACAACAAACAAAAGCCTCAGTGGGTCTTTTAGTGCAGCTCCTAATACAGTAAATAATTATTTTATTTAAATAATCTCGGCTAGTTGTAAGGATGTGAATAATAAGTTTATTTTCTTTACTGTGGTTCCTTGTTAACAGAAAATAAAATGTGAAGGGTACTACTTTGTCTTAAGGCATAATTTGTTAGAGGGCTGTATAATTTAGGCTCTTATATATGTTTTTAGTGAGAATGGGTGATGATTCCATTCACATTGTCCTGTCAGGGATGAGCGTCGCTTTGCTAAACACAGAAAAAACTGACTTTATTATGGCCTTCAGAAAGACACCACGTGTGGGTGGGGCAAGCAGTTGGGCAAGGTGTGCTCAGAGCCGCAAGTTACGAGAGTAAGTGTAAAGCAATGAAAGAGCAGCTTGCTAAATTCATCATCATACCATCAATGGCTCATATCCTAGTAATAAATGAAACATTGCCCTTCATTTGTATCCTCAGCATGGATTATTAGCCCTTCTGACGATCACCAACTGTTGGGAGTTTATTCATCAAACATTAAGTGATCTGTGTCTCAGGAACTGTTTTAGACATTAGGAACATATGGATAAGTAAGAAAAAATAATCTCTGTCTTTAAGGAATTGCTAGTCTATAAAAGTTGATCCAATCTCTAAGTAAAAATTACAAGCGACCTACAGCTTACAACTGAGACACATGCAACATCCCCAGAGACCACAGCAGAGGAGGAATTTGTCCTGTGGAGGGCTATTGGAGTAAAGGAAGTGTTGGCAAGTCTTCTCAGAGGAATAGATCTTTATTTAATCCTACTACTAAGAGATACGTAAGATATTGTCTGCCAGAGAAGGAAAATTTCTTTTTTTAAATATTTTTTTAACTTTTATTTATTTTTGAGATTGCTTCTCAGCCTTTTGGCTAAGATCAAGTGTAGTATTTATTTTTGATAGACAGAGCGTGAGCAGGGAAGGGTCAGAGAGAGAGAGGGAGACACAGAATCTGAAACAGGCTCTAGGTTCTGAGCTGTCAGCACAGAGCCTGACGTGGGGCTTGAACCCACGAACCATGAGATCATGAGCTGAGCCGAAGTCAAATGCTCAACCGACTGAGCCTCTCAGGTGCCCCAAGCTTCTTAAGCAAAGGAAACAGCATTAGCGATGTCAGGGAAGTGTAAAATGAGGATGGCGAATTTGGAGAACAAGAAGACTCCTATGGCTAGGCTTAAACGGCATGATGAGAAACGAGCTGTATGTGTTTCAGGTGCAGGCTGTGAAGGGCCTGCCAATCCACACGCCATTTACGGTTTATTTTATGAGCAAAGAGGAGCCACTCCCGAGTTTCAGAAAGGGAGAAATATGATCATAGCTGTTTTCACCAGCTGCTGGGGTATTAGTGTGGAGAATGGACTGGAGTAGAGCTCATGCAGAAAAGCAGTGCAGTTATTGCAACGGTGACCTGGAGAGGAGGACGGGACCTACACCAAGAATGGAACAGTAAGGAGAGGAAGGAGGGGCAGACTTGAGAACACTTTGCAGAAGTGGAAATGGCAGGATTTGGAGACCAGACACTGGGGTGAGAGAATAAGGGTGGAATTAAAAGTTTCTCAGGGTCAGGAAGGAGGCTATTAACTGAAATGGAATGCAGGAGGAGGGACACTTTGGAGGGAAAGATAATACTGAGTCTTCCACAACAGGCACGTGAGGAGAGTTTATTACATACAACTCAGGTGTGAACATTTTGTGGGAGGTATAGGTTTGAAGGTCAGGAGCAGGTATGAGCTGAGATATGAAGGTGAATGTTGAACCAGAGTAATGAATCAAATGACTAGGAAAAGCCAGAGATGTCTGAAATGCAGCCCTGGGTAATTCTTAAATTTAAGGGGAAGGTCACAGAACAAGAATCCATGAGAGAAACAAGAAGTAGCCAAAGAAACTGGAGGAAAGGGGCGCTTGGGTGGCTCAGTCAGTTAAGCATCCAACTTCGGCTAAGGTCATGATCTCACAGTTTGTGGGTTCAAGCCCCGCCTCAGGCTCTGTGCTGACAGTTAAGAGCCTGGAGCCTGCTTCAGATTCTGTGTCTCCGTCTCTCTCTGACCCTCCCCTGCTCATGCTGTCTCTCTCTCTCAGAAATAAATTTAAAAAAATTAAATTAAAAAAAAGAAATGGATAGTATGATGAAAGCCAATGGGTGGAAAAACATTTTAATTAGGAGAGGACAATTACTAACTAGTGTGGCATGCAGTGAAACATCAAGAAAGAAGACTCCTAAATATCAGGCAGTGGGGTCAGTCCCCCGGGTCATTGCCGGCTTTGTAGGACTCTCAGAGGGAGTATGGGGGTGGAAGCCAGCTTAGGGTGCACTATGATGTGGTCAGAAGATGGGGAAGTGGAAATGTTTTCTTTGAATTGTTTTTCTAGTAGATTAGATGGTTTACCATTTCATCTACTCTCTGGTCTATTACTCACAGAGATGTAGGTCACCCAGTTTTTGAAAACACCTGGCTGAGCTTAAAGGGTGGGAGCCTTGGGCTTTGAAAACCGTTCCTCTTTTGAAAGGGAACTGGCCTCTACAGAGTTTGCATCTGCAACCTCGATCTCTGCCAGTTAGAAACTTCCTTTGATCAACTAAGAGATCAAGACGCAAAGTGTGGTGACTGAAAAGGCTACATTAAATGTACGTAAGACAGAATCCCTGAACTCAACAAGTTCATTGTTGAAACATGAGTTTTAAGCAGCCCCCCTTTTCTGGGCTCTCTCTCCACACCTTCCCTTTCAGTGTTTCCGGGCCTCCTATAGGGGCCCCAGGCAGAACTCAATGGCAGTATAAGAATGGAAGGGCAGCGAGGACTGAAAAATCCATTTCTGCAGACTTTGGCCTACACTCCATTCTGTGCTAAGCTACCAGGGCTGTTCTCTAGTTTCCTCTATGGTAAATAAAATTATTTTAAGTTAAAAAAAATCATTGAAAATGTCTCCCTCCTTTCTACCCTGACAATAAGTTCTCTATAAAAACGGAGCTATCTGTGCCAAAACTGTGAAACGTGGCCTTCTAAATCAGGAACTCTGTCAAAAGAGCCTATTTCTAGTGGATAAACTGTATTTTTATCTGGAGTACAATTGATTTCTCCCAGTACGGAGTCTGCTGCCAAGTTTGCTCAGCTGTTTTTGATTGTTAAATATATTGGAATCACTAGAGTTAAGAATTGCTCAAACACACTGGGTTGTCTTGAATCCTTAAAGTAACCATTTTATGTATAGATTCTCATAAAATTAGGGCTGATATGAATTTAGGTGGATTAAGGAACTCTTAGAGAAGCCAGGCATCAGCTGTCCTGGCTCCTAAGTGACACTTGCTCCAAATGCTAATTCTCTCCACAGCCACCAGAGGACACATTTTCTGGGTAATTTGAATTCATGTTTAGAGAAAGAATGAGAGAACGGAAGGAAGGAAGGAAGGGAAGGAAAGGGAAGGAAGGAAGGAAAAAAGAAAAAAAAAAGAGATCTGTGACAATTATGGCTAACATTGATTTTCTGTTTTGTACTTTTATTTGATCTAAAATGCTATTTTTTTAAAGTCTTTTTAAGTCCCAGAAATATAAAACACTTGAGGTAAAAATATTATAAACACAGAAAGGTTTGAGATTATTCATTTTAGTTTTTTTTCAATTTTCTCCAATATTTGATGCCTACCGTCAGTGTGTACCATGCATTATTTTGCCTGAGAGTTGGTCCTTGACACACACAGGTGACATTTGACAGGCGAGGAAGACTTCTTAGACAAATACCAGCCCAGAGTTTAAATGGAAATGGGCCAGTTAGCAAACAGATAATAAATAGAATCTGTGAGGCAGAAAGATCCTGGTCTTACCCCTGTTAGGAAAGTATTAATAATAAAATTATGCGAGGGTCCATCTGAGAGCTTCTCGACGTTGAGGCAAAAGCTTTAAAAAGCCTAATCAATTTAAAAAGAGAGCCACGTTTTCCTTTTCAATAACCAGTGTTGCCAGTTAAATTATGACAATATGTGGGATATACTAAACAAGTGTTTGTTGTTTATCAGAAATCCAGATTTAACCAGATGACCTGTATTTTTATTTGCTAAATCTGGCAATCCTGTAAACAACGAAAGTGAGCTTGGCAAATTAGCACCGACCTCTGCAACCTGGTATCAGCCGATTGTAATCACCAGCAAGAACCCTCCCCACAAACTTCTGCCAAATAGCTAAACAATAGGGCTCTTTGTATAAAAAACAGGTCAAGGCGTACAAATACTATAAACCAGCTCCTGGGATTGCCTTGGCTCAGTCAAAAAGGTTCAAGTTAGTCCAGAGTGATTTAAGGAAGTAATTGTTTCTTTCCTAATCTCCCAATTTAGGCTATTAAGTGACACCTTTCTTACCCGTCACTCCCTCCTTTCTGCTTTGTCTTCCACTATTTAATTATTGACTGTTATTCTAGACTAAAGCTCAGCAGAGGGAACAGGTAACTTAGATCACCCTGCTTGTTTCACTGTCCCCAGGACTCCCTTAAAGGATGGGAGATCTCCACCTTTCTTCATTCCTCACTCTGAGATGTGTGAGTTCCTAACCTGCGAGTGCATTGTGTATTCTGAGATTTTAGCCTCCTTTGGTGTTTTCTCTTTCATGCTAAGGTTGACCAAAGGTCCCTGAGACCAATGTTTCCCAAAGGGCATCCTGCAAAACTAGATGCTAAATACAGGGCCCTAGGATCTCCCTCCTTGTGTTTTAGCATTGAAGCCCAGATACTGCACATCTATTAATAAGGCAGTATTTTGATTCCTAGTCTGCTTTTATTCTCAAGTGTTTACTTCTCTGGGGAGCCTTGGAAACCATGATTAGAAAGATGGAGACACTCCTGGCTTTTCCTGTCACATATTCATGTAGTGCTTGCACCTTCTTGGTTCTTTCTGATTTTGCATTCTTTTCTTAGCTATGGACTCCACACAAAGATAGGGGCTTTTTATCGCCTTCAAGGAAATTTCTTAGTTTGTTAAGAAGAGGGTTGACTTCCTGGCCTCAAGCCACCAGGAAGACCAACACCCAAGGAAACAAAACACACTCTTTCTCTGGTGCATCTCAAAGTGTGCTAGGCTGTCAGGTTGGTAGAAATTGCAACCTCAGCAATTCACTCCTTGCTGCCAATTAAATGCACACACTGGGCAAGCCTATGTGTCTTTTTAAAAATTAATTTATATATATATATCATTTACTGTCAAGTTAGCTAACATATGGTATATATACAGTGTGCTCTTGGTTTTGGGCGTAGGTTCCCATGATTCATCACTTACCTACAACACCCAGGGCTCATCCCAACAAGTGCTCTCCTCAATGCCCATCACCCATTTCCCCTCCTCTCCCCCCCCCCATCAACCCTCAGTTTGTTCTCTGTATTAAAGAGTCTCTTATGGTTTGCCTCCCTCTGTTTGAAACTATTTTTCCCCTTCCCTTCCCCCATGGTCTTCTGTTACATTTTTCAAGTTCCACATATGAGTGAAAACATATGATAACTGTCTTTTTCTGATGGACTTATTTCACTTAGCATAATACCCACCAGTTCCATCCATGTTGTTGCAAATGGCAGGATTTCATTCTTTCTCATTGCCAAATAGTATTCCATTATATATATAAACCACATCTTCTTTATCCATTTATCAGTTGATGGACATTTGACTCTTTCCATAATTTGGCTATTGTTGATAGCACTGCTGTAAACATTGGGGTACATGTGCCCCTATGAATCCTGTATCCTTGGATAAATTCCTAGTGCTTCAGTGATATGGCTACAATGATAGCTGACAACTTCCAGAAGAATGAAACCTCCATAAGAGAAGCTAGGGAAAGAAAAGAAGACTGGGGAGGGACAGCTTGAGCTAAAGCTCTGAGGGAGGAGGTGTTGGATTAGATCAGCAGAGGAAAGAAATCTGTTCTGTTGTGAAATGAATGGAATAAAGCTTCAGAAGCTTCCAGTGAGAACTGATTTATCCATCTGGCAATGTGGACTTGGTGTTTAGGATCTAAGGGCTTTTCAGGTACCACTGAAAATGTGTGGGATTTGAGGGGGAAAAAAACTCTATGCATTACTATGAAATATGAAAAGAAAATATAACACAGATTGCAGTAAATGCTTAATTACATGTCAATAAAATGTTAAAACATTGTTAACTAAACACTTAAAAACATTTCATTACATTTGAAAATTTCTAGATCAGATCTTCTCACTTCTTAATCTCTGAGAATATACTGCCCCAAAATCATAGCCAATCATTAATTCAAAGTATTGTTTCTAGCTAAATTGAAAAGCAAAATTTTAAATATCATTTAACATTTTTACAGAAAAAAATTTGAATGGGATGTGAGTATATGTTAAAATAGTTGATATAATGTGGGATAGGGTCTCCAAAAAAAGTGTCTAAGGCCTATGAAGTCCTGAACAGTAATCACACTGTTCAGAACTACTTAAATATCTTGCCCTTAGGTGCCTGTTTGGGATTCCAGCCCAGTGATCTCTGAAGAGCCTTTTTCCGATTAGCACCATGACTAATTACACACAAATAGAATTTGCACACAGAACATAAATTTCTTAAGCTCACAGACAAATGTAACAGCAAAAAAAGAACATCTCTCTCTCTCTCTGAATTCTCAGACTAGGAACCCTCTTCAATGGTTAGTGTCTGGAGGCTTTCTTTGGTTTCACCTCAGCCTTCCGTTCTACCACCCCCTATCATTTCTAGGTGAAATTTGGGCAAACGGTTAAAGAAAAGGGTTCAGAAATGAGGATAAGGAGAGGAGGCCACCTGCCTCCATTTGGTGATAGAGTAAAATGGAGGCAGGAGAATGAGTCTATGGAGAACGGTGTTGCATATAAATACATTTGATGGAGTGGCATTGCATGCACTATCTCATTGGAGCTTATCATTATCACCTGTTAAATTATTCAGTATTTAAGGCTCCTTTTATTTGTGGAGAGCAGGGAAAGAGGGAACACAGGCAAAACTAGTGTTCCTTCCTTTGCCCTCCCTCCCTCTGTGGGTTTACTAATTGCTCTAAGTGGCTTTCGTGCTGCAGCTGCCTGAACCAGTCTGGTACCCAGGTACCCCAGAGTTCTGAATGGTTTCTCTCCTGCTGATGCCCGGGGCTTTCCAAAGCATGGAGTGGATGGGGCCTCACCTCTCTTTGCTGGGCCCTGGGGCTGCCTCTGCTGTTCCCTGACTAGAAACCTTATTTGCAGCTTCTTGACAGTTACTTTGAAGCCTACCAGCATGTGTTGGACCCCGAGGAGAGGTTTGCCTTAGCACAAGTGATCACTGACATCATGCACAAATGCCCCAGGTTTGATCTCAGCCACCCTTATTTCATTAAGGCCTACAGAGATGAATGCACCTGCCTGAGGCTTCACTTGCAGCTAGTGAGGGGCATCCTGAATCAGCATGTAAGTACATTTGGATTTTAAAATAGTACATGTGAGACGGCCATAACTGAAAATAGTGCTTTCCTTTCATTGCAGGTTCAGAATCCAGGTTTTCTAGGGCAGCGCGTACAGCATGTTTATTTGTAAGCTCATTTGCATTGTTGAATTCCAAGCATAGCTACCGTCTTAAATGGAAGTTTCCAGCCCTAATTACATTTAATGGTCCACAAAGAACAGACAACTTATTTTCACTAGATGATGGAGTTTATTGGTACTGAAAGGAGGACGAAACATACCCCCTTTACAAGCCATTAATGTATACAGTTGTGTTTGTTAATTTTTTTAATCCTGTGGCTATTTTTAGGACACTAAAGGAAAAATTACACTGTACTCGTCTGGGGAAAAGCTAGTAGCAGTGCATTTACCTTAGACCTGGTTAGATTTTTTCCCTTGTAGTCAATCATTTGACAAAAAGAAGTTTTCCTGGGCCTCTTAAGATTGTCTGAACTTGGTTGCCTTTGTTTTTATTGTCTGACCCCAGGCTCAGACTGAGAGACCGGTATGTCTTCGCGTGAATGCATCCTCAAAACCATGTCTGAGTGAAAATTAGTCAAATAATGAAGGGACGCAAAGGACTGCTCTTCTTCTCATGCCAGGGCTCATAATTCACATCCATGGGAAAGTTTAACTTTTCTAATTTTAGCTTTTATGTTACATTTCTAGATAGAGCGCCAGCGGGAGTATGTCCAGAGGCTTTGGCACGGAGGCCATCCAGATGATAGCAGTAACTTTGGACTTCCCCTTAACATAATTTGCAAACAACTTATTTCCATCAACAATAGCCGGTATGGTGCTATTGTCTTTAGACATTTTACATTTAATCTTTTAGATAAGTTAAAGGGTATGATGGTAAGTCTAAATACTATTCTATAAAATCCCTTTCAAGTATCTGGGGAAATGAGACAAGTAGATATAAAAGCCACAGAAGAGGGATTTTCTTGCATACTCAATATCCATTTGCTTTGTAAGTAATAAAGAATAGGAGGCTAGAATTTAGAAGTTGTAACACTAGGTGCAGAATCTTTATTTCCTTGAGAAGTTCTATTTTTTTTAAAAAAGCAGTTCCTCTTGGGGCGCCTGGGTGGCTTAGTCGGTTAAGTGTCCGACTTTCGCTTGGGTCATGATCTCGCGGTTCGTGGGTTCGAGCCCCATGTCGGGCTCTGTGCTGACTGCCAGCTCAGAGCCTAGAGCCTGTTTCAGATTCTGTGTCTCCCTCTCTCTCTGACCCTCCCCTGCTCGCGCTCTCTCTCTCCTAGAAATAAATAAAACATTAAAAATAAATAAAAAAATAAAAAGGCAGTTACTCTTAAAAATGTCATCAGAGGACTTATTCAGAGGTGCTACACAAGCTGACATGCATGAAACTTGGAAGTGTTTAAAAGTTTCTCAAAAAGGAATTTCTTTATTCTAGTAAATATCACCAAAAAGATTTCTGCAGACTCACCTTGTCATCCCCTACCCCTTTAAGGAGCAAGCTAAATTTCCTAAGATCACGTAGGGAAGGTACACACTTGAAGTCACCCCCATGACATGCAGTTTGAGCTCCTACCCATTCCTTCCTGGCCTTTGAGGGTGGTAAGGGAATCGGGAAGTGGGTGACAGGCCCCAGGTTGTTCTGCGTGGCCCATGATCACAATGTCTATTGCCTTCAAATGGCTGGAGAAATCACCCAGCTCCTTTCAGCATGTCACAAATAATCTGCTGAGCACCTACAGGTACCAGGCGCTGTGCAAGGAGGTGAGGACACAGTTAGGAACAATGGAGGCATGGCCCCATGCTCCTGTCAGGTGCGCAGGCCGGCAGTACTTTCCGTAGGACGTGGCCACGATGGCCTCTGGTACTCTCTTGGGGGCCAGTGGGATGCCATGGGATTTTGTGGCTTAGATTCTAACCTTATCCTTTGAGAAGGAGCCCTGAGAGCTCCAGGCACAAGACTGCATTTTCTCCACAGACCTTTCTAAGGACTGATTGCTTCTCTGTAATAAGATTGAGACATCAGCTGTGTGTATGCAGCTCGCTATGGCAAGAATCTACCGTTGAGGAAATGATTCTTGGCAGAACATGCTAGGACTGTATGGATACCAAGACCTGTCAGAACAGTCTCAAAAGCAAATGTTATTTACTTGATGGAATTCCTTTCCAGCCCTAGGGTTGTATTTTTTAAGATCTAGAACTAAGAGGAATCCCATCTGCATAGATTTAAGAAGTCTTTATGTTCTTTACTTCCATGTAGGTATAGAAAGGCCCTTGACTTGTGCTGTATCCTCTATTTTCAAAGGAATTCCCACAGACAAGCGCTTTGTCATTTCTGGCCTGGTCCATTTATAAAATAGAACATTCTTATGGCAAACGTGAATGATTCTAGCAGTTGTGTACAGAGTTTAAAATGTGTCTTTGTTCATTAACATTTTCAGGGAAAAGAATAAAGACTCAGGTAGAAAAATAGAAAGCAATTATGGAAATTATTTATTTAATTTTTAGTCACCTATAAGTTTTGTTTTCATATATTTGACTAAATGTTGATTACTAGAATGTTTACAGGTTTGCCACATACAGTTTAAGAATCAGAGTGGGCTTCCTCTGGAAAACAGTGTGGAGGTTCCTAAGGAAACTAACAATAGAACTCCCCTATGACCCAGCAATAGCACTGCGAGGAATTTACCCAAGGGATACAGAAATGCTGATGCATAGGAGCACATGTACCCCAATGTTCAGAGCAGCACTCTCCACAATAGCTAAAACATGGAAAGAGCCTAAGTGTCCATCAACGGACAAATGGATCAAGAAGATGTGGTTTATCTATACCATGGAATACTACATGGCAATGAGAAAGAATGAAATCTGGCCATGTGTAGCAACATGGATGGACCTTGAGGGTGTTATGCTGAGCGAAATAAGTCAGGCAGAGAAGGACAAATATCATATGTTTGCACATATAGGAGGATTAGGAGGAACTTAACTGAGGAACAAGGGGGAGAAGAAGGGGGGAAATGGTGGGGGAAAGGGAGAGAGGCAAACCATGAGAGACTCTTGAATGCTGACAAAAACTGAGGACTGATGGATGTGGGGGGGAGGAGGGATGGGCATGGAGGAGGGCACTTGTGGGGATGAGCACTGAGTGTTATGTGGAAACTAATTTGACAATAAACTATTTGTAAAAAAAAAAAAAAGAATCAGAGTGGGCTTTTAGAATAAACTCTTATGGCTCCCAATTTTAAAAGGGTTCACATTAAAGCGAAGAGCATATTGTATAATCCAGTGGATTCCCTGGATGGCCTCTGAGGCCCCTTTAAGCTTCTAATTTTTTATAATATCGTGGATTATAACAGCTGTTTTATTGCTCTTAAAAAATATAAAATTCAAATGTCTTTTGAAACAGATCAAGTTCTTCACTGTGTAAAATTGTCATTGATCCATCCTCTTTTTAAGCCCAGCGTTGAAAAATATTTATCTGCTCGAGTTCCACCCTTCCCTGGGGCTGGCATCGCTCATCCCCCGATGTCTTGAGCACCTTCTCCGGGAGGCCCGGCACACCTGCAGACCCACATCAGCCAGCAGCCTCACCCTGCTGGAGGGACGCGTGCTGCGGCTGGCCCTGGATGTGTGGCTCACACCACCCAAGCCCGAGTCCTGGTACAGCACACATCTCCAGAAAGATGTAGGTTCTCCGAAGGGGGGGGGGGGGAGCTCCTTGGCAAAGGGAATGTTTTCACCCAGATGTTACTACTTAACTTTGTTTTTCGGTTTGGCTCTATTCCTCCCCTATTTGGCCAGAGACAGATCATAGTGCTGGGCTTTGCCAACATTTTTATGTGATGGTTTTTTTCATTTTTGGTCAAAGTTTCCAGTTTATCAAAATACTGCTACAATTAGAAGGGAGATGTACTTAGGTATGCGGGAAATGTTTTCTGGCTTATTATTTATATTTCAACAGTATACATTTTTCATTAAAAGCTATAGATTTTATTTCCACTAAGGCTTTCTGAAATTCCCTCTTTTTTGGCCTGAGCTGAGATCTGGTACAAGAGAGAGACTGCTGAGTGAGGAGACAGGGACCTGGACTCAAGTTCAGCCCTGCTATTAACTTGCAGTGTGACTCTGAGAAAGTCTTTTAGCCTCTCTGAGCTTCTTTTTCCTATTTTATAACCTTTGTTTGTGTACTGGGGAGGGAGATAGAAGTGAGATTGATGGTCTCTAAAGCCCCTTTCAGTTTAGAGCTCTATGGTTCAAACTGTGGCCTAATGATTTACATAGTATTTGTAGTTAGACTTTAATTCTTTTCTTTTTCCGTTAAAGCTAGCACAGTGGAGGCTATGTTTACAGCTTGACCTTGCTCTCTGTGAGTACATGCTGTATGATGAAGGAACTTACAGCTAGCAAAAATCTCTCTTCCATGCATCTGCCTTGGCCTCCTATTCCCTCTTAAACTAAAATTTTATTTTATTTTAATTAATTTTAAATTGATCAAAATAATGTAATATAGAATTTTGGCAAAACAAAAAAGCAAAAAAATTACCCTAAACATAATCACTCAAATGCATTCACAATAATTACTTTTCTTAATTCAAACATTCTTCGTATGCACATTTTACATAGTTATAATCACATCCTTCATACACTGTTTTTCATACACTTAATACACTGTTTTTCTCAGTTAACATTGTATTATGTATTATTTTTCCATTTTGTTGATTAGTCTTTACACTCACCTTTATGATTATAATTCCCTTAAAGGATGAATTGTAACTTTTCTACCTATTTCCCTATTGTTGGACATTGAAGTAATTTCTAATTTTTTATTATTATTAAAATTATTATAAGGTATGTTTCCATACTTACAGATTTTTCCATATTTTAAGTCATTTCCTTTGATAGATTCTTAGGAGTGGAATTACTGAAACAAAATTTAAGTCTTTGGATGCAAGTTGGCAGATTGCTTCTCAAAAGAGTTGGGACAAATTATAATGCCATTTGTAAGAGTACTAATTCTGCTACTCTGTACAATATTGGGTATAAGTATATGTCTGTGTGTGTGTATATATATATATAAAGTATATATATATAGACATATGCTTTATATATATGTATAAAACAAGTGGCATTGCCTTGTTAATTTGCATTTCCTTGGTGTTTGTTGAGATTAAACATCCTTCCAAATGTCTTGTTACAAGCTGTACTTTTTTGTGAGTCTTCTGCTTTTTCCGTTTATTTATCTTTTAGACTCCTAATGTCATTCCTATCCACTTCCATGATTTCTCTTCAATGAAAACTTTAACTCTTTTGTCCATTATATTTTCTGCAACTATTTCTCCCAATTAATCTTTTTCTGTTTTATTTTCATAAAGTAAAATCTGTTGATCTTTTCCTATGTGATTTCTTCTATCTTCATAAATCCTGAAAGCAAATCTTCTTCCACATGTTGTATGTTTTTCTTACTTTATTCCAATTTCTTAAGGTTTTATTTTATTTTAAAAATATTTAACTTCTTTAGTATTCCACCTGGAGGGAGAGAGAAAGAGAGAGAGACGGGTATGAAAATGGCTCAAAACTGAATTTTTCATGGCATGCTTGAGTGGCTCAGTCAGTTAAGCATCCAACTTCGGCTCGGGTCTTGATCTTGCAATCTGTGAGTTCATGCCATGTGTTGGGCTCTATGTTGACAGCTCAGAGCCTGGAGCCTGCTTCAGAGTCTAAGTCTTCTTCTCTCTCTGCCCCTCCTCTGCTCACACTCTGTCTCTGTCTCTGTCTCTCTCTCAAAAATAAATAAATATAAAAAATTGAATTCTCCCCCAAATTATCAGTCATGTATCTATGACCATTTACTGCAGATTCTTTCTGCATTGTATTATGGTGGCAGATTTTTGAAATGTATTTTAAATTCTCTTATAACTCACAGTGAATATTTGAGATACCTACCTAGTTTCCCATTAATGCCATACAGTTTTAATTATTCTTACTTTTGAAATGTGTTCAAATCTGGATCTAGAAAGGATAAATACTCAGATTAATCTTTTGTATTAGGCCAAAAAATGGGAGAGATATTGTCCTTAGAAATTAGTTTCTAATAGGAATTAGTTTAATAAAAATGTTTGTTTCGCTTTGGAAGACTTCAGGAATCTATAAATTGCATCTCCAAGTAGAAAAGGCCTTTGGTGGATCAGTGGACACATAAGGGAGCTTGTGATAACAAAGGCAGATAAGGGAGGTAAGGCAGAAAAGACAGATAAAGGAGCCAAGCCAGGAAAGGCAGATTTGAGGGATTCCCAAACTGGGTCCTTGCTGGGAATGGTATAGGAAAGAGTAGCAAGGATGTCAGAGCAGAGGAGCCCACCATGGCAGGAGGGGGTTAAAGAACAATGAGGTTATTTCAAGAATTGCCTGGGGCTTACTCTTTTTAGGAGGAGCACTGTAAAGGCAGTTTAACATACTGTAAAACTACTGGACCTGGAGTTAGGAAGCCTAAGTTTACCCTTGGCATTGCAGTATGACCTTGGAAAGTTTCAGTGTTGCTGCCGATTTCTCACTGACAAAATGGAAATAATGGTATCTGTGACTCCTACTTCATGGGGATCTTGTGAAAACAGAAATGAGTTAACATATGTGAAAACACTTTGAAATTTTGAAATTGCAATTGGAAGAGTTTATAGGAAATTATTATTATTTTTATGGCTTCTAAAATACTCAGAAAATATCAGAGATTCCTACTTCTTTATTTTGGCTGAAAATATTTATAATACTGACAATAGCAAATACTATGTACCAGGTCCTTTTGTATATATTAACTCACTGAACTTTCTCAATAATCTATGTAGGTAATTATTATTTACTTGTTTCTCTTGGGTACTGTTATTATTCTTAGCCCCCCCTTTACAGATGAGGAAACTGAGAGACAGCAAAATTTCACAGCTTATACGTGGCAGAGCTAGGACTTGAGCCCAGGAAATCTGGATTCAGAGTCTGTGCCACTGATAGTGTTTTTTCTTAACATGTGAACTTTCTGTTTTTATACTTTAAAAAGTATTTTCTTTCAGCTGTTTTCAGCTAAAGTGATGGGAGATCCCTTTCTCGTGGAGGAGATAGGTCTGCTTGCACTCAAGTCCGCAGCAGGCGAAGGACAGAACCAAAGCCAAGATTCTCACGTGCTGCTCCTGGAGACCTTTTCCAAGCTTCTGGAACTCGTGACCCTCCGCCACCGGCTGATAGAAATGAGTCTGGAGAGTGTACACTTAGCTCGGTCAGTAAGGGGACTGAGGTTCCAGATGGGGGAGAACAGACCATAGTTCTCCCTGCCTACAAGCCTTGTTCCCTCTGTGTCCCAGAGCAGTCAGGGCGAGCTTTCTAAATGGCTGAAATGAACACCTTCCCCACTTGTTCCTTCTCCACCCAGGCCTCCCCACATGTCTCTCTTCCCACTCAGCCAGGCTGGGCCCTCCTCCTAGAACCTGGGCTTTCTCTCCATTCAGCACATTGCCTTTTAGTCAGATGCTTACTACTGGTTTATCAGTTTTCCTGCTAGCATAAGCTCCCTGTTTGCAAAAGCACTGTCCATGTTGTTTTCCATGGTGTCCCATCACCTGGTATGAGGCCTGAGTTACACTCAGCAAATATTTACTGGATTTGCTCTTAACTATAATGAAGTTGAATAGCAGAGCAGAAGCAATAGAAGGATTAGAGAAAGGAGAGGGATGGGTCAGTGACAGTATCCAGGCCTGACAGAGGTTTGGAAGGTCCAGCGGTAAGGGGGGAAGGGGGGGCTAGAAAGAGAGAGAGATAAGAGTTAGGTTTCAGGTATTACTGTGAGATGATGAAAAAACATCCAAGTGGACATGTTCCATAAGCAGGAAAAATATGGAATTAAAGGGTTTGTTGCAAACATGTATGAGTTCCCTTATGTTCTAATTCCCATGAGAGTTCCTATAGACCTAAAGGATCCAGTCATCTACCACAAACCATTACCAAGGGTCTACTACGGCCAGGGTCTGTGCTGGGGACTTTATGTGTATTCATTCATTTAATTTCCAGAATATTCTTAAGAGGTAGCTTACTAATATTTTACCAGCAAGGAAGTAGAGGCTCAGAAAGTTAAGCAATTTGCCTAAGATTGCATACCTAGAAAGTAGTAGAAGCAGAATTCAAACTATGAGTCAAGATATTTATTAACTTTTATGATACTACCTCCTCATAATTTTTGATCCTTGATCTCAGGGAGCTCACAATTTAAAAGTCACTTCTACTATAGTTTAACATGCTATTTTAGTCATATAACCAAAATACTATGGGAACTCAGAAAATGGAGTATTTCATTCTTTGTAAGTGGGTCAGGGAAAGCTTCATAAAAGAGGCACTATTGAGGAACAAACGCGTCCCCTGGCAGGTTCATATGTTCAAGTCCTCAATCCCAATACCTCAGAATGTGACCTCATTTGGAGGTAGGTTCTTTACAAAGGGAATCAAGTTAAAATGAAATCATTAGGGTGAGCCCTCATCCAATATGACTGGTGTTTCTTATAAGAGGAGATGACTTGGACACAGACACACACACAGAAGGAAGATGATGTGAAGACACGAGCAGAATGTGACCATCTATAAACTAAGGAGAAAGGCCTGGAACAGATCCTTCCCTCACGCCCCTCAGGGAACCAACCCTGCTAACACTTTGATCTCAGACTTCCAACCTCCAGAACTGAGGGACAGATTCTGTCTATAGTACTTTGGCACAGCAGCCTAGAAAACTAATGTAGGTGCCATTTGAGTTCAGCCTTAATACGCCAATTTCTCAAAATGGAGAAATATGTGAGGATGTGGGTGAGAGAGGAGTGGAAGACATTCTAGACTCTTAAGGCTGAAATGCCAGAGGTGTGTCTGAATGGAGCCTTGAAGCAAGCCATGTAAATGTGGGAGTAGAGCTCAGATTTGGGACAGGACAGAGGTAGGGTCATGGGCTCTTACACTAAGAGGCGATCATTAGGCCATGTGGTTGGAAGACAAACTCCCCAAGAAGGGGACAGAGAAGAGGAGAAGAGGACCAGGTTTAGAACCCCAGGAAATACTAGGATTTGAAAATGAAGAGGATGAGAAGCCTGTGCAGACTGCGAGATAGTGGTCATGGGTAGGAGCATGGAGATCCTGGATCCTCTCCTTGAGGAGAGGACAGAGACCAGCTGTGAAGTGATCTGAGAGAAAATAGTGAACCTTGTATTGAAAGCAGTGACCTCCCAAGGGCTCTGAGGATAGAAACCATCAGGAAATGAGAGTTGAGGAAGTGTCCAAGGACATCTCTTTAACTACTATTTTTAACTGTCATAGGATAGAGTAGACACAAGACCTTTGTGACTCATTCACTTCATACAAGACTTGGCTTACTATTGTTTCGACTTTTGCTTTTGTGCTTATTCAGATTTTTTCGTTTTTTTTGTTTTGTTTTGTTTTTTGTTTTTTACCACTTACTTTCCTTTTAGTGGAAAATATTAGCAAATGCTCTTGGTTCTTCATCCTCCCCCCTTTAGTCTCTATAAGGAACTGGCATGGGAGATGGGTTTTGAAGAGTACCATTTGTATCTGAGGCCTGTTCACTTTGAATTTGCATCACACAAGGACAAAGTGGACCATCCACCTCCTGTTTTTATCACCTCTCTGCTGGAGGACAGTGATCGAGTGGACAGGTGAGCCTTGAGAAGGTCCGAGTAAAAATAATATAATGATAGAATGAATGGCCAGAGAAAAATAATTTCTACCACCACTGGACACACAAATGCAATTGTATTTCTAAATCCCCCACTTATATTCTATCTACTATGATACTATTTCTTTTATTTTTTAATAAGGTGAGAGAAGAACTCAATGAAGGGTGAAAATTGAATTTAAAAACACCAAGTAATGGAAAAATTGGATCAGGGAGCTTAAGTGAGATAAGATCACAGGCTCAGCAGCTGCCCAGGTTGACTGTGTTGTTTCTGGGTAGAAAGAGATGTGAGGGTTTGTCTCATGGGGCAAGAACCATGGATCACAAGTCCAGATCCCTTCTCTCACTTTCCCTGGGGGCAGGAAGAAGCCAGTTAAATATTTTGAGCAGCTGTTTCCTTGAAACTCTACACGAGGTACAAATCTAATGTGTATGGCAATATCTCAATCAGACTCTTGTTGACCAGCAACAGAAGTGGACTCAAAGCTGTGAAACTTCTTTATGCCCCATATGTTCAGCCCATTGCCAGAAAGAGAACACTCTTACTAGTAATCAATCATGAGTCTTTGAGTGAGGGAGAGGAATCTTTTCCTTCCACACAGGATCAGACTTTGATGTATGCTGAGGAGAAACTTCTGTCTCCCTCTTCTTTCTTTCTTTCTCTTCTAGTCTTTTCTTCCCCTGAGGGTCCTTTCTATCCCTGGAGATTCCTGGTACTGGCCCCACTCCCAAGGAAAGCAAAGATGATTCTAAGGAGAAAAAGTCACCTTTGTTTTGTTAGTGTGTATCACTTGTCAAAATTTAACTTTGATGTGTTAATATGTTAATAAAAGTCTCTTCTTCTCCAAAGAGACCTTGGGCTGAAATAAAGGGGGTTAGGATGATAGAATATGATATCCCAGAACTTCTCAACCTTGGCATTATTGAAATTTGAGGCTGGTAACTCTTATAGGAGGGCTGCCCTGTGCATCGGAGGTTGTTTATCTGCATCCCTGACCTACCAGATGCCAGTAGTACCCCTTCTTCCCATTTGTAACAACCAAAAATGTCTGCAGACATTACCAAATGTCCATTGGAGGCAAAATATTTTTTTTTGCTCTATCCTGTCATACTAGCTAAACAAAAAGAGAATTTATCATAAGGATATAGAAATGTTTTACAGAAACTGAAGGCAGGAAGTATGAGCAGGCCTCAGGCGAGGCTTGGTCTCCAACCTTGAGCCAAGTTATTCTCTGGCTTTTTAAGGGCCTCCTGCTGGAGATGGTGTATTACACTGATGTAAAATAGGGCATATTTTTGTTCAACTGGAATCAACCAATCACCAGAAAGTGCCCAAATGATCTATGGCCTGACCAACCTGTGATTGGTTCTCCCGATGACCCAAAGATCTTGCAAGATCTGAGGAGCCTTCTGAATTACCAGGGGACGGTTTATGCACCCAAGGATCTTGGCTCTTGAGTTTGCATTTATTTTATGTATGTTAATTCCTTACAGTTGCCACTCTGGAGTGTTGTTATAACAACATATATCAAACATGAGCATAGTGACTTACATTTTAAAAAGCACATTTGTACATATTATCCTACTTAATATTTGCCATAATCCTATGAGATAGGTGATATCTCCAATTACAGATGAAGAAACTAAGATTCATAGGTATTAAATTACTAGACAAAGTCTCATAGGTATGAACAAAGAACCATATCCCAAGGCGTAAACATGATTGCAAAGAACAATTAGATGATTATTGGGCAATGAAAGAGAGCAAGAACTGGACAGCTTTTAGGGAATGGAGAAAAGGGTTCAAGTCAATGAAGAGCCTGAGGACATGGGGTCAAAGGTAAGAACAGAAACAGGATAAAACAGTGGAATGAGGATCAACAGAAAAGATTTTGGAGTAAGTGGTCACCACAATGAAACTGAAAGGAGATCAAGTCCAGTAAGGACTGAAAAGACCCCAGAGCCCTTCAGTCTTTGGGCAGAAATATCAAGTCTTGTATAACATCTGCATTTGGTATTATTTTGATGTCCTAGAGCTGATCACATGCCATTCAGTCCCATCGGAATGGCCAGCTCATCACTAAAACATAGTACATCAAGACAATGTCATGTTTCTTCTTGCAGATATTCTCCTACTACTCTTGTGTTAGCCGTCTCTGAGGTGGATGATAACCAGGTTGGCAAGTTTAGCTTTTATACAAAGGAAGCCATCCTTAAGGTAATTTGTTTTAAAAGAAACTAAAGTTAAGCAATGTGCTCATATATTTCTTTAAAGATAATAATATTTAATTCATATAAGTTCAGTTCCTCTATAGAAGAAAAGCTTTCAACTTCCTAAATGATGATGATAGCCTTACCTTACTTGATGTGCACATTGGTCTGGTTTGAACCATAGAGACTGCAATACTCCTTGCAATAATCACTGCTACATATCTTAAAGAAGTACATGTAGTGAAACCATCTTTGTACCAAAATTTTAAAATATGCACATGTTATTGGAGTTTTTATCTGATCTTTTTGAACGTGGTGCTGTTTTTCCCCCTTTCCACTCAGATGGATTACTTTGCTTCTGTGTGTGCATGTGTACGTTTGTATTTGTGAGTGTGTGTTTTAAACATTAATCTAATTTTGGCAATTTTAAAAGCCTGACACTGAGCACATGTTTGCTAGTTCATCAGAGCCTTCTCATTCTTTTATGACCCGAAACCTGATGGTGTCCAGCTATAGAGCAAGTCAGGCCTGGAGGCTGCCGTCACAGGATGAAATGGTGCTTAGAGAGAGACGAGGCTCAGTCCTGTGTCTGAGGAGCAAGGATCTCAGCACATCCTACAGTTTGAGTGCTATGTTTACATGCTAAATCAGTGTTGATCTCAAACCCTCAACTTCACCTCTTGCTTTATGACAGAAATTCCTAATACCTTTCTCATTTTCTCCCTTTAGCTCTTATTCCATTCAGGAGTGGAAAACATGCAAGTGACCCTTGCATGCCAAGCTGCTCAGAAAAATGCTTTGATGGTGGCTGTCCAACAAGCATCCTTCTATCACACGTCCCAATGGGGTTGTTCTGCTGATGTGAAGGTCAGCCTGTAAGACAGAACCCTGAGGCCTGCTACTACTATGCCAGCTAATGCTAGGCTACCCCTTCCATTCCTTCTCTCCTTTAGCCTGTCCCTTCTCTCCTCCCTTCTTTTCTCCCTCCCCTTCTCCCCTTCACTTCTTCTCTTTCTTCCTTCTTTCCCTTCTTTTCTCTCTTTTTATCTTCTTTCCTTCCCTCTTTCCCTTCTTCTTTTCCTAATGCGAGTCAACACATGATCAAATCCTTACAGGGTCTCTTAATTTCTAGTGATTTGCTAATAATTTTTCTCTTTGTATGTAACTCTGTAACATTGACTAGCTTGAATCATCCAGCAGAAAGTATCTTGTTCTTCTACTCCTACTCTTTGTAGATATATGATTTTATTGTTTTCTCTTTTATTCTTCCTGCATTTCTTTTTGCAAAAGTCAACAGAGACATTTGTCCCTTCTTTTTTCTACAAAAGGTAACACACAATGCATGCTCCCTATCTCCCCCAGATTTCTTTGGTTGTTATTGAGATATAATTCGCATAACATAAAATTTACCCCCTTTAAAGTATATAACTCACAAGATCATGCAACAATCACCACTACCTAATTCCATAACATTTTCATCATTTTTGAAGGAAATCCTGTACCCATTAGCAGTCACTCCCCATACCCTCTGTTCCCCTCAGCCCCTAGCAAATAGTAATCTACTTTCTGGCTCTATAGATTTGCCTATTCTGGACATTACACATAAATGGAGTCATTCAACATATGGACTTTTATATCTGGATTTTTTTCACTTAGCATATTTTTAAGTTTCAACAATGCTGTAGCATGTATCAGTACTTCATTCCTTTTTACTGATGAATACTTCATTATATGGATGTACCACATTTTCTTTATTCATTCTTCAGTTGACAGACATTGGGTTGTTTTTACTTTTTGGCTATTATAAATAATGCTGCTATGAACATCCATGTGCTGGTTTTTGCAAGGAAATATGTTTGGAGTTTTACTAACACTTGTTATTGTCTCTTTTTTATTTTTGCCATCCTTTTAGGAGTGAAATCATATCTTATTGTGGTTTTGATGTGCATTTCTCTAATTACCAATGACACTGAACATCTTTTCATGTGCATGTTAGCACATGAGAGAAATTTCTACTCAAATTTTTGCCCTTTATATAAAATGAAATTTGCCTTTTTATTATTGAGTTGTAAGAGTTATTCACATATTCTGAATACAAGCCCCTTATCAAGTATATGAGTTGCAAATATTTTCTCCCATTCTGAGAGTCATCTTCTCACTTTCTTGATGGTATCCTTTGAAACAGAAGCTCTTCATTTTGATGAGTCCAATTCACCTGTTCTTTCTTTTGATATCATATTTAGGAAAACACTGCTTAATCCAAAGTCACAAAGATCCACTCATCTGTTTTCTTCTGAGTGTTTTGTAGTTTTAGCTCTTGCATGTAACTATGGTTGATTTTTGTATGGAGTATGAGGACAGGGTCTAACTCCATTCTTTCGCATGCGGTGTGCTGTCCCGGCACCATTTATTGAAAAAACTGCTCTTTCCCCATGGAATTGTCCTGACATCTTTGTCAAAAATGAATTGGCCTGAAATGTAATGGAGTATTTCTGGACCTGGAATTCTATTCCATTGTTCTATATGTCTATTTTTATGTTAGTACCACTGTTATTTTGATTACCGTAGAGTTGTATTAAGTTTTGAAATTAAGAAGTATGAGTCCTCTAACATTGTTCTTTTTCAAGATCACTTTAGCTATTTTGAGTCCCTTGAAGTTTCATATGGATTTTAGGATCAGCTTGTCAATTACTGCACATATACGCACACAGCACCATTTGAGATTTTGACAGGCATTGCATTGAATCTGTAGATCACTTTGGATACTATTGCCATCTTAACAATATTAAGTCTTCTGATCCATGAACATGGATGTCTTTCTATTTATTTAGGTTTTTAAAAATATTTTTCAACAGTATTTTGCAGTTTTCAGTGTATAAGTTCTGTACTTCTTTGTTAAATTAATTTCAAAATATTTCATTTTTTTATTATATTGTTGGATCTAGTTTCTTAATTTCATTTTCAAAGTGTTTATTGCTAATGTATAGAAATATAATTGAGTTTTGTATATTGATCTTGTTTACTTGTGTGTACGTATTCTTTAGGATTTTTTTTATATACAAGATTATGTCACTTGCAAATAGAAACAATTTTACTTTTTCCTTTCCAATCTGGATGTCTTTTATTTCATTTTCTTTACTAATTGCCCTAGGTAAAACTTCCAGTACAAGGCTGAATAGAAATGGCAAGAGTGGGTATTATTATCTTATTCCTGATCTTAGGGAGAAAGCTTTCAATCTTTTCCATGAATTATGATGTTGGTTATGTTTCTTTCATAGATGCCTTTTATAAGGTTGGGGACATTTCCCTCTATTCCTAATTTGTTGAATGATTTTATCATGAATGGGCTTGGGATTTTATTTATATATACTCTTTTGGATTTTGGTTTTTTACTTAACAATATATCCTGGAAATCACTCCAAATCACTTCATAGGAATTTTTACCCATTTTTTAAACATAGTATAGCTCTCATGTGTATGTATGTTCACCAGTAAAATTAAATTTGGCCTCAGGAAATCAACTTTCCAAATGGCCTTAAACATTCTTTACATCCTATAGATTCTATACAGCTCACCATATTTATCTCTTATCACATTTGTCGACATTTATCTATTTCTACTCTTCATGTTAATAGGAAAGTACAAATTTATGAGTATTGCAAGAATATTCATTCCTTGCTTCTACTGCCAAATAATAATCCCCATAAGACCAAGTACTGAAGTAGAAAATAAGGGTAGAGTGAGTTATATTGATTTTAAAAAACTCAACCCCAAAATTGTAATTCAGTACATCCTATAAGTTAGGTTCATCAGATAATACTGAGGTACAAGTCATGCTCTTAAGGAACTTAAGACCAGTGTGTATGTATATATATATATAAGGCTAACAGGCTCACACGGTGTTTAAGCACAAGGTATAAAAGAGAGGTTCAACAAGCTATAGAAGGAATTTAAAGAAAAGAGAGGTCACATCTGGGGAACCAGGAAGGGCAGCATAGAGAAGGTGCTTTTGGGAAAACCCAAGGGATGAGGGGTTTTTTTTGTTTGTTTTTTTGTTTTTTTTTACAAATAGTTCATTGTCAAGTTGGTTTCCATATAACACCCAGTGCTCAGGGATGAGCTTTTTGACAGGCAGAGAGAACACCTTCAGATAACTCAGTCATGGAAACAAGAGAGGGCAGATGGGTACTAGGTAAAAATGAGGAGCCCAGCTTGACCATCACAGGTGGTTTTCATACACAGTTGACATAGGAATTCTCTATTCAATTACTTTAATCTTATGAAGAATACCAGTGTATAAAACAAATATAAGTGGGGTTATTCTTGTTGAAATGGAGATTGAGAGGATTATGAGTCATTCCCCAAGATCTATTCAAGAAGCAAATGTTGAAAGTCACTGGATAGGAGCACAGGGCAGGGATGTAAAGTCGTTAGGGATATCTATATCTATATTGACATCAATATGGTTATATAGATATATTTATATATGAATATATAGGTGTGTGTGTGTGTGTGAGTGTGCATCTGTTTATATGCTCTCCTACAAGTGTGGGACAGGAAGACAGCTGACGGTATAATAAGAAGGAATAAATGATGGAGACAATGAAAAGGAACAAGGAAATGAGGGAAGGGAGGAGGGAAAGAAAGAAACAACAAGGAGAAAACAAAATTGTTCACTTCTACCAAAGCCAAAGGAGGCGAATGTTTCAAGAAGAAATGAGTCACCAAAGAAGATGTACAGATGGTGAATAAGCACAGAAAAAAAGTGTTCAACACCATTAATTAGAGAAACGCAAAATAAAACCTCATTGAGAAACTACCTCACACCCATGAGAATGGTTAAAATTTAAATGACTGACCATTTTGAGTGTTGGCAGAGATGTGAAAGATATGGAATTCACATACACTGCTGAGGGAAATGCAAAATAGTCAATCATTTTGGAAGACAGTTTGACAGTTTCTTAAAATGTTAAACATATACTTACCATATGATCCAGCCATTCCACTCCTAGATTTTACCCAAGAGAAATAGAAACTCATGTTCATACAAAAACACACACAGATGTTTATAGCAGCTTTATTTAAAATAGCCAAGAACTGGAAAGAACCCAAATGTTCCTCACATTGGTGAGGTGAATACATAGTAGATAGACTAGATAAACAAACAGATAAACAAATTGTGGTACATCCATACAATGGAATATTACTCAGCAATATAAACAAGTGAATTATTGAGATACACAGCAATATGGGTGAAGCTGTACAAAAAAGAGTATGTACTACATGACTCCATTTACATAAAATTCTAGGAAATTCATTCTAATCTATAGTTGCAGGCAGCAGAGAACAGTGGTTGCTTGAGGAAGAGGGCTGGATGGGAAGAATGGTCATTATTTTGATTGCAGTGTTGGTTTCATAGTTGTATACATAGGCCAAAACTTTCTAATTGTACACTTCAAATACATGATATTTATTGAATGTCAGTTATATCTCAATGAAACTATTGTTTTTAAAAGAGGAAAAAAGAATAACAAGTTGAAAGTTGATAGAGTTAAATATAGAAGGAGGAACCAGAAGAGCAGGGATGAAAATGAGGCCATTTGACATCCTCAAAAGGTCATCGGCGACTGAGAGAGCAGTTCTAATGGAGAACAGTTCTCATTCCTCATTCCTCATTCTAAGGAATGAGAGGGTGAAAGAAATATAGAAGCAGTGTGTGTTTACTGCTCTTGCATCAGTTCACTTAGGCTGACATCACAAAATACCACAGAAAACTTTTTCTTCCACTCCCTCCCTCCCCTTACCCTTTATCATTACATTGTGCGTGGCAGCATATATAACCCACCTCCATTTGCTTATGCTGAACAACAGTGAGCATGCTGCCTGAGTTTTTCAGACTTTGCAGCGATGAAGTCCATCAGTAGTATTTCTTGACAGGCCACTCTATACAGAGCACTCCAACTAGCTAACTTGTAGAATGAAGAACTTTTTTCAGGGCAGTTTAGACAACTGCACTTTATTCTGGAAAATAGTTACACTTACTGCCTCACCCTTATGTTGTACAAAATATCTCTTCCTTTTTTTCTCTTACTCTCTCCTCTCCTCCCCTCTGTTTCCCTTCTCTTCTCTCCCTTCTACTCCAACCCATCCCCACCCCACATACTCAAGCATTTACATGATTTGGGGGTCAGTTGCAGCTATGAGATAATTTCACAGCCAGTACTACAGGGTTTACAAATCCAACAAACTTAATAATTCCATTCACTTCTGTTTAAAACATTTTAGGAAACAAGTTCAGATCTGAGAAATCATGGTGGAATAGGTCCAGCCAGAAGAAGAAATTCCGGAATTGTGAATGACATAGAAAACTTCCTGTTAGCCCCAGCTCCAAAAGTTCCAGACACCCTTACTCATCGTTCAGAAAGATTCCAGGCTACCAAAAGGTACTTCACTAGGATTTGTTTAAAATAACAAAAGTGTTCTCTTTTAAATCAATTAATAACATAGTATGGGATTGAAGGATGCCTAAATTCCCAAAGTGACAAGCCTGTGTTTAATTTTTAAGACCTTGTATGAAGACCTTATATGAACACTGAGAAGGCTCAACTTCTTCCAATATACAGTCTATGAAAGACAGTCAATGTTCCTTATCTCAACCCCTTTTCTCCTCTCTGCTCCTCTATCCTCCTTTCTCTTTGTCTTCCCTTTGTCTTTTCTCTCTATATATTTTTCAAACATAGAACACAAAGAAGAAGAATCTGGGCCTCTCCAATTTTCCGTGTTTATCTTAATCTAAAAAATACAGAACTACCCTTGCTATTCAAGGGCTTGACCATTGCTTAGAATAACAGGGTGCTGCATTAACAGAGAGGCACAGCCTCTATGGTTATAAATCAGGGATGTCCTATTATGTCATGACCTCTTTTCACTGTGACAGAGAGAGATATTTGTATTCTGTAATAAATATTCTCAGTATTTCCAATGATAGTTTAATTTAATTCTGGCACATTTGAAAAGGGAAAACATAGTAAGCAAAACTGCTTTACTACACCAAATGCCATTAATTTGACACATAGCCAGAGTTCAAATACCCTTTGAAGAGGACCTTTGAGGGTCCCCTTTAGGTACCCCTGCAGTAGAGGCCAGGAGGGCACAAAAGGACCTGGTTTGTACAAACGCAGAGCCAAGCAGTGAAGTTTGGAACAGAGGAGAGACTGCTGATACATGCTTCAGGCACACGGGAGCCCCAAGGAGGGTGGTGACACATCAGCATCCCCAGTGGATATAATCAGAAACATTTGAAGAAGATGAAAACCATGGAGACAGAGCCACCAGCTCTTCTGTTGCAATGCCCAGTATCAGCCCCAGCTGTTTCTGTCCTCCAGCAAGCTGTTGAGTTGTCTTATTATAACATGTCCTCTTACTTGCTGCTTTGGGCTGAGATGTCTCTGTTCACTTGTCAGGGCGCCGGAGGCTTTTGTGTCTATTCAACTAGAAAAGGTGGGGCTGCGGGACATGATGCTGAACGCCTTCCTCCTCAGGAAACAAACCATGGCCGACAGAGTGAAGAACCTTGTGAGTTTTGGGAGAAGGACTCACTAAATGAGTGTAAAGCTCTCACTGTCTTTTACATTTGAGCAAATAAAATTCTTAACTCATAATCTGTTGCTTTTAGCCTATTTGGATAAGACTATTGAAAATATAAAGAACATAAAGGTAATTCAATAAGAAATAGAAAGGAAGTAATTCAAGCTAATTGCGCCTAGTTTCAAGAATACATATACTTTTCCAAGGCCATGTTTTATTTTGTCACTTTCTAAACACAACTAGTTTCAACACCTGCTGTGGAACATTAGCCCACTGCTGAATAACGCACAAGTGTTTAGGGGGTTTGCACAAGGTGAGCAAGAGCTCTTACTATCAAATTCATGCGTTATCTGGTTTTCTAGATGTTAATGCCATGTTTTTATTTAAGTGTTTTATACTAGCTTAATCTATTGGAAAATATAATAAAATTTCAGCCTTTAAATCAATATTGCTTAATTTTGTAAATATCATTTAATTATTCATTAACTTTTTGAGGAGGAAGTCATTAGGCTAATCTATAGTTATTTGGGAGAGAAATCACAAGTCTACAATCTCTAAGCGTTTCCCCTATCTGTGACTGAAATGGAAAGACTTAAATTTCCCTAATCTAGTTCTACAAATGGGATGTGAGGGAGGCCAGACTTCTAGATTATTGTTGAGTAATAATGGAGGCAAAGGACTCCTTTTAATAAGTAATTGAGATATTCAATTATATTTTTTACTACAATATTAAAAAAAAATATTGACCAAGTGAAAAATGTTATAGCTAATTAGCTGTTCTTCAGGATTATCCAATGTCTATCAGATTAGAAGACATAAGACTCCTAGATCAGAGACAAAGAACTTTATGACTCACAGTAGAGTAGGTGACTTGAGCTTCATGTCAGTTCCCTCTGTCTCCTAAGTCCCAAGGGGGCAACATGGAGGAGCCTAGATGTATGGAGGGGGTTTTTGTCACAGTTGAATGACAGTGAGATTGAGGAGTCCACCTCTTTTTAAATGGCAGGCTTGCTATTTTTCCTGGAAGGAGACATTCCCTCATCTCTTAAAGTTGCTCTTTGCAAATAGAACCCTGAGAAATGGCCCAGGTAAAGACTAGTCAGGGCCTTGCATTTTTGGCATACTCAACGGGAGAGAACCATGGAGGAGTATCTCACAGCAAGTTGGCCTTCAGAAAGAATATCTTAACTGTATGGACTTTTCTCCCTTAAGTTTGCTATAAGTATGTATAGAGGAACTAGAATGGAGAGGTTTTTATAGCCAACCATCTAATAGAAGAACTATCATTCTCTTTTATCACAGGATGAAATTGGTCAAGTCAAGAGAGACGTTATAGTTGAATATTGTCAGAAGTAAGTATAGTATATATGAACAACATATCCTGATTTCTCTGACTCTAAATTCAATAAACTGCAGTGTTACATAGAAATCCAGACAATGAATCAGGTGGTTGGTTTTTAAATAAACACATAATTGTTTTGGATGAAGCCAAACCAAACTATCCTCTGACACATAGAAGAGCATCAGAAGTGAAAGATAGGAGGTGCTTGAAGAGGACAATGCCTCTGCCTTCAGGCAATAGCAACCTGACCCAGGTAGAACTTTCTTCTGGATGAGGTCATCCATTCTCTTTGAAAGGTCTTTCAGGGAAGTAGATCTTTCTGAAAATGACACAAAAAATTTGATTCACCTTCTGGATATCATCTCTTCTGGCTTTTCAGGTTCAACTATCGTATGTCTCACTATGCTCTTCGGGGTCAGATCATGGCATACTGCAATAGCCTGAGAGCCCTGCTGGAAGATTTCCCTACCATCAGGGACACCTTTTTCATGGTGGGGCAACCACGAGAAAAGAAAGGGTTGAGAGACTCCAAGGAGGGCCTCAATGCTGACCCCAGGTGTGTAATTTCCTTTAAAGCTTTTTACTACTCTCCCCACCCCCACCACCACCACTAACAAACATACCCTACCCCTCCCAGGGAAGAGGGAAGAGACATGTTACATTTGGTATGGGAATCTTGCTTTCTTTACTGCATTTGACCTTGGTCTTTTGGTTCAGAATGGCAAAAGAAAAAGCTAACACTCCAAGAATAACAGTATCTTTGTATTTGAATCCAGAAGAAGTTCTCTGTTTATGGGCTGTTGCACTGCTTTTTCAATCTATGTAGTTTTGTTTTGCCCTGGAGATCCCAGAGATTTTCATCAGTCACACTTTTTACATAAGCCAGCATCTAAAATAAGGAAACAAATAAGTAAACTTGATCTTGAGCTGTCCTGGCTTCAAATATTTTACTCAATGGAGCAGAAGGAATAAGAAGCACACACACACACACACACACACACACACACACACACACACTATTGATACACCAGTGCCTTGGATAAATCTGTCCTTCTGTATTTCCTTTACAGAGAAAAAAAATACATGGAGAGTGATATTAAATGATAAGGGCAGAGCTGCTTCCATACTTCCTTATCATGCCTTATCCAGTTTCTCAAGTATTCTTAACTCAGCCAACCTAGAGTTCGCTCACCTAGATGGAGGAGTTAACATACCTGTGCGTGTGTGTGTGTGTGTGTGTGTGTGTGTGTGTTAGACAGTTATGCAGTCTCCAGAGGGGAGCAGAACATCCTGTAGGGTAAGAGTAATTCCTCCCTTACTCTTTCCCATAAGGTACAGAGCTTAGTGCCAAGTAATAGAGATACTCAATAAATATAATCATAGAACAGATAGATGAAAGGGAATTGAAAGAACATTTGTATCAGACCACTCTTTCACTCACTTATTTCTTCATGCATAATTCAACCACTACTTATTTAGTGCTTACTTAGTACCAGACACTTTACCATGTGCCGGTGTTACGATGGTGAATAAGTCATTGACTCCAGCAGTAAATTCAGTGCAGTGGGGGAAAACTCTGGAAACAAAAAAGGAACTTCAAAGATTTTCAAGATAACCTGCTAGAGTTATGTGAAATGTTCTGTAAGTTAGAACTCACTATAAAAAAGGGAGGAATGATAGAACAG
Organism: Crocuta crocuta; assembly: GCF_008692635.1. Lineage (NCBI taxonomy): Eukaryota > Metazoa > Chordata > Mammalia > Carnivora > Hyaenidae > Crocuta > Crocuta crocuta. The sequence continues at coordinate 5,372,798 of NW_027532594.1, forward strand.
GCTAGAGAATGCTGGAGAAGGAACAAACTTGAGTTAGTAAGCCCTTGACTGACTGACAGCTGGCTACCGAAATAGCGACAAGGCCTACGTTATACTTATAAGACACCCCAGTTTGTGAATACCAGTGTTTGTCTCATGAGTCAGCCAATACATTCACTTCAGTAGACTTGAGGATTTACCTAATGGAAGAATGCATTTGAGGGAGAGGTAGGGCAAATATACCTCAGTAGACTATTTTGCTGAAGGGTTTGACTGGACACCTGTTGCTCAATGAGGCTGAAGCATATCTTTCTCTCATATGAAACATCACAGGATAATCCCCTAAGATTTCTGAGTTTCATTATTTCATCTACCCACTAGCCAAGTAAACCATTTATAAGCATAATCTATATTTGGGATCAAATTTTTAAAATAGTTTCCAGAAGTCTAACCACAAGTTCACTACATTTGTGTTTAGGAAGTCTGTTTTTGTTTCTGATCTGTTTTATTTGAAGCAACCAAATGAGGTCAGGAAGTAGAAAAGAAGGAAAAAAACCTCTCTAACTTGCAGGTCTTACTCTATTCCTTAACTGTTTATTTTAGATGACTGTGTGTTTCCTTAAGACTAAAGGAAGCAGTCATTTAAGGGGGATGAGCCCAGAGCTCTAAATCATCTGGTCAGTTAGTGTGTGGGTAATTTCATGACAGGGCTTTGGTCAATAAAAGTGTGAGCAAAGGGAGCACACACCCAGAGCCCAAGACACAGAGTTTGGCGGTAGATGAGCAGTGACTGATAAGGATTCAGTATTTTTCCACTTTACCTATGTCCTGCTTCCTAAACTCTCTAGACTTTAACACGTCCCTTTTACTACACCTCAGAAAATGGAGAAACAGGAAAAGGAACTTCTGTCTTATGTGGAAGTTTTGTAAACTTGAAGTAGTGTAGCAGATTATTGCCAACTCCAAAGTCTGTGATTCCATATACTGAGTATTCATAAAAATGAACATCAGCTACAAGGAGGTAGAATAGAGAGAGTGATGGCCTGGGAAGTTAGAATATTTAGGCTTTACCCAGCTCAATGATAAGTTGCCCTGAGGTCTCAGGCAAATCACTTCTCTTCAATCCCTGAACCTCAACTCTTCATCTGGTGAGTGAGGAAATGGAAGCAGCTCTCTGAAGTTAAGCATGCTAAGATCTTTAGTATTAGGGTGTCTAGAGATTGATTCCAAAGAATGGAACTGCTGGGGTGCCTGGGTGGCTCAGTCAGTTAAGCTCTGACTTCGGCTCAGATCATCATCTTGCAGTTTGTGGGTTCGGACCCCACATTGAGGTCTGTGCTGACAGCTCAGAGCCTGGCCCTGCTTTGGATTCTATGTCTCCCTGTCTCTCTACTCCTCCCACACTCATGCTCGCTCGCTCACTCTCTCTCAAAAATAAATAAACATTAAAAAAAAAAAGAATGGAACTGGTATGGAAAGGCTTCCTGGAAAGAGGCCATTTAGGAAAGTTCATGAAATGATAGATGGGTATCACTCAAGGGCAAGTTTAACTAGACATGTCCCCAGGACAGGTTTGGGGAATCAGGGTCATGGAGGACAGAGGTCTTCACTAACTGTATTCCTAAAATATGGAGTTGGGTTAGGTGGAAGATAAAAAATAAGTTTTCTTTTTATATATATATATTTTTAATATAGTTTATTGTCAAGTTGGTTTCCATATAACACCCAGCGCTCATCCCAACAAGTGCCCTTCCCCATGCCGACAACCCNTGATTCAGTTTACGTCTGTGGGGAGCTCTCTGTGCCTCTTGGATTTCAATATCTGTTTCCTTTCCCAGGTTGGGGAAGTTCTCAGGTATGATTTGTTCAAGTATACCTTCTGCTCCTTTCTTTCTCTCTTCTTCTGGAATTCCTATGATATGGATATTCTTCCATTTGATTGTATCACTCAGCTTTCGAACTCTCCTTTCATGTTCCTGGACCAATTTCTCTCTCTTTTTCTCAGCTTCCTCTTTCTCTATAATTGTATCTTCTAATTCACGTATTTTTTCTGCCTTTTCAATCCGTGAAGTAGCCAACGCCTCCATTTTATTTTGTGTTGCATTTTTTAGTTCATCAGTATTTGCAACAATAATGGCTCGGATGTCATCCAAGCCCTTTTGAAGCCCAGTGAGTAATTTTATGAGTATTATTCTAAATTCTTGGTCAGTTATGTTGCTTAGATCAGTTTTGAGCAGTTCTCTAGCTATTTCTCCCTTGAATTTCTTTAGAGGAGAGTTCTTCCGCTTCATCATTTTGGCTGGCTTTCTTTCTCTTGTTAGTTTTAAAAAGCTTGTGATGTGTTCTGCCCCTGTGAGTGCTGCTATATTAATATTAAAGGAGGCTCATACACTGTCCAGGGCCTGGCCGTTCAGGAAGTGTTCTTTGAAGGGTGTCCCTTGGTCTCTCTTATGACTTTGGTTATTTTATTTCTCTACTTGTAGTGATGTTTTGGACTCTCCCCCATGTGCGCTTTAGGTTTGTTCCTTGAAGTAGCCTGTGCCACAGGCGCAGATGAGGCGGGCCGTCTCCCGTTCCTCACGCCCAGCCACGTTCCAAGCTCTCACTCCATGCGTGTTAATGATGCCACCCAAACTGCAATCCCACAAGCCACGGCACTTCAGGGCAGGGGACTGGTTCCTGATGCCGACCACGCCCCTGGGGTACCACCTAACCCAGAGGGAACTTCCACTGTCCAGTGCCAGACCGAGGTCACCAGTCCAAGGAAAGCCCACAGTTAGAGGTGGGATATCTCTCCAAAAGCCCTGCTTCTCTGCAGGCGCAGACAGGAAAAGCAAAAAATAAGTTTTCTTTTAAATATCAATTCTAACAGCTAATGCCCTGCTAAGGATTCTGAGACATCCCAAGCTTATGAGAGTGTTATAATTGATTGGCGATGTCTCCTATGGTCAAGGACAGGGGAAAGGTGGCTTCCCTGCTTGTGTTTGCCGTCCCTTAACCAGAAGAGCCCCATGTATTCTGTAGATTTAAAATTTTTAAATGCTACTTAATCCTTTAAAGGCTGTAATGTACTGTGTTTAGTTTTAACAGCGACTACCTTATCCTCAAACCAAAGTCTCTATAGAAGGGGAGACATAGGGAGTTCTCCTCCCAAGAAAGATGTCCCTTGAGGCCTCCTTGCTTTTCATGGCTCCAGAAGAGACAGGAATCTGGAGACTGGGATGATGCTTGGCCACTCTCTAAGAGCAGTGGTGTTGGCTGATTGAGGAGTGAAGAAATGAGAGAGAGGATACTAACACTAATCAAACCCTTACTGTGTGACAGGTAGAGTCACCATGATCTCATATGGTGCCTTTATGCACATTAGAAGAAGGCACTCCTTTCTCTGGGCAGGGCCTAGAGCTTGGCAAGTAAAAGGTAGGCTGGATCTCAGCCACTGCTGACCACCTCAGGGCACAGCCTGAACAGCAGGATATGGCAACCTTGGTGCCAAGTGCTGTACAGCAATGGATAGACAAGGTACTTGCCCTTCAGACAAGGGGAAATAGGTAATTACAGTACACTGTGATAAAGAATAAAATATAACAAGAGTATAATGAAAGTACCCACTAGGAAATGTTATCCATATTATCTAAAGGATTGAGGAAGTGGGGATGGGGAGCAGGGTATGCTGCAGGGAAAAGGGGAAGCTAAACTTGGGTCTTCAGGGATGTTTGGTGTTTCAGATAGACAAGGAAAAGAACTTCAGTTCAAACTGGGAGACAGCACAGAGATGTGGAATGGCACCTGGGCTCTTGAGTGGTCCCACCCAGGGTGTAGGAGGATGAGCAATGGGAAGTAAAATGTGCATAACATTGGGCAAGATCCAGAATTCCGGTGTTTGTCGTTCAACAACAGGAAAAAGGAAAGCAAGCTACTGACACTGTACATAGGAGATGTGTAGAAGGTGAAATCAGTTGGCCAGGTGCTGGATTTAAAGGGAATCTAAGGGAAAAGGAGGAATCTAGGGTGTCACCCAGAGTCTCTCTGGCTTGGGTTAAAAAAAAAAAAAAGATAGCAGTACAATTATCAATTGGTACAGAATTGCCATTTTGAGGATGGAAAACAGTTCTGAAGATGATGGTGATGATGGTCGCACAGCAATGTGAATGTACTTAATGCCACTGAACTGTGCGCTTAAAAATGGTTAAGATGATCAATTTTATGTTATGTCTATTTTACCACAATTCCTTTAAATGGGGAAAAATAACAGTGCCATTAAGAAGAAAGTGGAGAGGGAAATGATCACAGCTCAGAAGCCTCAGCTGTGGATTTTGTCTAATAATCTCCCACTAGAGTCTCAGATGCTTCCTCTTCTGGATGTTCACTGCACTTTCATGTACAGTTGACTCTTGAACAACACAAGTTTGAATGCAAGGGTCCACTTATATGTGGATTTGTTAATAAATATATTAGAGTACTATAAGTGTATTTTCTCTTCTATGATTTCCTTAATAACATTTTTCTTTAGCTTCTTTTACTATAAAATAAATATAGTGTATAATACATATGATATACAACATATGTGTTGATTGTTGATGTATCAGTGAGTTTTCTGTTCAATAATAGGCTATTAGTAGTTAAGTTTTTGAGCAAAGTTGTACACAGATTTTCACCTTGGAGGTGGGTCAGAACCCCTAACCCCTGTGTTGTTTAAGGGCCAAGCGTACTTCAGTTACATCATGCTTCTATCATAAGTCATGCTTGCATATATAGCTGCCTCCGAAATATAAGAACCTTGAGGGCAGTGACCACCTTCATTTCATATCCCAGGTGTGTACCTCTGCCTTTGACCTTGATTGAAAGGAAGGATGGGAGTAGGAAAGGGCCCATAGGAAGTAGGGGGAGTTCCAGCCAGTAGCCTTTAGTTCAATTCTGTAATAACAGATCTTGTCATCATCTGCTGGCAGGAGTTTGGTATGAGCCTGAAAGAAGACTTGGAATTATTAGGAAAGGAAATGGGCATGAAAGCTGATCAAAGGAAAGAATAAGGGTTGTCCTGGGGTGACACTGCTCAGGCTGGAAACCATTTACTTGTTGCATCAGTGCAGTTAGTGGTATGATCTCCTCCAGCTGTGTTCAGCGACATGCAACTAGAAATGGAAAGCATAATAGCTGGAGGGATTCAGAGTTGCGGTTTTGTGAGGTAGCTGGGTAGTGAGTACAAAGAAGCAGAGACTAGAAGGTTCCTGTGCTTGATGGCAAGACCTGGTCTGGGCAGGGAAGAGAATAAATTCAGAATGGAACTGACAGATGGAAGGGCTGAGGGAAGGCCCAGAGGGCTGGATGACATCAAGGAGCATATGTTGTGCGGATAAAGGAGGTTTATTTGGAGTTAGCGGGTGAGAAAACAGGAATAAAGAGTTGAGATGGGAAACCTGGATGTGGAGTTTAAGTCTTCGGAGGTGATGTGGTCCCAGGTAATGACAAGTTCTGGGATGTGGCCCCAGAGCGAGTGGCTAAAGGGGAATTAAGTTTAAGGGGGATGGTATTGAGCAGGTCAAGGAACTGGCAGGCTGGGGGGTTGATGGGTCATCCACAAGGAAGGGGAGGAATACTCATCATAGGGCTGAGAAGCAGGTAGACTGCACTTGGCACCCGAAGCTTTCTGCTATTCTCTCTGCCCTTCCTCAGCTGCAGGCAGGGGTGGAAGTGGAAGGAAATAATGGATGAGAAATAGAGGGTAACACTTGGTAGAGGGCTCTGCAGCTCCTGGAATGTATGTTCTCCTCAGAGGTCAAAGTCTGGTTCAGTCACGCTGCTGCCACCAGCTCCTTAGCCTGCAACCTCATGTGTTCAGCCGCAGGCCTGGTAACTTTCTATTGTTGATATTCCATGTTTCTTTGGAGCACCTTTGGACACTGTGAACTGAACAATAGTGTTAAGACTGGATTACACCGGCTTTGATCTGCTGTAGGACAGGATAGTCTGACTTTGTGGTTACTGAAATAAAGGAAAGTCTCCAAACTAACACCATCCTTTGTTCCCGAGCTTCAAATTACTTGATTAAAACCATGAGACTTGAAAGGTAGGTTTAAAGCCAATGATTCCCCTCATGTAGGGTTTTAATGATTTTAAAAGTCTCACACTCAGAATGTTTGATATTGAAAACACTCAGCTTCTCAGTGAAAATGAATTACATTTTACTTCAGTAAGTGGAAAGGGCCATCTGAATCTCTCCCAGAGACCCAGAAACAGTAACAGGAGCCAAAAACCCCCGCTATGATTTCCAGAATGCCCATAGAAGGTGAGACCCTCCCACTGAGAGTCCCCGCTATCAACAGTGGAAGTGGGAATGAAAACCAGGTGCAAGTATGAGGGAATAATGGAATCAGTAGGACCTGAGGAGTAAAGGAGAAAGGAGGGTCTAAAAATGACTCCCCGATTTCTGGTTTTCGGGATTTGAGGGTTGTGTTTCTTTTAACATGGGAGGAGGCACAGGATTGGGGTGGAAGAGGGTAAGGAGTTCAGTTCTTGCCGTTTTTGATTGAGATGATGTGAAGCACTGCCAGCCAAGAGGAAGCAAGTTGGAAGCCTGGAGCTGTGGAGGGGGCCTGGTGTGCAAACGTGGAGTCCGCTGTCACTGCCGAATGGATGGTGGTTGCAGCCAGAAGAGTGAACACAGCTGTCCAGGACGAGGGGGAGAGTGGGCAGAGCAGAGGGCTGAGGTGGACCCCAGGTGCCCTGGGCAGGGGATGATGTGAGGGTGGGGGCTCCACGCCCACTGCATACCTCCTGTCACTGTCTGTCTATCTGTGAGGCCTGCCTTGTCTAGCATAACCAAGACAGGCCTGAGGTGGCACTAGTCTTGGCCTTTCCCTGTAACCCTCAGTTCTATGACATCCTTTCATTAGCATGTACAGGTTCCCACTTCCTTTTTTTTTTTTTTAATGTTTATTCACTTTTGAGAGGCAGAGTGTAAGCAGGGGACAGGCAGAGAGAGGGAGACACAGAATTCCAAGCAGGCTTCAGGCTCCGAGCTATCAGCACAGAGCCTGAAGTGGGGTTCGATCCCATGAACCATGAGATCAGGACCTGAGCCGAAGTCGGACGCTTAAGTGAGTGAGCCACTCAGGCACCCCTACAGGTTCCCACTTCTTAACAAATAACCCTGAAGGTTCCTTCAGATCTCTCTACTGGGCCACAAGCATCCCTTGCTCCCCACCCAGCCTTGGCCACTCTGCTAGATACCCTCACCTTAGTATTACAATAACAAACTTTGTATAGTACCTCACAATTTATAAAATACTTGTCACATGCTTGGTGCTCATTTTTATTTTTATTTTATTTTTTGGTATGTGGTACTTAAAAAATTTATTTCTTATACCAATCCTGTGAGTTAGGAATCATTATCCCCATTATATATGTGAAAAGACTCAGATGGTAATGCATCTAAGGCCACACAGCTGTGGGTGATGGAAGTTGGTTTCAAAATGGAGTCCTCTGATGCCAGAACCCACACCTGTTAACTGCAAATAGCACCATCATCACACCAGATGAACACAATTAGACTTAAAGGCATCGAATCCATTCAAATGGGAAAACGCCCCTTCACCCCACCCTCTGTTACACTGGGCCACTTCAGTCCTGAGACGATATAGAAACCAGGCCAAGATGCCACCTTCCTCCAGTGGGCATAATAGAAAGATCATGAGCTTCCATTGGTGTGAAGGTCAAAACCAGAGAAAACCCAACAAAATAATCTTTTAATGGTTCACCCACTTGTGATAAAACTGCAAGGAAAAACTAACATTGATTAATGTAAAATTCAGGATGGTGGTTTCTCCCAGGGCCATCAGAGGAGCTGGCGACATTCTATTCCTCAGGCCAGGTGGTAGGGAGCTGAACTTGTGTGAATTCTTAAACCAGACATATGTGGATTATGGGTTTGTCCATAAACCTGCAACAAAGAGACAGCTATACTGCTGCCTAAGGTATTTGGAGGAATTGGGGAGCACAGAGGAGAAAGAAGGAAAAGAAGGCCAGAGTCTGGAGGACCTGGCCAAAAAAAGATGACAGGCTCGGAAGGAAAATACAGGCTGGTCTCGAGAGCCTGGATTCTAGAACTGGACAGATCTGCATTTAAATCCCAAACTTCATCTCTTAGGAGCTGGACAGGCAAGATCTCATAGGGACTCCGTTTCCTCATCTGTAAAGGAACGAAATAGGTACATTCCGAGGCTGTCATAAGAATTAAGTGAGAAAACATGTAATGCCTAGAATGGCGTTAGCCACCTAATTCACGTTCTCCCTTTGCTCTCTTACCTCACCTCTCCCTGGGTCTGTGCCCACTCCTTCCGCCAACACAGCTGAGGCTAAAAGCAGCCCCACTGCTCTTCTCCACAGTTATTTATAGCCAGGGCCACCTGTGAGCGGCCTGGAAGGGGGGGCCTGCTGGCCCAGGCTCTGAGGCCCGGCTCGTGTGTCACCACAATCCGGACTCTGGCGCTGCGGCTGAAGGGCGGTGGTAAAAATAGTTCACATTGGGGCCACCTCCTTTTTAGAGAGAAACGCTGTGCCTACCCAAACTTTCTTATAATGCTGCAGGAGTTTTCAGCCCCGGCCAAGATGTTTGCTGTCTGCTGACGGGAAAGTCTTCCTCAATTTATGGTTCATACCCCATCCTTCTGAAGTGCTGATTATGTTCAAAACTCTGCCAGAAAAGGTTTGTATTTTTTTACACGTGCCAGAATGAAAACTGGCTGGTTGTTTTTTTTTTTTTAATGTCTCATGGTTAAATGTATCAGTTTCTGAAACATCTCTTGTTTTCTTCCAGGGCTCTCTAATAACTGAAATCTTCACACAGCCACCAGTATTTTTGCCTGCTTTACTATCATTTCTCTTGGGCCTCATTATTTCCTGAGTTCTGTTTCTCCCTGGTCATTAATGAACACTAATTCGAGCTTCCCACATTCCTTATTAACCCTCAATTTCCTCCCAAACCCTTTATGAAAACCCCACTCTGATGCCCTGAAGCTAATGACAGGTCGAAATCACAATCCTGGTAATCAGCCTATTTTTTGAGGGGTTGCTCTGTGGGCCTATCTTACTGGTAACCATTTAAAAAAATAAAAGGAGTAGATCTAGAATACACAGGGCACTCAAATAAGTATTTTCTAAGTACAGTGTTGAAAAATATAAATTTGGAAACATTCTAATTTTTCTACGTAAATGAAAGCCTATTTAACAATCTAGGTTTCTTACCCTTTCTTTCCCCATGCCCCAGCTTTATTTGAGATGTAACTAATAAATAAATCTTATATATTTAAAGTGTATATTGGGGTGCCTGGTGGCTTAGTCGGTTAAGAGTCCGACTTTCGCTCAGGTCATGATCTCGCGGTTCGTGGGTTCGAGCCCCGCGTCGGGCTCTGTGCTGACTGCCAGCTCAGAGCCTGGAGCCGGTTTCAGTCTGTGACTCCCTCTCTCTCTGACCCTCCCCTGCTCATGCTGTCTCTCTCTCTCTCCTAGAAATAAATAAAACATTAAAAAAAAAATAAAGTGTATAATGTGACTTAACATAGGTATACAATATGAAATGATTACCGCAATTAATTAATGTATCAATCACCTCCACATAGTTACCTTCTTTTCTGTGTGGTAAGAACATTTGTCTACTCTGCTAACAAATTCCAGGTATGCAATACATTATTATTAACCATAGGTACTATGCTGTACATTAGATCCTCAGAATTTATTCGTCTTCTAACTGAAAATTTGTACTCCTTGACCAACACCTATCCATTTCCCACCCCTTGGTAACCACCTTTCTGTGAGCTCAACTTTGTGTTTGTTTTTTTTAGATTCCATATATAAGTGAGATTGTACCGTATGTATCTTTCCTATCTGGCTTATTTTACTTAGCATAATAGTCTCCATGTTCATCCATGTTGTTGCAAATGGAAGGGTTTCCTTTTTTGTTAATGTCTGAATAATATTCCTCTCTCCCTCCCTCTCTCTCCCTCTCTCTCCCTCTCTCTCTCCCTCTCTCTCTCCCTCTCTCTCCCCCTCTCTCTC
>NW_027532594.1:5383807-5385534 GCF_008692635.1 Crocuta crocuta
CTCCCCCTCTCTCTCCCCCTCTCTCTCCCCCTCTCTGTCTCCCTCTCTCTCTCCTTCTGTGTGTGTGTGTGTGTGTGTGTGTGTGTGTGTATTTCACAATTTTTTATCCATTTCTCCATCCACTGGGCACTTCAATTATTTCCCTAGCTTGGCTATTGTGAGCAATGCTGCAATAGACATGAAAGTGTAGATAATCTCTTTGAGATACTGATTTTGGATACATACCCAGAAGCGGGAGGATCATATAATAGTTGTACATGCCAAAGAATGAAACTGGACCCCTATTTTTCCCCCTCACAGAAATTAAGTGGAAGTGGATTAGAGACTAAATGTAACATCAAAAACCGTAAAACTCTTGGAAGAAAATGGGAAATCTCTTTGATATTGGTCTTGGTGATGACTTTTTTGATATAACACCAAAAACACGGGCAAGAAAAGCAAAAATAAATAAGCAGGACTACTTCAAACTAAAAACCTTCTTCTCAACAAAGGAAATAACGAAAAGAAAAGGAAACTTACAGAATGGGAGAAATATTTGCAAACTCTATATCTGATAAGGGGGTAATACCTAAAATATGTAAGGAACTCCACAACTGAACAACAATAAAATCTGATTTTAAAATGGGCAGAGGCCCTGAAAAGATATTTTTCCAAATAAGACCTACAAATGGCCAACAGGCACATGAAAAGGTGCTCAATAGCACTAATCATCAGAGAGGTGCAAATCAAAACCACAATGAGAGATCACCTCACACCTGTTAGGATGGCTATTGTCAAAACACAAGAGATGCAAGTGTTAGCAAGGATGCAAAGGGAAGGGAACACTTGTATACTGTGGATGGGAATGTAAGTTGGTACAGTCACTATGGAAAACAGTATGGAGGTTCCTCAAAAAATTAAAAATATAACCACTCTTTCTTTCATTGAAGAATTTTAGGTGTTTCTAAAATATATATAAAAATACTAACTTCTTTCAGTTAGATCATACTTTTCTACTTTTCCTTCTCTTGAACAGTAATATTTAAGATCCAGGGTTTGATTTTTAAGTTGTGTGTTTAAACTACATTGATAAATACCTATGCTTTGCTTCTAGGTATTCCCTCAGGGCAATGTTGTCTGAATGTGGGTTCCTGCTAGGAATTTATTTGTGACCCTTGTAATCTGTAAGTGGTCATATAAACACATTTCTCCGTGTTTGTGGTCACCATGGCTTTAAACAAAGAGAAACACATTGCTTTAAATGCCTCACTCCAGGACTTAACCTTGTCCAAAGGCATATAACCTGGTTCACGAATAGGTTTGTTGTTCTCTTTTTCGGATATTATCCTGCAATTATTATCCTGTATTATATTGTGACAATGTTTAACCAGTATTCTTGTTCAAAGATCTTTTCTCCATCAATGCTCATATATTTTTATATGTCTCTTAGAAACTTCTTAAAATGTCTTTGTGTTGATTATACCCACAGGCAGCTTTTCGAGCCTTAAAGCTAACTCTACAGCTGATAGCTCCTCTCCATGACATTGTGGCCTACCTTTTCAGTTTTGCTAAACTTGGAAATTGCTCAACATGTTTTAAATTCCCTCTAAGTGCTAACCCTTTGAAAGGTGACTGGGGAGGAACTGAGGGCATTGGTAAGTGATTAAAGGTGATTCAAATCACCTTCAATGTTCACTTGAAATTCTATGAAACTCTTTCTGCCCACCCACCCCCCCACCTCACTTTAC
>NW_027532594.1:5386279-5417548 GCF_008692635.1 Crocuta crocuta
CCCAACTTTACTGAAGTATAATTGGCAAATAAAATTGTAAGCTATTTAAAGTGTACAATGTGATGATTTGATATACACACACTCTCTGAAAAGATTCCTCCCATCTAGTTAATTAATATGAAGCTCTTAATACTTGGAAAGACAAAACTAAAATATTTTTTCATAAATGACAGTGAGAAGAAGGGCAAGGAGCAAAACCTCATAATATAGTGTCTCCAAACTAATTAATTCCACATTTAATAGGCTAAACCACAAGTAAAGCAAGTCAAGAGGAGCAAGCCTGGGTTTTTACCCAGTATCTGCCACTTGGTTACTGGAAGCTGGACATTTCATTCTGTGGTCCTCTGTCCATCTATTAAATGGCGATGATAATACCAGTTTCCTGGAGATGTCCTGTGGATTAAAATCTATGTCAAGTTTCTACAAGAACGTACATGTCCCTACTGCACATTAGTTTTCTTTCATTCCCTTTCTGGCCTATGTGAGCTAACATGGCAAGGTCAGAACCAAGCATTTATTATCAAGAATTCTTGCAGACAGTCCTCTCTTAGCTAACAGTAGCCTGATGGTCCTGAAGTAAGAATGATTGAGGCTTTAGTTTTATTTGCCAAGTGCTAATCCATAAACCCTAACTAAACACTAAGTTCTAAGATAAATGCACAAGGTAAATTAAAGACTCTGAAATGCTTAGTAAGCTGAGTAAGCAAAAGTAGGGAAACTAATCCTTGTTATTTTAATAATTTGACTCCCAGCCAAATTATGTCATTAGTTATGTAAATATTACAATATATTGTAACAGAGTAGCCAAGGATTTTAAAGGATGAGAAGAGCCACCGAAATGAGGTAACAATATGCCTGTTTTAACCTAGTGGTCTTCAAACAAGTGTAATATACTCTGAATCTATTCCTCTCTGACCAGTGTATAAAGGAAATAAGTTTGTGGGAGATCCTGACTTGTTTGCTGCTGGATTTGCAGTGCGCTAACAAGCACTGAAGGAGTTTGTAAACTTTCAGATAGGCAAGGGTAAGCGTGGTGCTCCTGGAGGAAGATCGGAGCCTGTGTCTGAGGAGAGGCAGCATGAAGAAGGGATGGTTTGGTGCTGACTCAGCAGAAACCACAGCATCGTCACAGGCCAATGAGATTGCAAAACTACTGGCAAGTCTTCCATGTAAGAATCAGGAGAATAGAGAAGTTCCAAAGCACACTTAGAGCCTTTCCTTTTACTAATTCAGGGACTGTTACAAAAGGGGCTTACTCAGAAAATAAGCTAAGACACTCTTAGGGGAGCTGTAGATTTGGGGAGGGTGTGGGGAGCAGGCTTTAGATGAGGGACAGGAGAAAGGATGGGACAGGAAGAATGCCATCCCTGCCCTTGAGACAGGGGGACAAGTGTCACACGGAGATGAGACAGAAGCAAGATGGAGCTAGAGCCATCTTTCCAAAGGAAGACACTGCATGGGAACTCCTACAACAGCTGGGAAGGCAGAACCTGCTGGGAAGGTGATGTGGGGGCACTTGCCCTCACCCTCAAGTCAATGGAGAACACGAGGAGGGATGGTCCTGGCAAGACAAGAAAAGGACACTGGCCAAGGTGACAGGCACACGGCCAGTCCAGAGAATGGCGTCCCTACGAGTGTGACACCGAGGAACAGTGGGAAATGAGGCCAAATTGTTGAAGACCTAGAATTCAGGCTGAAGGAAAATGGTTTCTTACTATTTATATGCTTATGAACCAGAAACCATCGAAACATGTGGGGCCCAGGCTTTCCAAGGTGTGCAATTAGAGGCATGCACTCTGTCATGTTGCCAGCAAAAACATTTGTGCTCCAGGGAGAATGTGCAAAGTTTTGCATACTCTGCTGAAAATAGATAAAGAGCAAACTGGACTAAAAAAGAAAATCCCACTCTGTGATAATCATCTTTTTAAAAAGCCTAGGTTGCTCAGTTCCTGGCTTGCTTCCCAGAAGAGGCAAGGAGAGCTAAGGTGAAAAGAGATGGGTCTGTTCACATCCTCACCTACCTCCTCTCGGCTATTGCCAAGCTCTTTGGAGTTAGATGACTTTTGTGGGCTCATATGCTTTAAAATAACTTTTAAGGGGACCCTCCAGATCTCGGCTTTGGCCCTGCCACTTGATTGAGGAAGCAGCTCTTAGACACTGTGCATGAGCTCTGTGGACCTTGCCCAATCCTCTCCTTGCCTGAAAGCCAGCAACTCCCCTTGTAGTCAGCAGAGGATGTAATCAGCCTGTGGGAGTTTACACTGTGATTTCCTTGTAAAGGTTTAGGAGGCCGATTAAAGACCAAACCCTATCCCCTAGACTTAGAGTTTCGGGAACTCTAGAGACAAGTTAAGAACAAAGTGTACTGGCTCAGAGTATTCACATGGAGACAGGGCCACTATGATTCCGTTCTCTCTCTCTCTCTCCCTCTCTCTCTCTCTCTCTCTCTCTCTCTCTCTCCCTCTCCCTCTCTCCCTGATTTCCCAAATGGGACCCTCCTCGGGAAAGTCTCATTTGTTTCCTGATGTTTCCTGGCTCAGGGTCTCCTCCCGACTCCACCACCACAACTACATGGTCACCATCTGCCCCATCCTCCCAGACAGGCTGTCTGCCCTGCACCGCCAGCCACCTCCCCTCCCACCAAGCAGCAGCTTGATGCCATGAGGAAAGGGAAGGTTAATGAGGATGGTAAAATCAGTTAACAACAAAGAAAGGGTAGTCCCCACGTCTATATCTGTGTTTTAATGATAATACTACCTATCAGCATAGAACACTTTTGCTGGGAAGTGATCATGTAAACATGCACACACATCACATATATAAACAAGAATGGAAATAATGAAAAGAGAACAATTACCTGTAAGCCAACCATTATGACAAGTGAGATATTTTTATTTATCTTTACTGCCTTCTAGCCCTTGTCCAAACACACTTTACCTTTAACAGAGCTTTAATCACAGGGCATATGCAACTTTATATTCCTTTCTCATTGTCATTGCAGAGGATTATAAACCATTTACCCCGGTTGCTACTTCACCTGACAGCATGTAATACTTGCAGAACGTCCTACTAGGCCTTGAACAAATAAGGCTCACTGACTACCGCTAACTAGGGCTTCCCTCCACCACTAAAATTCTTGTGCAGTTCACTCTAACATGACTCCTCTTTGAGGAGTTTCTTTTCAGTCCAATATGACCATCAGGTTTATAGAGGAGTCATAAAAACTTTAGTTATTGGGTCCAATTTTGCAGGGGCTAGAAAAGTACCTAAAAACCCTTTTTTCTCTTCTATGTAAAGTATCAAATGGATATGAAATCTGGACTGCTCCTCTTTTTCTAAAGCCAAAAGCATGTATTGCAAGTATTGGCAACTATACTCAGTCCTGGTTCTGCCCTGGTCAGGCTCTCATGGACAGCTTCCCCATTCCCTCTATTCCTCTTTCATCTAGAAATGTGGGAAGAAATCCAATGCC
This sequence comes from Crocuta crocuta, assembly GCF_008692635.1. NCBI lineage: Eukaryota > Metazoa > Chordata > Mammalia > Carnivora > Hyaenidae > Crocuta > Crocuta crocuta. Next base: position 5,389,752 of record NW_027532594.1, read on the forward strand.
AGCCCAGATAGGGTAGAAGGCTGCTCAATCTGGACAAGCTATTGAGAGAGTAACTCTGAAAATGCCTCATGAATATCCCATTTGTCTTCTGCCTTGGGCTACATATCAAACATGAAGATCAGTTTCCATAGTCTTCTTCCCATAACAGTGACGTCCTCTCAAGTAGAAAGTTATCACCATCCTCACTGGGAGTTGATGAACATTTCAGATCAGCTGACATCCTGATAGCCCTGGAAGCGTAGGCCCACCCACTACCCCACCACTGCTCCCTAAGGACTCATTGTTTTCTTGCTGTGCTCTCCCATTCTGACTAGCTCCTCTCCTGGGCCAATAATAGAGATGCTATTAAGTCATCTATCCCCAGGCCTGTTTCCTCAACCCAGCACTGAGTGCTGCAAAAGGCCCCTAACTTAGATTGCCACTCAAAACACATAAAAGGCTATTTATATCCATTTTTGCATTAAGGATCCAAGAAATAAGTCAGTTTAGGATCTCTCACACCTCCTAAAATGATGATAATGTCCTAGAAGAAGGTGTGTGTGTGTGTGTGCGCGCGTGTAAGTGTGTGCACGCACAAGAGCACGTGCACGTGCACATATAGGCATGCATATTATTTGCTTGCCTTACATGGTCTAGAGTCTTCTTTAATCCATGAGCCAGCGACAGGATGAGCCAGTGACAGAGAGGCTGATTTGCATGGCATATTCATGGGAATGAATGCTGGTTTGTAATCTACAATAACTTCAAGCCCCTAACAGATCTACTGAGACCTATATCTTCCCATTCCTTGTAATTCTTTTATTCAGTCTAGAGGCTGTAGCCTTGTAAAATTTAAAACTTTCATTCACCATCATGTTCTTATTCTGAAAAGCAAAGCAAATTCTTATCTTATTGAGGGAGGAAGGAAGGAAGGAAAGATAAATCAGAACTTGGGCTCTACAATGTAAGACTTTGCTGGTTCTGCAAAAACTATAATTAGCATGTTCACAAACAAAGAGGTAAAAAGTTAGCTTTGGAGGTGATGATGGCTCATTAGGTTAGCCACAGTATCCTGTATGTCACACTATCTGACGAAAATGTCATCCATCTTCCAGGGTCTGAGCTTCTAGAACTGCAGAAAATGATTGACAGCCTCCAGAGCCCCCAGGACCCTGCACACGTGTCCCAGGTGCTCCTCCTCCGAAGGGAGGTTATGTTTTTGCAGTTTGATGCTGCAGTGCGGCACCTCATCCGGTAAGGGCTGGTGCGCCGGATCCTGTCCAGTTAATTGTGTAGGGCAGGTGCTTCTGAGTGACCACTGACGGAGGCCACTCTTGGCAAGATTGAATACCAAGCTTAAAATAGTCAGGGGCACAACCTAAGCCAGAACACTGTGGCTACCAAAGGTATTCTGCTGCAAAGGCTGTTCAAGTAGCCTGTGTTTTTGTCCGATTATAATATTCTCAATTTTATTAACTGTGACTTAAATACAGTTAGTTTGCATAACAATGGCTTTCAATGTTCAGGTTGTTTAATTGGGAATAATATTTTTCATACCTCTGAAGATGATTCTAAGAGTTTTATTTTTTTCAGCCCTTAATTACCTTTCAAAAGAACAGAATTTTCACAGTACTTGTGAAGGCTGTGGAATTGGCTGAGTTAAATTTATAAATTCAAATAAATATTTGCATACCAAAAAGAATGTCTATTTGGTTAATTAATCATGACTGATGAGAAAATTAGCTTAGATTGAGAGTCACACTGTTTCTAGGATAAATAATAAGTTTTGTATGGGAAGGGAAGAGGTCAGACCTAAGGGTCTCTGCTCATTCTTAAATTGTCAAAATCAATTAACTTTGATTAATTCCCAGTATAAGTATTTAGCCTAGGAGGGAGACCTCAGGAAGCCATGCTTTTACCTGTGAATTATTAATTACATTTCACTGTTAGCATGGGTATCCATAGAGGATGGAAATGTAGCGATGGAACAGAATTGTATTTTCTCTTTCTACTCTGCATTTTCTATACTCCGAGCATCAAGGATCTCTGGATTCAGATTAATTCAGCAGAACAAAACAATTGGACTCATTCATTTCTTTTTTATTGACGAACAGCTTTCTGAGCTGTAGCTTAGTCGAGCGGGTAGAATATAAAGGCTCAAAGTTTTTCAGGATGGACATTCATTAGTCCTCTGACTCTGAAACCTCAAGTGAGATTTGGAAGGAGTTTATGTAGGATGAAGACAGAACTATACCCCCCCCCACCCCCCCCCACCCCTGTTTGGAGTCCAGCTGTGCAGGGCTCAGCTTGCTACTGTCCTCCCAGAGGAACCACTCTGCTTCCCCTAGGAATTCCTTTGAGGGCCTTCCTTTGTCCTGACACACTCAGTCCTCGGGAATAGAGGGCACTGTGTTCTATGTCTGGTTTCGGTACATTCAGTATATTTTTCAAAAGACTTTGGAGGGAACCACTCAGGACGGTATGTCTCCACGAGGCCTTTGTTCATCACATTTCCTTCCGCCTTTATCTTCAGAACTCTTCTGGGCTGGTGTGTGTTTGGAATCACACGTTTAGTTAAGTGGCAGACTAGAAGAAGAACCTAGGTGCATTTGACTCCTAAGTCTTTAGAACTAGGATGGATGCCAGACAGCAGTGTGGGTAGAAAAATAGCCTGGAGAGAAGGTAGGGAACAGGAGGAAAAGAGAAGCTAACAGATAAATGTCATCTCACTTGATGATTTCACTGCTAAGCCTGCAAACAAGGAAAAGTCCTTAGATAATCAAGAGACAGGAAGCATAGGGAAGTTCCCTCGCCCTTCCCCAGAGTTCACCAACTCTGAGCAAATATGACTGTTTACCCAAGGGAATTTTTGCTTACAGAAACTCAAGACTTCTCCAGAATTTGAAAAGAAAGAACTGAACTTTTACCTGGAATGAGAGCAGCACGCTTCTATAGACTGGGGGAAAATGAGTAAGGATGTAGCTCAATGACATCGAGATAGTGGCCCATTAATCGCCTAATATCTGGCTCCTAATTCTATGCGGCATAATCAGCTCTAATTGCAGGACAGATGCTGTTTCTAAGCACAGAAGTTTCACTCTGCCCCTGTCACCCTGCCCTCTGATGTGGGAAACAAAGGCAGAAGGAAATGGCAGATAAAATTAAATTTCCTTATAACTTGCAGTCCGTTGACAAATACTTGAGGCAGGCAGAGTATAACATATTTCCAGGGACTCCCGATTGTCTTAATGTTAATGGTTTGCTAGAGGGAAAAACAACCTTAGTTTGACAACAGCTAGGCCTCCAGGATCCCGTGAGTCTTCTTTAGCATATGAAAATCTCTTTGGAAACTTCCCCTGGACTTGTATAATCAGTGTCTCCTCCCAATCCCTGGGCAGCTCTTCCTGCCCACAGGTCTTGTCCCCTTGCTTTAATAAAACCACCTTTTTGCACAAAGTCGTCTCAAGAATTCTTTCTTGGCTGTTGGCTCTGGACCCCATCACCACTCCAAACCACGTCATGTTCTACCAAGCTCCTGGTAGAAATTGGTATTGTTCTTCAATACCATTGGAACCACATTGCCCAGGTTATGTCCACCGACCTGCAGGAGTTATTTATTAGCCAGTGCAAGAAAGATGTGAGAAATGAGCTTATCTTTAATTTCAGGTGAGGTAATCATTCGTATTGAAAGTAATTGCTTGGGTGGTAAAGTGGTTCTAATCAATCCCAACTATTTAGGTCAGGGGTGGTCAAACTTCTGTCATAAGCCTGATTTTTTTATGGCCTGTGGGCTCAGGATGGCTTTTACATTTTTAAATGTTGGGGGAAAATTTTTGAGAAAAGAGTAGTATTTTGTGACTCACGAAAATTATATGGAATTCAAATTTCAGTGTCCATAAATGAAGGTTTTGAAACACAGTCATGCCTATCCATTTATAAATTATCTTAGACTGCTTTCACACAAAGCTGAGTAGTTGCGCAAGAGACCATATGATCCACAAAGCTGAAAATATTTACTATCTGACCTTTTAAGGAAAATTTTGCCACACCCTGATTTAAAGGATTGAATTGCTTTGTAATTCAGTTCTGGAGGGAGCCAAAACAAAACAAAACGAAACAAAACAAGAAGTCCCTTAAAGGAACTTCTAGAACAGAATAAAACATGTGGCTTGAGAAGTGCCGCTAATAGGAATATATTTCTAATGTTCAGAGTGGTTAGGGCAAAAAGAAGAAACCTGAGGAAATACCCTGAAGGTCCAAGTAATTTTCTCAGCAGGTCTGAATTGAGAGTACAAAAAGGCATCTCTAGATAGGAAAACAACACCACTTCTCAAGTCCTTACATTTTTGTTGTTTTTCCCTTCATTTTTAAATTTATTTTTATGCTCTTCTAGTTTAAGTGTCTCTAAACATGGAGATATTACAGTGTGCTTCAGGGCTCCCTGCGGATTTCTGAGAACTATGGAGAAGGCCTCCTGTGAGCTGGGCTTGGCTTATGACCATGGTCTTGGTCTCGGCGTCTGAGGAGTAAAGAGCCACCACTTTTGCCTGGCCTCCTCAGGGCTACTTTGTAGGTGTTTTTGTTGTTGTTTTGGTTTTTAGTTGTTGTTTGTTTGTTTGTTTGTTTTTATCCTTGCATCCAGAAAAAACTCTTGCATGTACCTTGTGAATTCCCTGCTCCCTGTGATTAGAACCAGCTTGTCTGGGCTCATGCTATGAGTAGCTCTCTCACACACAAGATGGGTGGTGTCTTAGGAAACCCTTCACTGCTTATTGACGACAAGGCAGCTGGAGTATGGCAGAACAGTTTGGAGACTTCGGTGTGTCTATTCTGGTATTTTTGTGGGCTACTGAGGAAACCTGACTTTATTTGGAGCTGACGGTTGGCAGGTGTACCACTGACCCAAGCAACAAGCCTGCCTTTTATTCCTGTGGGATTCCCTGTTTCCTGAGTGCTACTGGGCAAGCTGTGCTGGTCAGACCCTCCTACCAGAAGACACAGGCCAGGGTTTACCAAATGAGGATATGAGTGAGTTGTGATGGGAACCCATGACCTGTTGTCAATATTTCAAAAGGCATGATGAAAAAGACACATTTGCCCAAAAGCTTTGTAGGTAAACAAAATGTTAAGCGTGTTTCTTTTCTTTTCTTTTTTTTTTTTTTTTAAACTGGAATCCTAAGAACCAAGATAAAGGGGAGAGGAAACTTGCTTTGGTTGAGTTCCCACCATGTGCCAACTCAGTGGGTAGAAACCATTTCCCTCATTTTTAACAGATGAGGAAATAAAGATTCAGAGAAGTTGCATAACTTGCCCAGGGTCACGCAGCTTGTTGTAGCAGAACTTGCATCCATGCAGTTTGTCAGACTCCAGACCCCTATTCCTTCCTTTATCTCAGGTTTCTTCATCTCTTCCTGCAGCTTGAAGCTTGGGCTGGAGGCTGATGTGGTATCAAGTTAGACAGGAAAATATTTAATGAACATTTGATAGAAAAAAACTTTCAAAATATGGAGTCTCTGGAGAGGGAGGAAATAAAAGAGGATTGAGTACTAAAATATTAGGTATTATGTTGAGACCCTTTTTTTCACATAGCATTAGAAACAGTTCTATTGATAGAGGGGATATGGGCCTACAAAGGATGGTGATCTAAATTAAGGAATGAGGGGGGCGCCTGGGTGGCTTAGTCGGTTAAGCGTCGACTTGCGCTTAGGTCATGATCTCACGGTTCATGGGTTCGAGCCCTTTGTCGGGCTCTGTGCTGACAGCTCAGAGCCTGGAGCCTATTTCAGAGTCTGTGTCTCCCTCTCTCTCTGGCCCTCCCCTGCTCATGCTGTCTCTCTCTCTCTCTCTCCTAGAAATAAATAAAAAAAAAAATTAAAATTAATTAATTAATTAATTAAGCAATGAGGAAAGTAGGGAAAAGAATAACCAATGATTTTTTCAATGGTGGTGTCTATAATTTGACTCTGGCTCTCTAGAAAGTATATCACATTCTATAATTTTGTAGCTTAGACTAGCAGCCACATTTACATCTGAACTGTATTGTATTTTTGAATAGTCTCCAAGCATCCATAAGTTAATAGACTTGGTATGTGCACAGAGCTGCGTCTGGGGCTCTAGAACCCTGCCAGATATAGTGTTAGTTTGTGGCACTTGGTAGTTACAAAGTTCTGCACAAACTTGTCAGGATAAGAGAGCATGTTGGTGTTCTGTGTTCTTTTATGTGATGACCAGTCAGGTATAGCCGCAAGAAGAGAACAGAAGAGACTCAGGAAGACAAAGCTTCTTATATTCACAGGTCCTAGAAACAGCATGTATGCAACGCCACACGGAGCTACGTGGGAAAGCTTCTGTGTGGGTCAGGAGCAAGGAGAGTGCTGAGGCCATAGTCTGAAAGACAAGGCAGGGCTGGGATGAATAATTCCATTGGGCTTTGGGCTGTAGAGGTGGTCTCTGGTTGTCTGTTAACTAGCCCTGGGATGAACAAAGCAGAGGAATATTACCTCCTCAGGTGCAAGGGTCAGGTAGAGGAAGTATGGCTCCGGACTGGTTGGTTTGCATATCAAAGCCATGCTCCCAGCTGAGTGCTTTGCTATCTCTAAGAGCTGACTAGCCCAAGGAGGAGCAGTCTCATCCTTAGCCAGAAAGATGTCAAGATATCCATAATAAACAGAAAATAAATTTTAAAGTAGAAGCACTGCAGTCAAGGATTGAACAAAGCTGGACCCAGAGGCTGAGAGAAAGAGAAATCCTTCTATGGACTGGTGGGAGACAAGAGCAGGAATGATAGAAAAGGAGCCAACCAGGAAGAGGTTGTACAAGATACTAGACTTCTGTGCTCTTGATTTGGGCTGAAAATAAATGTTTCTGTGGGAGTATTCTGCTGCTTGGTACCACTGTTTTAAGTAGATCTCTATAATCTATATGGGCCAGAAGAGAGATGTGGGTGTAGAAAGTACCATGGTCATTTAGAGGAAGGTCAGAAGAGCTGTAAATGAGCTCCGCCTCACTGGGGGCTCCTACTAGGTTGGAAGGTCAAACACATTTTTGTATTTGGGACAGTTCCTGTACTTTGCCTTGTGCATAGCTGGGCCTGGATACATCACTGTCACATGGGTAGTGAGTGAATAACGGGTTCCTGGCAGGGCCCATTGAAAATCATGAGAAAACATGTGAAAGACAAGAGCAGCAGGAGAAAATGTCCTCATTGAACAACTCCAGGCTCCATCCTTGAGCTATCAGGATAAATCAATGATTTTATCTAGTCTCTCAGTATAAAACATGTATTCAACTATCTTTTGCTAATTCTCATTAAAATGTGAAAATTTGATTTTTGCACTAGTACAATGGTTTGATGCAAAAAAAGTATGGAGCTCCCTTTATCTGCCTTTGAACTCAAGTTCATACACCCCTTCTGCTAATGGCAAAAAAGATGAAACTTCCTAATTCCACCTCACCCAGCCACATGTAGAGCTTAAAAGTGGTCGGTTGGAGATTTAAAATTAATTAATTTGAGATTAATTAATCCCCATTTCTTTTTGTTTTAATTGCCTCCTATTCACCCTCTTGGTAAGGGAGGGATTCTGCCCTAGTGTTAGAGGGACACTAAACACTGGGCAGAGGGGGTCAACAGCAGTTTACCCAGTCAGCTACATCCCAGAGGAAGGGGACACTGCCTGCCATGTAGGGCCAGAGAGGAACTGCACCTGGGAACAGAGTGAACAACCAGGGAGTGTGGGAGACAGGCTTTGTGGTATCAGGAGAGTGTGATGCCCCCTCATTTGTGCAGGAAGATGTGCTTGGTTCGTTTGAATACTTTTGTGGTCTGGCAGGGGACAGAAACCACTACTCTGAGATAAGCAGGGATTGTACTTAGTCCCTTCAATAAGGAAGGTTCTTTGGCTAAGGGACCTTATCTGTGGGAGCTGAGTGGAGTGGGGACCTTTTGGTGAGGCCATACCAGGCCCTCCCGATTTTACCAGATGTCAAGGCAGCACGTGATTTTAGACCAAAGTTTTAGGTCTTACACTACACTTTTCCTTCATTCCTCTCAGAGATGATGTAAGCTCCTGGGGTGCTTATAAGTCATCCTAGCAGTTGAGGAAGAACAGCTACCTCCACCTACCCATTGTGGGTTATCTTGTCTAACTCCAGATCTTTTCTGATTGGCCTGATGCTCAGCATCCCATGTAGATACACCCTCCTGTGGGGGCTCGGGCACCCCTCTGGTCTTTCCCCAACACTTTGATTTGTCTGCTAGTTTCTGGGAGGCTATGTCATGTCCCTCAGTGCTAGTATATCCCTCAGTCATTGCTAATCTCCTTTTTGATATCTGCTTTATGCAAGAGTTGGGCCAAGCCCATGGAAGATCCCAGCAAATGGTCCCTTTTGTTTTAGGATAGCCTTTCCTCAGTTTACCCTGTGTCAGCATCTTTTCTCCAGTATCCACTAGATCTAAGTTCTAAAAACAGTCTTTCCTTGCTTACTAAATTCTTATTTCCGTTTGGACAAAAAAAAGTCATTGTAATTTATCATGCATACTTCCTTCTTTACAACTTATGGTATAAATTTCATGCACTAGTCTTCAGGATTTTTGGTTCTTGATATGCAAAGCCAAGTTTTGTTCAAAACAAAACAGAAATCTTCCTCTCTCAAACCCCAAGATTTTATTATTTAATTTAAAATATGGTTTTGCAGAGGTGCCTGGGTGGCTCAGTCGGTTAAGTGACTGACTTGGGCTCAGGTCATGATCTCGTGATTTGTGAGTTCAAGCTCCATGTCAGGGTCTGTGCTGACAGCTCAGACCCTAAAGCCTGCTTCAGATTCTGTGTCTCCCTCTCTCTCTATCCCTTCCCCACCCACACTCTGTTTCTCCCTAAAAAATAAGTAAACATTAAAAAATATTTTTAAAATTTGGTTTTGCATATCAAAAATTGCCTCTGCTATTGTCTTAAAGTAATTCAATAAACGATCCATCTTTGTTCTAGAGTTACAGCTGAATTATCCAATGCAGTAGTCATGTGTGGCTATTTAATTTAAAATGAAACTGATATTGATTTAGATGAAGTAAAATTTAAAATTCAGTTCCTCAGTCATAGTAGTGACATTTCAAGTGCTCAACAGTCACATGTGGCTAGTGGTTCCCATATTAGACAATCAAGCTTAGAACATTTCCATATTGGGGGCACTCGGGTAGCTCAGTTGGTTAAGCATGCAACTCTTGGTTTCAGCTCAGGTCATGATCTCACCATTTGTGAGACTGAGCCCAGAATCAGGCTGTATGCTGACAGCATGGAATCTGGAATCTGCTTGGGATCCTCTCTCTCCCTCTCTCTCTTTGCCCCTCCCCTGCTCACACTCATGCTTTCTCTCTCTCTTTCTCTCTCAAAATAAGTAAATCAAGTTAAGAAAGAACATTTCCACATTGCAAAAAGTTCTATTGGACAGTACTAGTCTAGAATATATCTACCTTTCCCTTTGAGGGTTGTGAATCATGAGAGCGAAGGGCAGTATGTAAAGAAAGAGGGGGTGAAGGATGAGGTAACTGAGGAAGAAACTTGTTTTTGTCTCAAAATGTTATCTCTCTATAGTAACTTCAAAGAAAGTTTTGAGCTTTAGAAGCTTAAGTAACTGCTTTTAATGAGATTCCCTCCATGTTTTGGTAGAAGAACATTTTTGACAACTGGAAATGCATCTGCCTACCAGTCTGTCACAGACGGCATGTACCACGGATTGCCACCACTGAGCAACTCTCTTGTGAAGAGCATTTTTGCTTCACAGTTCAGCCTGCCTCAGCCACTAGATCCACAGAGCCTCCAGGTATGTTGAAAAGTAGTTTTATACCTAGAAACTGTGTTGTACATAGAGGAACTTGGCACTTTGTTTCCATTTGGTTTAAATTTTGCAGGGGTTTCCATGTTCTAGGGCTCTTGAGTCTTGCTTGGCTCCCCTTCATTGACATAGGCCCTCATGGCCAGCTGTTATTCCCAGTCAGAGTCTTTACCTCCAAACTGCTTAATAAGCAAATTGGGGCAAGAGCTTGTCTGCTCCCAGCTGATAGCAAAACCAACAATGGATCTTTTCCATTTAATAAATAATAATGAGAGCAATTACAATACAGAAATTAGGTCAGCCACTGAGTTTTTAATAGCCCTGTTTACAACAGGCTGTTATCATACGTAATCCTGGCAATTATTATTGCTCCTAGGTACCAACAATATTACCCACCTTCTACAACTAAAGAGTTTAAGGTTCTGGCAGGCCAGAGATCAGACTGCTAGGCAGTCATGACAGCACTAGGTCACAAATTGTATTACTTACCTATGGCTGCATAAAAAATGACCCCAAAATTTAGTAGCTTAAAGCAATACACATTCATCATCTCATAGTTTCTCAGGAATCTGAGAGCAATTTATGATGTAGTTATGGCTCAAGATCTCTCACCAGTCTACGATCAAGGTATTGGCCCAGGCTGTAGTCATCTCAAGGGTCTACTGGAGGAGAATCTGCTTTCAACCTCACTCATGTGCTGTTGGTAGGCACCAGAAGACCCACTTTTAAGCTTATTCATGTAGGCTTTCCCACAGGGCTTCTTTACAATATGGCAAATGGATTCCTCCAGACCAAACAATTCAAAAGACAACAAGAAACAGAACCCAGGGTGGAAATCACCATCTTTTTATTACCTAATTTCAGAAATGACATCCCATCATTTTTGCCATATTTTATTCATTAGAAGTGAGTCACTACTTTTAGCCCACATTCAGGGGGAGCAGAATTAAATTCCACATCTTAATAGGAAGAGTATCAAAGAAGTTGTGGACCATCAATATTTAAAACCACTTCATGGGTGCCTGGGTGGCTTAGTGGGTTAAGTGTCCAACTTTGGCTCAGGTCATGACCTCATGGTCTGTGAGTTCAAGCTCTGAGTCAGACTCTGTGCTGATAGCTGAGAGCCTTGAGTCTGCTTCAGATTCTGCGTCTCCCTCTCTCTTTCTGTTCCTCCCCTACTCACACTCTGTCTCTCTGAAAAATAAATAAACATTAATATATATATATATATTAAAATGAAATGAAATGAAATAAAATAAAACCACCTTTCAAACCCAGGTCTTCTGACTCCTAAACCTCCAGTGTAATGTTTTTATGTTAACAAAGCTAAGCCGAGTAATACCAACATCAACCCCATCTAAGTCCTACCCTTTAACCTTCCCTAGCAACAAGACAATGACTGTTGGCCCAAACCTTGACCCTCATTTAATCCTGGAAGACGGGATTATTGACCATGATTATTACTCCTGTTCCTACTGCCTTTAGATGTTGCCTGGGGTCAGGTAGATGCAGGTACCCTGGCTTCTGGCTACCTGAATTAATTCCAATTCTAGGAATTGTCTGAAGCCAGTACTGAGTCTGCAAATGGAGAATGGGGTCAGATGGATAGGCCCACTGTGTCCAGGCCTGCGTGTGGTGCCACAACTAGTAGGGGATGCCTTGACTGTTGGACAGTGATATAGAAAAGAGAGAGGCCCACATATTAACATTGTGGCATTGGCTTTGAATTGTTACCTAGAATTAGAACACAGTAGTCATGAAGGAAAACATTTTAGGGTTCCTAATATCGAGAACATTTGAACAAGTTTACTTTTGGTGATTATAACTGTGTCCCATTGTTATAGTATTCGGGAACTTCCCAACACTAGTGCTGACTAGTTACGCTGAAGTCTGAATTAAGTACCTTTCTATGTTTATCCAGATTTTGGGATGTGGGAAGAGTATTACTTTCTGCTCTACATCATCAGAGACTTTCTATCAAAAACTATTTCTTTTTTTAATGTTTGTTTATTTATTTTGATAGAGAGAACATACCAGCAGAAGAGAGGCAGAGAGAGAGAGGGAGAGGGAGAGAGAGAGAATCCCAAGCAGGCTCCATGCAGTCAGCACAGAGCTCGATGCAGGGCTTGATCTCATGAACCGTGAGATCATGACCTGAACCAAAATCAGAAATCAGACACTTAACCAATTGAACCACCCAGGTGCCCCAAGAATGATTTCTATAAAATAATAAATCATTTCACAGTGTTTTGGAGTATAGACACAGAAATCCTATTCATATAAGATGTTTATTATTTGTGGACAACAGTACAGCATTATCATGTTTCTTATTTGGTCTTTTAGGCATCTGTGCTATTCCCTTGGAGAGCATTTCTAGAAGATGGAGGACTGTTTCCAGTTATGGGTAGCAGCCCAGATACCTTAGAGTATAATATGCAGGTAGGATAGGTCTTCCCACTTGTGTCAGAGAGAACTGAAGGCAGACTGTAAAGCTGGTTTCATTGGGTCCATAGGTCAGTGGTGAATAATTTATGAGATAAGCAGGGTTTTTGATTATGAAGCTGTAAATCCAGTGCTACGGGGTGAGTCATGTTTTCTTATGACAGAAGAGAATCATAGTCTCAGCTGGTATGGGCCTTGGTTGTAGACTCAGCTATAATTCCCATGGCCAGTAATGATCTGGGAGAGTGACCATCCATCTCCAGTCACTCTCTGGGCCTCTTAGAGAAACACACAGGCTGGAAGCACAGGGGTATGTAACTCCCGGTCTGCCTGTGAACCGTGGTAGGAAGAGGATCCTTTGAGTAGGGTTCCTAAGGGGAATTTCTTTCAATTATGTGTTTCCTCCCTGATTACCAAAGCAAATTTTGTGTTCTCATTTTTAAAAATAGAAAATATAGAAAAGTATTAAACATGAAAATCAATCATAAATTTGCTCTGAAATAATATGGAAGTGTAGAGTGATGAGGATAGGGGAAGGATTGGCCACAGGCTGATGGTTCTTAAAGCTGAGTGGTGGGAACTATACTGTTTACTTTTGTATATGCTCAAAATTAAAAAGGTTGGGGTATTTTAAAGTAAAGTAGTAAGAATGGTTAAAAAAAAGTAAATCATATTTCCCCCATTAGGAGACAATCACAGTTCACATTTTGGTTTATTTTTTCCAGTACTTTCCCTATACATACATGTGTTTCTATCTGTACTTCTAAAGGAAAATTGATATAATGCTATGCATTCACCATGTACAGATACCATTGTAAAGTGCTGCAATGCACTTCCATACATGGACTTCCATACAAAGCCAGAAGTCTGATATGGTCAAGAAGGATTTTGAGCTAGAAATGCTACCCTCATTTTTATGGATTTTCTAATAGTTGGGAGGGGCAGGGCACATAAACCCAGTTATTCCTAGTTTTCTCCCCAGAATCATGTATAAGGATACACAGAGATCTTCAAAATGGGTGTTTTGTTTCATTTTGTTCTTTTTTTGTTTTTAGCTGTGCCTCTGTAGGTTGAGTGACCATGACCTAAAGGTGGCTCATGGAGAGCTGGTAGGCATGCAGCTGCTTTTGGAAGATGTGCTTCTCAGTAATTATCATATGATCATGGAGGACCCCCCCAGACAGCAAGCCACACTGGACAGAAACACACAGGTACTCTTGGTGAGCAGTCTACATAATTGGCCAGTGCTGTAGTGAACTGAAGGACCTTCGCCCTTTGTCCAACAGCCTCGTCCTGTGTCCCAAGACTGGGCTAATGCCACATGGGAGCAGCAGTAGAGCAGGGTAGCCTGTGATTCATTTCTTTTCATTTTAAAAAATAGAACAAAGGTTGTGGGAGGCCCATTGAAACCAAACAGAACAAATAATCCAACTGGCTAAATCTCCTTGTGAGTCACACACAGTTAGGACTGGAGCTGGGAGGACTGGAGGGGTGTGACAGAGGCCCTGGGTGAACATCTCCAGCCCGGGCTCTCGTCTTCCTCACTCAGCTAGGCTTAAGGGTTCCTAGGCGAGCACTTCCTCCTCTGGACTTGTCTCTGAAGCTCTAAGGTACCAAGAGCCCCTGGCCCACCTGGTGTCATAACTGGAAACAATTCTGCACATATGTGGGAAGCAGCCAGAGACTTGTCTGGATACAGGGCAAGCCAGCCAATGCTCCCATTTGAAAAGCCTCCTTTGTAGAGTGAAACTTTTGGAGAGATGTCTGCAGCAGCCATCTCCATTTCCTTACCTTCAACCCGCTCCTCAGAAAATGTACTTTGTCACCACTGGAGACCACTCTCATCAAGAGCACCGTGGTCCTTATCACTATATCCCCTGGATGTTTTTTGGTGCCCTTCGAACCTGACCCTTGTCAGCTTTTGACATGGTGTATCCTTCTTGCAGCCTCCCTGCTCCTGGCTTCCGAAGCACAGCTCCCTTCCTCGTTTTCCTCTGGCATCGGCAGCCATGCCTTCTCAGACTTCCCCATAGACTCTCCTCTGCCTCCTGCCTCCCCTCTTCTTCTGCCAGTCCCCAAAGTATTGTTTTTCAGATTCTGTCCCGCTGCTACTACTACTACCGGCACTGCATTTTGACTTCTACAACACTAGCCATTTCTGTCTTTGTAGGCCCTTTCTTCCATAAAAACGCATTAAAAGATATAGTTTACAACTGTGTTAATATAAAAAATTAATATCATATATTAAAACGTTTTATTCAAACTTGGTATCTTTTTTCTCTGATTTTTAGAAGAAATTATGGGGTGCCTGGTTAGCTCTGTTGGTTGAACATCCGACTCTTAATTTTGGCTCAGGTCATGATCTCAGGTTTGTGGGATAGAGCCCTACATTGAGCTCCACACACAGTGTGGAACCTGCTTAGGATTCTCTCCCTCTTTCTCTCTGCCCCTCTGTCCTTCTCCCTCACTAGCACTCTCTCTATATATATAAAATTTTTAAAAAATAAGAAAGAAATTAAAGCATTTTATGGACCCTAGGCACTGTGCCTTCTGTGTCTAATTAGTAAGTTTCCCATGAATACTATTAATACTACTGTTGGCTATGACTGAGATTTTTTCAGAGTACTTTAGTGATTATTAGCTTCTTTAATCTTCCCGATAACTCCATGAAGTAGGTCCTTTCATTATTCTCATTTTACAGCTAATACTGAAGCTCAGAAAGGTTAAATGATTTGAGGCAGTAAACCCACAATCCAACTTGGCAGTCAGCCCTGGAGCTCCCTTCTATTCTTATCTCCTACGTTGTTCTACTTGCAGCCTCTCCCTAGACAAACTCATCTGCTTTTATAATTTTGATGACTTTCCCTGTGATAACTCATGGGATGACCATCTACCTGTCTTGTCCAAATCTCAATCTTGTCAGATTCATGTGTTCAACTTCCTTGTTCCATCCCAGAGGCCGCGTGTCCCAAAATGAGCTTATTTCACAGCCCACAACTTGTTCCTCTTTCCATGTTTCCTGTCAGTTAACCACCATCTGCCCAACTGCCCAAGCCAAAAATCTGGATGCTCATCTATGATTTCTATCATACCCATAATCAGACACTGAGTTTTATTCTCCTGTTATTTCAATTTTAATATCTCTCAAGTTTGTCCATTGTTCCCCATCTTCCATCACCACCCCCTAATTAGCATCATCCCCTAATGGTAGGCTATGTGCATAACCTCCAACTGTATCCGTATATTCACTCTTGCCTTCTTCCAGTCCATTCACCATGATAATATTTTATTATTTTATTTTTTAACTTTATGTTTATTTATTCTGAGGGAGAGAGGGAGAGAGAGAGAGAGAGCAAGTGGGGGAAGGGCAGAGAGGGAGAGAGAGAGAATTTCAATCAGGCTCTGCAGTGACAGTGCAGAGCCTGATATGGGGCTCAAACTCACACACCGTGAGACCTTGACCTGAGCCAAAATCAAGAGTTGGACGCTTAACTGACTTGAGCCACCCAGGAGACCCTTACCAGCGTAATATTTTAAAATGCAAAACTGATTATATGCAAACCTTTCCTCTTATAACCCTTCAATGTCTTCCATATGCCCTGAGAATAGGATCCAAATACCTTACCCAGACCTTCACTGCCTATCTCCTGCTGGTATTTCTACCCTCAATGTCTTTCATTTGATCAAATGTACCACCCTCTCTCTCCTCAGTAACTTTGTGCAAGTCAGCCCCTCTGGTGGAAAACTTCCTTCTCCCCCTACCTCTCTACTTCATTGTCTGATTAATTCCTACTCATCCTTCAGGTTTCAGCTTCCACACCACTCTTTCCGAAGCTTTTCCTGATTTTCCCATCTTTGAGCTGATGCCCCTTTGTGCCAATTAGGGTGCACCTGCTACAAGTAACAGGTTGTCCTAGTAGCCATGACTTAAATTAGTGAAGGGTCTCTCACAGCAAGTCTTTAGACTTGCCTTTTAGGGAGGCACTTTGGGTTGGTACAGTCACTCAGGTTGGTGTATGCTCCCGCTCTGCCATCATGGGAATGTCAGCAAAATGTCTCCTTCATCCTTGTAAAAAGCTTTCTCCTTAAGGGGCTTTATCTTTTTACCAAGAAAGAAAATCCTTTCAGAGCCTTCTAATAGATTCTCCTTGTATCTACCGGCTGAAATTGAGCCACAAGTCTACTTCAGGCAAATTAGTGGAAAAGGAAGTGTGTTTAGATGTGCTGTCTAAATGCCACAGCAGAATTAAATGTTTCACTCAGAGGGAGCATTTGCAAAGCAAGCGTTGGCACCAAGTAGTACCAAGATCAAGAAGCATGCTGGACCCTTTGGGTCCTCTGTTTACTATTTCTTAGTCCTGTTTTTGATGGATTGCCATCCCTCCCTGTCCCCCACCTTTGTTCTTTACCTTCTCTCCTGTTCCTTCTTCCAACCTTTAAATCACTTACAAAGATAAGACTTCTCTTAATATAAGGGAAGTTTGGCTTTAAAGTTATTATTTATTTTAATTAGTTTAATGTTATGATTTGTTTTATTTAAGAGTATTTAATATTCATAGACAGTCGAAGGCAACAGAATTTATACTGCTTGTGAGATAGGACTCTGGGTTTCCTGGCCCAGCTCTGCCACCCATGCTGCGGTCTCATGGACTTCAGTCTCTAAAATGGAAGTGATGGGCCTTTAAAACTGTGGTCCAGGAGCCCTGGGTTCCTCAGAGGCAAGTTGGAGGTTTTTTGGTGTATATTTTTTATTTATAATACCTTTTTAAATTGAGGTATTACTGACATATAATACTATATTAGTGGCAGGTGTAAAACAGAATGATTCAAAGTTTGTACGCATTGCAGTGATCATCACGGTAAATCTACTTACCATCTGTCACTATACAAAGTTAAAACAATATAATTGACTGTATTCCCCAAACTGGATATTATATCCCCATGATTTTTTATTTTATAACTGGAAGATTGTACTTCTTGATCCCCCTTACTCATTTAGTTCTTTCTGGCACTACCTCTCCTCTGGCAACCACTAATCCATTCTCTGTCTCTATGAGTCTTGGTATCATTTTTAGATTCCACATATAAATCAAAGCATACAGCATTTGTCTTGGACTTATTTCCCTTAGCATAATGCCCTCAAGATCCATCCATATTGTCACAAATGGCAGGATTTGATTCTTTTTTATGGCTGACTAGTATATCTGTGTGTGTGTAATTACAGCTTCTTTATCTGGTCATCCATTGATGAATACTTAGGTTGTTTCTGTACCCTGCCTATTGTAAATAATGGTGCAATGAACATATCTTTTCAAATTAGTGTTTTCATTTTCTTCAAGTAGATAACCAGTAGTGGAATTGCTGGATCATATGGTAGTTCCATTTTTAAGAGGAACCTCCATAGTGTTTTCCATAGTGGCTGCACCAATTTACATTTCCACTAACTATGCACAAGTGTTCCCTTTTTTTTTTTTAACCATATCCTTGCCAATACTTGTTATTTTTTGTCTTTTTGATAATAGTTATACTTCCAGGTGTACAGTGATATCTCATTCTGGTTTTGATTTATATTTCTCTGGTGCTTAGTGATGTTAAGCAGTTTTTTCATATGCCTATTGGCTATCAGTATGTTTTCTTTGGAAAAATACCTATTCAGATCTTTGACCAGTTTTTTTAAAATTTTTATTTAGTTTTGAGAGAGAGAGAGAGAGAACATGAGTGGGGCATGGGCAGAGAGAGAGAAAGAGACACAGAATCTGAAGAAGGCTCCAGGCTCTGAGTTATCAGCACAGAGCCCAATGCGGGGCTCAAACCCACGAACTGTGAGATCATGACCTGAAGTGTCCGCAGTCAGACACTTAACCGGATGAGCCACCCAGGTGTGCCCCTTTGACCAGTTTTTAATGTGATTTCTTTTTTATTATTATTGAGTTATATGAGTTCTTCATGTATTTTGGATACTAGTCCCTATTACATATATGATTTACAAACAACTTCTCCCGTTCAGTAGATTACATTTTTGTTTTATCAATGGTTTCCTTCACTGTGCAGTAGCTTTTTAGTTTGAAGTAGTCTCACTTGTTTACTTTTTCCCCACACTTGTTTACTTTTGCTTTTATTTCCCTTGCTGTTTCTCTTGCCTTTGGAATCTAATCCAAAAAATATTGCTAACACCAATGTTAGGGATCTTACTGCCTATGTTTTCTTCTAGGAGTTTTAAATTTCAGGTCTTATGTTCAAGTCTTTCATACATGTTGAGTTTAGTTTTATATATAGTGTGAGATAGTGGTCTATCTTAATTTTCACATATAGCTGTCCAGTTTTCCCAGTACCACTTATTAAAGAGAAGCCCTTTCCCCATTCTATATTCTTACCTACTTTGTCACAAATTAATTGACCATATATACGTGGATTTATTTATGGGCTCTCTATTCTATTGCATTGATCTATGTGTTTATGTTTATGCCAATACCATGCTGTTTGATTATTATAGCTTTGTAGTATAGTTTGAAATCAGGTAACATGATATCTCCTCTGTCTGTGTTCTTCTTTCTCAAGATTGTTTTTGATTTTAGGGTGCCTAGGTGGGTCAGTAAGTTAAACCTCTGACTCTTGATTTCAGTCCAGGTCATGATCTCATGGTCATGAAATTGAGCCCCGAATTGGGTTCCATGCTGGGTATGGAGCTTTCTTAAGATTCTTTCTCTTTCTCCCCCTCTGCCCCTTTCTCCCACTCAAAAAAATTGTTTTGGTTATTTGGGGGTCTTTTGTGGCTCCATATACATTTTAGAATTATTTGTTCTAGCTCTGTGAAAAATGCCATTGGAATTTTGATAGAGATTGCATGAATCTGTAGATTGCTTTGTGTAGTATGAATATTTTAACAATATTAATTCTTCTAATCCATGAGCATGGAATATCTTTCCATTTATTAGTGTCTTCTTCAATTTATTTTATCAACAACTTAAAGTTTTCAGTGTACAGATCTTTTACCTCCTCAGTTTAGTTTATTCTTCAGTATTCTTTTTGGTGTGATTATAATCTCGATTTCTCATTCTGATTGTTATTAATGTTTAAAAATACAGCATATTTTTATATTAATGTTGTACCCTGCAACTTCACTGAATTTATTTATTAGTTCTAATAGTTTTTTGTGGAATCTTTAGGGATTTCAATATATAGAATCATGTCACCTGCAAACAGTGACAGTTTTACTTCTTCTTTTCCAATTTGTATGCCTTTTATTTCTTTTTTTTAGTATATGTGCTGCCGAAGTGAGCACTATTTCTTTTTTTTTTTCTTGCCTACTTGCTCTGGCTAGGACTTCTAATACTATATTGAATAAAAGTGGGGAGGGTGGGCATCCTTGTCTTGTTCTTATATTAGAGGAAACACTTTCAGCTTCTCACCTTTGAGTTTATTAGCTGGGGGTTTGTCATATATGGCTTTTATTATGTTGACAAACCTTTCCTCTCTATCTACTTTATTGAGAGTTTTTATCATAAATGGATGTTGAATTTTTTCTGTTTTCTGCATCTATTGAGATGATCATGATTTTTATCTCCATTTTATTAATGAGGTATATACTGTTGATTGAGTTGTGGTTGTTGAACTATCCTTGCATTCCTGAAATAAATCCCACTTGATTATGGTGTATGATTCTTGTAATGTATTGTTAAATTTAGTTTGATAATATTTTGTTGAGGATTTTTGTATCTGTGCTAATTATGGATATTGGTCTGTAATTTGGTGGGGGCAGGGGGTGTCCTTGTCTGTTTTTGGTATCAGGTAATACTGAACTAGTAAAATGTGTTTGGAAACATTTCCTCCTCTTTAATATTTTGGAAGCATTTGAGAAGGATAGATATTAAATCTTCTTTGAATGTTTGGTAGAATTTACCAGCTGTCTGATCTTAGACTTTTATTTGTTTGGAGGTTTTTGATTACTGATTTAATCTCCTTACTACTAATTGGTCTATTTAGATTTTTTTTTCTGATTCAGTCTTTTGAAGATTGTAAGTTTGTCAGCAGTTTTCTATTTCTTCTAGGTTGTACAGTTGATTTGTGTATACTCATTAATAATTGTCTCTATGATCCTTTGTATATCTGTGGTATCAGTTGTAACTTCTAATTTTTACTTCTGATTTTATTTCTCTAAGCCCTATTTTTTTCCCTTGGTGACTCTAGCTAAGGGTTTGTCAATTTTATTTATCTTTTCAAAGAACCAGCTCTTTATTTCATTGATTTTTTAATCATCTTTTTAGTCTCGATTTCATTGATTTCTCCTCTGATTTTTATTTCTTCCTTTTACTAACTTGGGCTTTATTTGTATCTCTTAAAGCCAGTGTATCCTTATTGATTTTTCTGTCTGAATGATCTATCAATTGGTGTGAGAGAGGTGTCAAAGTCCCCTACTATTATTATATTCCTGTCAGTTTCTCCCTTTAGGTCTCTTAATACTTATATTTTTTGGTGCTTGTATGTTGGGTGCATATATATTTGGAAATTACAGTCTTTGCTTTAAAGTCTATTTTGTTTAATATGACTATAACTACACTGGCTTTCTTTTCATCTCCATTTGTATGGAATTTCTTTTTTCCATCCCTTCACTTTCAGTCAGTGTGCGTCCTTAATTATGAAGTGAGTCTCTTATAGGTAGTATATAAATGTGAGTTGGTTTCTATCTATTCAGCTACTCTATGTTTTTTGATTAGAGAATTTAGTCTATTTGCATTTATTTTCATTATTGGTAAGTATTTTACTTATTGCCATTTTGTTACTTGTTCAGTGGTTGTTTTTCTAGTTCTGTGCCTTCCTTTTTTCCTTTCTTCCTTCCCTTCTGGTTTGATGACTTTTTTCTGTGTTATTTTAGATCCCTTTCTCATGTCCTTTTATATAGTTTTGCTATGTAGTTATTTTGAGGTTCACATATATCATCCTATGTATATGAGTCAATTTTAAGTGGATAGCAACTTAAATTTGAGCATGTTCTAAACTCTATGTTTTTATTACCACACCACTTCATATTTTATGTTTTTGATGACGTATTTTACATCTTTTTATTTTAGGTGTCTCTTAACTAATTATTGTAGTTTTAGTTAATTTTACTTTTGTCTTTTAACCTCCATAGTAACTTTATAAGAGATTAACTCATTACCTTTACTATATATTTACCTTTTCCAGTGAAAATTTTTACTTTTGTATGTATATATGTATTAATTAGTGACATTTCTCTTCTACTTAAAGAAGTTCCTTTAACATTCCTTCTAAGACCACTTTAGGAATGATGAACTCCTTTAGCTTTAGTATGAAAAATTCTATCTCTTCTTCAGTTCCAAATGATAACCTTTAGATAGAGTATTCTTGGTCGAAAGTTTTTGCCTTTCAGTACTTCGAGTATATCATGCCACTCCATTATGGCCTGCAAAGTTTCTGCTGAGAAGTCTACTGATAGACTTATGGTGTTTATCTTGTAAATAATAGTTTGTTTTTCTCTGCCTGCTCTTAAGATTCTCTCTTTAACTTTTGACACTTTAATTATAATGTGTCTTGTTATGGATCTCTTTGAGTTTATCATATTTGGAACTCTCTAGGATTCCTGAAGCTAGGTATCTGTTTCCTTGGCTAGGTTAGGGAAGCTTTCAGTCATTATTTCTTCAAATAAGTTTTCTGCCCTTTTCTCTTTCTTTTCTCTTTCTGGGACCCCTAGAATGCAAATGTTATTCTGCGCGATGTTGTCCCATAGGTCCCTTAAGCTATCTTCATTTTTTAACATTCCTTTTTTCCTTTTGCAGCTCTGTCTGGGTGAATTTCATTATTTTGTATTCCAGCTTGCTGACTCATTCATCTGCTTTATCCAGTCTGATGTTTAACCCCTCTAGTGTATTTCTCAGTTATTATATTCTTCAGCTCTATGGATTTCTATCTGCTACTTTATTATATTTTCTATCTCTTTGTTGAAGTCCTTACTATGTAAATCCATTCCATTCCCAAGTCTGGTAAGCAGCTTTATGACCATTACCCTGAATTCTTTATCAGATAGAATCCTTATCTCCAAAGCATTATGGTCTTTTTCTAAGGTTTTATCTTATTCTTTCATTTGAAACATATTTTTCTGTTGCCTCACTTTCCTTGACTCTCTGTGTTTGTTTCTATGTATTAGTCCAGACAGCTACCTCTCTCAGCCTTGGAGTGCCCTTGTGCAGTTGATGAAACTTCTCATCAAACTTGCTCTAGCTCTTGGTTGTTTCTTGAAACTTTGTGATTGTCTGATCAACCTGATTTATTATTGATATGTCCTTGTGGTTGAGAATGTACCAAGTCTTGTCAGTGTTCTAAGGGGAGGAATTTCATTTAGCATCAAGTTTCAGGCTAATCAAAAGTCAGACCCTCAGGCAGCAGCTTTAAAAATATGCAGATATAGCCTTGTGGGGCCACAATCATAATCCCTGCTGCCTCCAGACCAAAAGATCTGAAGGTGTCATATGGGTGACAGTTGCAAAATGTGGGGCTCTAGATGTGTATATAAGCTCCTTTCTGCGAGGTCTTATTGAACTGTATCTAGGTGAAGGGGGTGCACAATGATGGTGTCTTCCTGCTTATGTTCCCTGGGAGCACTTCTTTGGCCTCTAGATGTATGGAAAACTTGAAGCCTGTTCCTCAAGCTGAAGCTCCAGGATACATAAATAGGCTTTTGTCACAGGAAGACAAGGTTGCCATCTCAGTCGTCTGTCTTCAGTGCCCTGGAGTGGTGGCCTGCGAAGTACTATCTTTCTGATTCTTATAGTCCCTTGGAGCTCAGGAATGTCAGCCCCCTTGGCTGCCAGGGCCAGGCAGTCAAGGAGCATCCTCTGTGTGGGTTGCACATATCCACTGGCTTTAACTAAGCAACTTGAGAGTGTAGGGGGTGGGGCACACTCTCCAGCTGGACAAAAGCAGCAAGGCTTGGCTTCAGCAAGGCAAAGGGGATAGTGCCATAGCGCATTACCGAGCTTGGCAGTGGCAGGGGAGGGGGGAGAATTTTGCATCTGAGTTCACCCGCCTGTGCTAGCAGGATAGGTGGAGAGTGCAATATTGGCATCTGCCAGTGGCATCCTCTGTCTCTGGGGAAAGGCCAACTGCCCCTGCCCCTCCAGCAGATGCTTTTAGGTTAGCAAATAAATTTCCTTCACATATAGTCTAGGTGCTTTTCAACCTGGTGTTTTTTTAACTGGGTCTTTGGGTGAAACCGCACACAATCCCTTTAAAAGGGGCATCCTGGGGCTTTTTGAGCAGAGGGGGCCAACTATGTGGCCTGTACACTGCATCTCTGCCCCTCTCTGCCCCCCGCCTCCCAGACACCATGCTCAGCTTTGGTCTATTGAATATTTTTGGCCACTGCATTTGATGTCATTTGATGAAAATTTTCTGAGGACAAAACAAATCTGGAAATGCCTGGGTTAGCTCATTATTGAGCAGGTAGGTCACTTGGGGGGTTGTCAGCTGGGTGCAGGAGCTGCTGGCCCTCCCCTGGGTCTGGCTGGCCAACTCTGCCTCTAACCAAGCCTCTTTCTGGCAGCCATGTCTTTCTTTAGATATGGTTTCTTTTTTAATTTTAATGTTTACTTACTTTTTAAGAGAGATAGAAAGAGAGAGCAAACAGGGGAGGGGCAGAGAGAGAGAATAAGACAGAGGGAGACACAGATTCCAAAGCAGGCTCTAGGCTCTGAGCTGTCAGTACAGAGCCTTATGTTGGGCTTGAACTCACAAACCATGAGATCATGACTTGAGCCAAAGTTGGATGCTTAAGGGACTGAGCCACCCAGGTGCCCCTAGATATGTTACTACTACTGATCTAGGATCCAGTTATACTAGATAGTGGTTCTTCCTGTTCTGAGCCAGGAAACTTGAGCATCTGAGGTGCTGTTACATGAATGTTCTCTGAGGCCCTTCTTGTCATAACATTATGATCCAGGTTTGCCATCTTTATCTGCAAAGGAAAGCTCCTTTTCCTGTGACTGAGACACTGTCCTGAACACAGGTCCCCATTTTGTCTGTCACTCTCCGGGTGACCCTGGACCTCACACCACTGGCTGCTGAAGAGGGGTCCTGAAAACCTTGTTCCCTCCAATCCTCCAGGCCTCATAGCAGTCCTTCAACAAACACTTATTTAAGGAAAGCACCGATGAATGAATGAACAAATAATTCTAAAGTAAAATTGCCTATTGAGGGGCGCCTGGGTGGCTCAGTCGGTTAAGCGTCCAACTTCAGCTCAGGTCATGATCTCACAGTTCGTGGGTTTGAGCCCCGCATCGGGCTCTGTGCTGACTGCCAGCTCAGAGCCTGGAGCCTGTTTCGGGTTCTGTATCTCCCTCTTTCTCTGACCCTCTCCTGCTCACGCTGTCTCTCTCTTTCTCTCTCTCTCAGAAATAAATAAACATTAAAAAATGTTTAATAAATTGCCTATTGAAGAATAAATTCAAATTAAGAAACATGTAAACTTTTAAAGGATGGGAGAAGGAATAGGAGATAAGGTAAACTTAAGTTTCCATTTCCTCACCCACAAAATGAGTAAAATCCCTAATTTAAGGTTATATTATAGCTCCACCGTGATGGGGAAGTTTATTGAAGGGCACTTTCCACAATGCAGAGGCTGAACATGAAAGGCTCAGTTTTTCAAAGGCAGGTAAAATATTAGTATCCAAGTAAAAGAGTTTTCAAAATAGTGGCTCAAGACTCCAGCAGGAAGCTGAAATGTAGACATTTCGCTCTTTTCTGTATACTCTCTATTTAGGAAGGATGTTTTCTCTCTCTAAGCTTTCAATGTGTTATAGACCTGCAAACCATTCCTCCTGGGGAGAATAGGCCTTCTTCAAAATGTTCATTCTGCATGGGCTGCACATAAAAGGTTATCGTGTATTGACCTAGGATCGATAAAGAATTTCTATAATGCTTTCAGCCGGATTTGTCCAGAGTGCCAGAATTCAGAAGTCAGTTCCAAAGCAACCCCAAGGTCTCCGAGCTGCTGAGGGGCCCATGCAATGCAATGATGTCCCTTGCTTTCCTGAGATCTTTTCTGGTTCTGTGGAAGCAGCTGGAAGTGCTAAAGGACCACTGGGGTCAGCTTAAACTGCAAGGCCAGGATGGCAGTTCTGTCTCCCTCCACAAACAGTTCTCAGAACTCTACGGGTAAGTGTTGCCAAAGTGGAAATTCTCATGGATGAGTGGAATCTGAAGTTTGGTAAACTCCTGGCCCTTGCTCTGAGGGAGACATTTGCTCCATGAATTCTGGTACACCCAGCCCCCTGAGCTCTGAGGAAGCTGGGCAATGTGTCTATAAACAGTGCTTTACAGGAAAAGCCGGGTTCTACTGAATTCAGGGACAGTGCTGGGTTCCACTAAGCAACACTATATATCATTTACACAGAGTTCTGTCCCAGGGAACTTGTGCTTCTCAAGTGTCCCCATGGTGCTGACTCTAAGCTTTTTTAGTTCATAGGATCCCGGGGAGCACTGGGTAGAGAGATGCTCTGCTGTGAACTCTTCCCTACTTTCTGCCCCATTAGACCCAAGTACTGAGTCTCTGAGAGTTTCGCCCACTGCAACATGAGGTCTTCGTTCTGCGGAATGGTGGGCTGTTTTCACACTTCAGGCTTTGGCTGGGATGACTTAGCTGGCAAGAAAGATATGTTGCTTCTGCCATGTGTCTGCTATCAAACAAGCATTTATCATCCTTGGATCTTACTGGGTGTCAGAAGGTTCTCTTTGGTGCCGTGGTACAGTTTTATGAATTATTGCAGTCAGCTTTCCTGGTAACTAGGGAATGAGAAAACCTGTCCATTTTGTTTTTAAGTTTATTCATTTATTTTTAGAGATAGAGAACACAAGTAGGGGGAAGGGCAGAGAGGGCGGGAAAGAGAAAGAATCCCAAGCAGGCTCCGTACTGTCAGTGCAGACCCCAATGCAGAGCTTGAATTCATGGACCATGAAATCATGACCCGAGCTGAAATCAAGAGTCAGCCACTTAACTGACTGAGCCACCCAGGGGCCCCAAAACTTGTCCAAATTTTGAAGAATGAAGACTGAAATTAAATGTGCCCAGTGGGAAAAGTTCACAGGATTTAATATTGACTATGGGAGCAACAACTATAGTGAATTTAGATGTAGATATGAGTGTCTAAAATGGGTTGGGAGGTTTATACATGATGACAAGAAACAGAACATGAATGAAAATAATTGTCAGAGAATCTGAATGAGAAAAAATGTTTGCTTACTAATTTTGGTCTCTTCTTTAATAGAACTGACATCCTCTACCCCAGCATGAAAGCTATAGCTAGGCGGATGGGGAAAGAAGATGAATTTGAAGATCTTATAATAAGTAGTCAGTCCATTCTTCCCCCCAAAGGAGCTTCAGAAATTGAAATAAAAACTCAACAGGTATGCAGGAGCCATTTTGAATTTGACTTTGAAAATTTGCTTTACAGCATAATCATGTAACACTACACCCAAATGGCATTTTTTTCTAAGACATTAAGTGTAGATTGCAGGTATGTAAATCACTGAACAGGCTCGGAGGCTTGTGGGGCTTTGATTAAGCAAATAACTAGCCCTAATGTTCCCATTTTGTAAGTCTGGATCTTCATATTTTGATTTTCCTCAAATTAAGGTGGACTACCACAAAAATAAATAAATAAATAAATAAGATTGTGATAGAGAACATAACCACTGACATCTGAAACATGAAACTAGGGGTGCTTGGGTAGCTCAGTTGGTTGAGCATCTGACTCGATCTCAGTTCAGGTCATGTTCTCACAATTCGTGAGTTCGAGCCCAGCGTGGGGCTCTGCTCTGACAGCGCGGAGTCTGTTTAGGATTCTCTCTCTCACTCTTTCTTTGCCCCTCCCTCACTCACACTGTCTCTGTCTCTCTCAAAATAAATAAACTTAAAAAAACCACATAAAATTTAGCACACAATTATCTGCCCCTCCTCCCCACATACACCTATGGAAAAAGGAATATATTTAAAATAGCTCCTATGATTTTTTTTTTTTTTCTGAGACTAAGACAACACAATTTATGCACTAGTCCATTTGGTATGTGTTCAATGATCTATGTGAAAGGCTGTTTTCCCAAGTGTTTGTTCACCTTTGTCCTGGGACATAGACCCAATGTAGCTGTGTTCACTGTAAGAGGCAAACAAAACCTCTAGCTGTTTGAGTGTCAATGCAGAGATTCATGTCCCCTGAACATCAAGGAGAATTCAGCTCCCCCACCTCCAACATACACATACCCCTGTCCCAAGCCCCATTGCTTACCCTTCTCAACCCTGGTTCTCTCAAGTACCTGGGGTCCTCTGACAGGGAGAAATGTGGACGCTACAAGCATAATGGGTAAAGTAAGGGTTCATGGTTATTGGGAAATTTTTCTATTGTTCATGTTTAGAATCAAGTTTCAGGCCCATGGGTTTCTCTTGTAATAACAGCTCATGAAATTCCTGATCACATTTAGAGACCCCAAAACACATGAGGTCACCTCAGACATTGAGCACTTTGCAATTTAGCAGAACTTGG